>NC_031981.2:16916112-17228334 GCF_001858045.2 Oreochromis niloticus
TAGGTCTTTAAATACAGAAAGACATACCTGGAATTAATTTAAAGACTTAATTTTCATACAGGGACTCAGTGGCATGTAACACCTTCGATAACTTATAAGTATTTCACTGCAAAAATGTGTCCACATTTTACATTTACAACTATATACATACATATAACACAGCGTTTATTCACTTTACATTAAAAAAGACTGATTAAACAACGCAAACCTCTTAAATTGCTGCAGTCTTCCAAGAGCACACAGCCACGACACAAAGCAGCTGTTTTGAAATTTTAAATTGCCGATGACGTTGTTGCCTTTTGTCCAATCACCTCTCAGCAAATAGCGGGGGTGAGATTTTTCTTTTCGTAGAGATATTCAATTCTAAAACTCGAAAGCTAGCTACAAGTTCGTTTTATTGGACGTGTTTTAAATAAAATATTTCAGTAACGCTTATGAATTTTCTACAGTGCTTTAGACTTTCCCCCCCAAAATTCTGTCGCTATAACTAATACCCAACCACCCTCTGACATTTCTACTCGATGGTACGTTCCGTGTCGTAATCGGAAGAAGATTGAAAACATCTCAAACGCGGGCAGCGTTTCGTTCAAGGGATTCATTGAAAATAAGGTAGTAAAGTCTGTCAGTTACTGCTGTATTCTGAGTTTAGATAGACCCTCACCATTAAGGGTTAGTTACGACATTGCCAGGCTGCGGTTTGACTGGTAAAAACGACAAGCAGTGCTCCCGCATTTAAACCAGAAGCACTCACGTTTTGCTTCTAGACAGGTGACATGTTACCACCATTATTATTATTATTATTCTCCCGGTTATTCTTCCACAAAAGCCACACTAGTTTAGCTGAGATATCATATTCACCTAGTTTTCCTTCACAGAAATAACATGAAAAGAAGCGACCTTGTTGTAACTCAGCGAGAAAAAAACGTAACTCATAAGCAGTAACACAATTTTAAGCACTGTCTATATTTGTAGGGGGGGGGGAGAGAGAGAAAAACTACTCAGTGTGTATATTAACTGCGCCGAATCTAATGTTGATCAATGTAGTTTGGTAAAACATAGCCCAGCTGTGTCCTACTTGCTGTGCATGAGTCTGTAACTACTGGGATATGAAAAACAAGAAAGTTTTTGATTGACGTTTGGTTTTTAAGATCCTTAGCAACTGTAACCCTGCAGACTTTTTTTTTCTTTTTTTATTGAACATAAGCAAAAATACTGATTTAATTTAGTTAAGTTTAACTTTATTTTTTATCTGCAAGATACAAAAGAGGGTTTATAAATCCCCAGCTAGTATAGTTAACAAAAACTAAGATAAAAGTAGGCCTGAAAACAATTTTAGTTGACTGAAATAAAATCCAGTCTAGACTTTTTAAAAATATACATTCAATAAGGTCCTGGAAATGTTCTTGATATAATGGCATCAGTTGCAGCAGATTTGTGTGTTGTACCTCCATGATGTACAGCTACAACAAGTGGTTGTAGCTCAGGAGGTAGAGTATGTAGGTATGATGTATGAATGTGTGTGAATGTTAGATAGAAAGATAGGTGTAGAAACAAGCGCTTGTTTGAATGGGTGAATGATGCATGTTGTATAAAGCGCTTTGACTGCTCTAGTAGAGTACAAAAACGCTATATAAGAACAACTCCATTTACCACATCTAAGGTGCTCTGTTGAATTGAGATCTGGTGAGTGTGGAGGCCATTTGAGTACTGTACTGTTGAGTACATGTTCAAGAAACCAGTTTGACATGATGAACAGCTTCTGATGGTCAACTGTGGCTCAGTGATCAAATTGTGATAAACCAACCAAGAAAATATCCCGCATTACCAGCCTGAACCATTGATACAACGCAAAATAGAAAAACAGTGGGTCTGTTTTGCATTACTTAACAGAACTGACTTATTTTAAGACATTTTAATTAACACAACATTTATTTTGTGCCTGACTATTTTCATTCGATCCCTTTAAGCGTTAAGACAAACCTAATGTTATTTATCCTAAAAGTTGGGAGCTTGTTTTGTTAATCAGTTAAAAATCAAGTTAAACGCACCCTTTAACAAAATAGCTTAATATCATCATATATGTAGTGTTGAGACTTTTAATTATCACAGTTATCATGACTGCTGGTACATTTACCGATAATAATCTGATCAATAAACTGATGTTCTTGTTTAAAAGTGGTTTTAAACAACAGTTATTGATGATCATCCTAATCATTTCCTATCGGTTATCCTTCTGATTCCTTCAGTGGAACGTACACGCAACATGCAGGAGGACTCAAGCCACAGTCCCAGCTACACCGTGCCATGTGACGACTACGTTCATGTGGTGGAGTTCAGTCCCTTCAGCTCCGGTACCCCGGCATCTCTCCTGGCCTATGGTGGAAACCAGTACCTGGTGGTGGGCACCTGCCTCTTCCAGGTTAGAGATACAGTCTCACATGTTTTGGTTCACTGAGTGCACATCTGTTTCCTTCTCTGAATGCAACTTTGCTCCTACAGGAGGAGGATGTGGAGGTCGAGGGAGTTGAATTCAATGTTCTTCGAGCTTTTCACCATGAACTGCGTGTCGACGCTCTAGCCTGGAGCCCTGAGTCTCGGCTGGACAGGATACCCACTATCAGGTACTAGGCCACCTGCATCCCGCGTGCTTTGGCCTTCTTCTTTTTTTGATATCCAAATCAAGTCTTTTTATTAACATCGTTCACTTTGTAGCTTGGTGGCTTGTTTAAAACTCTTCATGTAAGCTCTTTCTGAAACATGAATGAAGACACCCGTGTTCAGCTTCAGGAGCTGAAGACATTAATTAAAAACATGGGTAGTCACTTTTGAGCTTGATTGAAGTTTCTCATGTGATGTTGTGCGTATATTATTCAAGATATTCCCCAACTGGTTAGCAGTGGTTCCCTGATGTTTCTGGTTTTCGCTGGGTTAAATCAGTTGCCTCCAGCATAACCTTTTTGTGTATGCCAGCAGATTCCTACAGTTGCCTGTAGGTTTTCATGTGATATGACCACCAGCTCCAGTGGTTCCTTAGGTTGCTTAGGTTGCTAGCAGGTTGCAACAGTTGCCTGTAGTTTTCCATGTAGGTCTGCAAATACTCGCCAACTACTAGGTGAGTGACTGTAAAATTTAAAAAAAAATGTAATGCAAACTGGAAATGGAAAAAGTTCAGCCATGTTATTTATTAACCGGTTGGAATATATACACATTCTTACCCAAGCAACAGGTGGTTGACAGTGTCCAAGCCAATGTAACTGGTGCCTTATTAGCAAAAGACATTTGGTTGGACATTTGTAGCTCATCTGTAGGTCATGGACCTCTTTTTGCGCGAGAGGTCACGATGAGGCAGGATTAGGTCTCCAGCCAACTTTCACTTCCACATTAGACATTTACGTCTTTTAACATAACAGGATGACTGTTGTAAACACAGTTTTTGGGACCAGAGAAGAGACATTTGCAGCGAAAGCACACCAGCCAGTGAAAGTAGTCATCACTGCCTCTTGCTGTCACACTGCAACTGCCAGGATGTGAGCAAAGTTGTTTCTGGTGCCTTTGGACAGGAGGGAAGTAGCCCAAGCAAAGATTGTTAGAAAGCAAGAGTTTCCGCCTAACTGAAGCGGTGGATGGGAAGGTTTCGCGGTCCCCCTGGAGGTGTTTAGCCTTTCTGTAATTGAAAAGGAAAGGCAGCTGGTCTTCTGTGGTTTACTCCACAGGACCCTTGAGCCAGCCCTGTGACGTGCGCACTTGTTATTGCGCTGATGACTACCCACTCAGGTTCCATCCCTCCCTTCAGGCTGCACATAGCTGTGCCTTCCAGGAAAAGTACAACGTTCTCACGGGTTTGCCTCAAGTGGGGGCCCAGAGAGAGTAACAGAGAGGGGAGAAGAGGGGCCTCGAGCTGCCACCACAGCAGCTTATAATGAGAACAAGCCTGGAGACTATTAGAACCACAGACTTCCACTGAACACACACATTTTTCAGCCTTGCCTGTCATTTACTATATACAGTGGACAACAGGCTGGCCTTTATCAGAGAGTTAAAGGCACAAAGAGAAGACGGAGAGAGGGACGTGAGAATGACGTGACAACAAAGACCCCCAACCAGGCTCAAACCATAGAAGCTAAAGTTCATGTTTGTGGCATTTTACCCTCAGATGCCCTCAGAGATGATTGCAGCTTGGATTAGTAGGCAACCAGAAACGGACATGCATCAGTAAATTACATGCTAATATATTCTGTAGTTTGCACAGAACATATTTTAAAACCTCAGCTTGGCATCCTAGTTTGCTGCATGCATGGGTATATTTGCAAGGATGTATTCTTTTTATTAAATGTATTTTCTAAATTTCTTTCAGCAAATAATAGAAGTACTCTGACAAATAAATAACTGATGGATATCGTATAATCCTATAATTCCAACTCTACTGTCTTGGGTTCCTTTCATTGTTTCAAACAGAGTTATTATAGTTTTGTATTTTGTGATTGGTTTTTATATTTATTTTATCCTGACATTTTATTTATGTTTGGTTTAATTCAGCCTTGCTTTGTCAGATAAAAAAACTAAACCAGAGTTCTTGCTCCTCCACATCAAAAGTAGGCAGCTGAGGTGGTTCAAACATATCTTACCAGAAGGAGGTCAGGGGGCAGACACATGACACACTGGAGAGATTTTATCTCTGATCTTGGAATGGCTCGGTGTTCCCATGGAAACGTCGAAGGAGGTGGTTGGGAAGAGTGAGGTTTGGACATCTCTGCTGCCCAAACAACCCGGACCAGGTTAGGCAGAATAAGTTGCAGTGATGGTAATATAAGAAGAGACTGAATAGCATTAAAATGGGGGGAGTCTAAGAAGAGGCATGGTCTGATATCCCCGCGTTGGTGTTCTTCCTCAAACACCAAAACTAATGTTGTTCCAGGGTTAACACTGTGATGCTCACACCGCACACCAAACCCTAACCCTAACGCTAACCATGTCCCCAACAGCCCTGTTTTTTTTTGTTTGTTTTTTTTTCCCGAGTGGACATTGGCAGCTTTTTTTCCATGTCACAGAACTATGACATATGTGATTGACCAAGATTAATTATGATGATTCAGGAAGAACGCCAACAAGGGGATGTCAAGTACACCCAAGGCAGAGAAGCCCAGACCTCCCCGACCACGTCTTTCAGCTCATCTGGGGGAACACCAAGGTGTTCTCAAGCCAGGTGGGAGATGCGATCTCTCCAATGTGTCCTTTTAAAAATGAAGTTCCAGTTTTATTCAGCTGTATCTGAAAGTCTTAGTGTTCGACGACATAGCTCCTGGAATCACTGGGACGCTGGGGATCAGACCACTGGGCTTCCACCCATAACTACTGTCCGACTTACTGGACCCATGCGGTGCTTCTTGTGCGTTGCGGACCCACAGAAGGCCAGGTCCACATTCGTCTTTGGGCTGCGTCCAACTGGCCCTCATAGGCTAAGGCCCGGCTACCAGACGCTCTTTCTTAGACCCCTCTCCCCGGGCCTGGTTCCAGGGGGCCCTGGTAACCCTATCCTGAGCAAAGTAAACTGGCTCCTTGTTCTCTTGTTCATAAGGGTCGTCTGAATCACTCTTTGTCTGGTCTCTTGCCCAGGACCAATTTGCCTTGCAAAACCCAACTAGGAGCAAATGCCCCCTCAACATAGCTCCTGGGATCAGTGGGGCACAGACCTCCCCACCACAATAAAGCAGGGATTCATAAATGTAATGATTACAAGATGAAAGGGGAAAAAATTCACATATGCATACAGTATATACACTCTAAATGTTGCTTCTTTTTTATGTAAAACATTAAGCCAAGATTCTGCTAATTTTGGTCAGGCAGACCTTTCAAAGATGTTCTCACTTTCAAAAACCTATCCTTTTTCAACCTCTGTGGGGTTGAAATGATGGCACAAGGTAGAGTGAGTTTATGTCAACAAAACAAAAATCCACTGGAGTTTCCCCTTTTTATTCAATGGGAATGGCTTTGACATTTAATTTTAAAAAAGGCAAAACGCCAGCGTGTGTTCCATGTTTTACAACAAACACTAATACGTAGGTTGAGAGGGCCTGTCCTAATATAATCTAATCTACTGTAGCAGTAAAACCCTGGAGCACGTTAAGGCTGTTTGTAGTGACATCATGCCAAATCCATCTGTGCCTGTGCTCGAAAATGTGTGAACTGCTGTCTGTTTATTCTGGTGATATGTGTGTGTTTTTCTTGTCATAAGTGAGTTAGTGTAATTGTGTGAATAATTGCAGGCGCTGGTATATACGAGGACTGATTAGAGGGGAAAGTCCTCTGCCTGGCTCTGCACAGGTTTTTTTGAACAGAGGCGTGCACAAATGGCGTGAGGATTCTTATTTTTCTACGTGTTTATCTTAGCTTGCAATCAGAATCTCCCTGGCAGTGTTTCTACTGATCGGCGTCCAAGTTTCTACCACACACACACACACACACACACACACACACACACACACACACACACACACACACACACACATAGAGTCTCATCCAGAGGTGTCAGTGTAGGTGGTTGCATGATTTCGTTTGTCATCGGTCTGACTGTTTTGATGCTCACTCTGTGTTTTTATGCCCTCTCTTTGCAGGTTGTGCACGGCTGCAGCTGACAGAAAGCTACGCCTGCTGACTTCTGATCTTCAGGATAGGCATGAAGTCAAGGTAATACAACATCTGGAGCGCATTGGCCACAACTGCGCTTGTCATTTGGCATCAAACTTTTGCTGCTTAGTGCTGACGTTCAGTGCTTAGCAATAGAGGAAGTAGTTAAACTGCTAGAAAACATTCATTTAACAACTTATTGATTGGTATATTTTCTGTTTTTGTTCACACGTTTGTTTTTCCCATGCTGTCACTAGGTAATGGAGGGTCACACCAGCTACATTAACCATTTGGTGTTCGAGCCCATGGAGGGGAAACAAATTGCTTCCGTCAGTGATGACCACACTTGCAGGTCAAACCCGTTTTATTGCCGTGTGTGTGCGTGCGTGTGTGTGTTCCCAGCTTCTGATTTTCAGTTCTGTTCTCTGTTAATGGTGCAGAAAGTTCTGACAGTGTTTCCACAGTGAAACACGATGCTAAGCACAACATGCTCCAGTGTGACTGTGCGTAAGCACAGAGCTGCTTTGTAGCTTTTCTAGCTAATTGGTTAAATATGGAAATCCAATTAGCTGCAGAAAGATTTTCCTCTCTCTAAAGGGGGGTGGGTGTCCCGTAACAGGGTCCCCAAAATTTCCTTTTCAATTAAGCCGAGAGGAGGGGAAAAAGTGTGTCAGTAGCTGGGGTCACCACAGGGACAACCCCTGTAACATTGTGAGGCTGGTTCTGCTGCAACATACAAGCATGTCATTTAGCTTTTACTTCTGGCTGCCCCCTTCAGCCACATAGCCGTCAGTATTAGCTGCCCTGGAGGTAGTTAAGTCATATACTTTTAGCTAGTTATTTCAGCTAGTGTTGCTTTTTATGTCAAATGGCAGCAGCAGCATTGTAGAAACTCTAATATTTTTAGATTCAAACAAAAAAAATGCAGTTAGTTGGAGATAACGGACTGGATATAAAGATGAACATAGCTACTCTTACACCACCTATCATGGAATAAGGGGTGACTAAGTAAATCAAGACTGTGGACACATAGTAACGACTCCATGCACCAAATCCTACTCTGCTTTATGTCAACCAGTTGGGGAATATCTTGAATAATATGCGCACAACATCACATGAGAACTTCAATCAAGTCATAAATTGGGTTAGGAGTAGGCTTGTTTTCACATAGTCTTTTTATACAGTTGGACCTGATTGAGTCGACACCTTCTGGCTAATAGAAAGAAGAAAAAGTTTTGTTTTTCAGACCTGACTGTAGACTGCATATGTAGCTATGTTTCTCTGTGAAGACCTCCAAAATACGAGGCCTTGTAGATCTCAGAGGGGAGTCTGGTGTGGGAATGGAGAGTAGACCTTTAACTGAGGAATCCAGTGTCTGGGATGGGGTGTAGGGGAGGAGAAGGTTCTGATAATTACTGGATTTGTAGCTGAGAAGAAGGATTTTACAGGAGACCTACCTTGACTGGGAGCTGGTGGGGGTGATGGGTTAGCAGGACTTGGTGCAAAGAACTTTCCAGAGCAATGACTTGGAAGCCACAACCAAGAGTTCAGCCTTATTGTTGTTCAGTTAGAGAAAGTTGGTTGACATCCAGATTTTGATATCTTCCAGGCAGTGAATCCAAAGCAGAAATACCTTCAACATGCAGTTTTTTTACTGGCTAGTCTGGTTGCTGAAAGACTTCAAGTGTTATAGAAGTATATTTGAAACGACTGCTCATTTCCCTTGCTCTGTGACCTCAGTAAACACTTTCCACATGGCTTTATGATCTCAGTTGCTAGTTTCAGGCCTTATCAAATAAAAAGTGAAGATTATCATAATTTTAAGAGTTACAAACGAGCATTATCTAAGTCCTTCCTGTCTTGTTCTTATTTACACAGGTAGTGCCATGCCTTGCTTTTCGTGTCTGGTTTCAAAACACCAAGATATGAAAGCCCAGGCATGCAGCTAACCACTACCAATACCTTGTTGGCATTTACTACCACATCACAGACAGTCCTTTATCATGCTGGCATTAAGAGAGAGTTTAATCTCATATTCTGAAAAAAAAATGCTATTAATACCTGTACCAGTTGATGTGGATTCTGAGGTGGAGGATATTTTTCCAGTAATTTATTGTGAAACTATGTGCGTTTGCGTTAGTATTGTATGATTTTATTTGTCTTGAGAGTCAAACTGCATTATAATTCAGCATTTTTTTTTTAAATTGTGCCTTCTTCTTATGTTTTCATTTCCACAAATAATGGCATCATATACAGTGCTTTGAAAAGGTATTTATGTATTTTTTTAGAATCATGGCATAATTTCTTAGATTTTCTCCGTATTTGTCACATTTACTTCTTTCACATCATCAAACAAATACTAATATTAGATCTCCAAACCTTTGTCCTTCTGTGTAACTTGAGTGCTCTTGAGCTTCAGGATATCAACTGATGGTCAGAAATTTTCTGGTAGAGAGCAGAATTCATGGTTTCATCAACTACAGCAAGTTGTTCTGAAGCAGCAAAGCAGCCCTAGACCATCACACTACCACCAACATGTTTGACTGTTGCTGTGATGTTCTTTTTATGAACTGCTGTGTTAGTTTTATGTCAGATGTAACGGGACTCAAACCTTCCACAAAGTTCAGCTTTTGTGTTGTCGGTCCACAGAACATTTTCTTAGAAGTCTCGGAGATCATCAACATGTTTTTTGGCAAATTTGAGATGAGCCTTTGTGTTCTTATTGGTCAGCAGTGCTTTTCTTCTTGAACTCTCCCATGGATGCCATTTTTGCCCAGTCTCTTTCTTATTGTTGAATCATGAACTCTGACCTTAACTGAGACAAGTGAGGCCTGCAGTTCTTTAGCTGTTGTTCTGGGTTCTTTTGTGACCTCCTAGATGACTCATCGATGCACTCTTGGGGTAATTTTTGTCGGCCGGCCACTCCTGGGAAGGTTCACCACTGTTTCGAGTTTTCTCCATTTGTGCATAATGGCTCTTACTATGGTTCGCTGGAGTCTCAAAGCTTTAGAAATGGGTTTTTAACCATGACTTTGTTTCTCAGCTGTTTCTTTAGATTGTGTATGATGTGTTACTTTTTTGAGTGATTCTTTTGTACCCTGCTCTCTGTAAGAAATTATAAAGGGGCAAATAATTTTTCACAGCCCTTTACTTGGTCAGTTTTTGACTGTCATCAGCGTAGTGATCGGCCTGTCCATTCACATCTGAACAAGTCTCCTCAACTCTTTTCCTCCGCTCCCTCTGCCGAGTGTCCAGAGAAAACAGGAGTGCGCTCTCTCTGCTGAAAGATTTAAATTCTGTCATGTTGAGAAAATATGGGACGCAGGAGGAAGACAGAGGAGGAACAAGGGATAGATCAAGTTAACAGGAGACGACCTTCCAGTCAGCCCACACAAACTGAGCCTCGATATGTGAACAGGAAAGAAAGGGAGGGAGGTTTCTATCTGCATGTATAGACTCATGACCTCTCCATCAGTCTGTTAGCTTTGGCTGGAGTGCCTCTACTATAAGTTTGTTTAGTGTTGTCATCACTGTCCCCTGCAGCTGTGGGACCTCTGCTGTTTCCAGTATGCAACCTGACGCTGGAGCATCAAGGTGGGGAACCAGACTGCACTTCCTCAGAGATGGAGTCTTGCTTCATGTAGTCTAAACAACTCATGGTGTCAGTGTAGGTGGAAAGGGTGTGGGTTATGCCACCTAGAGATCACGAGGGCACACTGCAGGGTCCTGAGAGGATTTGGGGCTGACTGAGTTCACCGCTGAACTCAGGAAAACGCCCACCTGCTGCTGCTGCTGCTGCATTATGTGTATGGTTTAAAGCAGTATATCCTGTTCTCACTGATAATCTGTTTGTTTTTTCCTCAATCCCTCATCTTGTGTAAGGGGAGAAAAAATTACAGTACTGTGATAGCCTGTCCTCGATTACTGGTTCCCAACCTTTTTGGGTCCCTATAAGATTAGTTCAAATAACCCTCTGTAACCCCACCCACTCAACATGTTCTGAATTTGTTGTCATGGATTACAAACCTGACCTTATTCAACACTTTTAGTTACATAAAGGTGGATATTTTGTTAATGTGGGCAGCTTCCATTACTGCTGCCTTTTTTTTTTCTTTTTTTTTTTTAATAAGTAATCTTGGAAGTTGGGAAAATTGTGTGAATCCTGTGTGATCATGTGTTTTAAAGTCAGTAGAGCGTAAGAAATGCTATTTTTATAAAACATTTAATACATTTTTTTTGTTTCTCGCTCTGTGATGTCAACAACTAAATAAGTCGTTAACCAACATTTTCCACCTTTCTCAGTTGTTTCTGGGTCTTGAGAGAGCATTCCTGTCACCTTTTCACACTCTGGACCACGTTTTTTTTAGATTGGTCTTAGCTTATAAAGAAGAAGCTAGATGTTTCTAGATAATCGAGATTCAGTGTTGCTTCCTGCTAACAGATTTGTCAAATTACAGACTTTGTGCCTGACTGATATTTTCCCATAGATTTATATAGGAACTGAAATATTTTTGCAATTATAGCTATCGCCATCTGGGGGCTTTATGGAAAAAAACACACACAAAAAACAGCCATGTCCATCTTTTATATACAGTATATGGTTCCAGCTGTCCTTTTAGCCTCATCAGAAATGGTGTTACTGGAAGGATGAATGTCAAGAAGCCATTCTAAAGGAAGGAAAACCGGGAGAAAGGCTGAGGTATGCCAAATTATTCAAGAACTGCACTGAAAATCACTGATTTGATGAAGTGATGGATCCAAACTTGAAATATGTACGGAGGCTTTAGGAGAGAGGTACAACAGTGAGTATCTGGAGCCATTGTAGAACACGGTGAAGGCCCTTTCATGGTTTTGGGGCTTGATTTCAGCCAGTGATGGTGGGGATCTTGTCAGATTTTTAACCACCATACAAAACCACCTGGAAAGCATCTCGTTATCAACAGCTTGAATGATTTCAAACACTCTGCCAATGCAGTAAAAACATACCTGAGTAGAAAAACACACAAGGGAACACCATCAGTCATGGATCGGCCTCCCCAGAGCCTGAACCTCAACATCATCTTAACAGACAACTGAACAAAAGGCAGAAACATCCAAAGAAGAGCTCTGAATGTCCTTCAAGAAGCCCGGAGAACTATTCCTGGAGACTACTTAGTAATTGAGTTCAGGTTGTGTGGAAGAACAAGGGAGGTCACACCAAATATTGACTTTTCAGTTTGTTAGCCGTATATATTTGTGTTCCCTGTTCATGTAGTGACCCTTCAAGGTACCAGGAATATGATTCTTATTTCTCACCTTTGATTATTTATTCTATTCTCTAAAACAAATTGGGTCACACAGTGCTAACGGCATTTCCCGTTTCCTTCATTTATCCGAAACCCCAAAAAACCACAACGCTCCAACCTTATTGTTTGCTCACTTAGATCACTTCCAATGTCCTTTTCATCTCTGTTGTTGTACATGGAAGCAGAGAGTTATTGCTTGATGTAGTGTGATGCAATAACAGTGCTTTATCAGAAGCGGTGACGTGTGTTTTCGTGTCTCATGTCTTTCACCTCATTCGGCAGAGGTTATGTTTTTTTGGGGAGCTGGCGTTCTCCATTTGAAGGGGAGAGCGGTTGACCGCAGTTTGGCCGTTGGTGGTGTAGCGTGCAATTGAGCTCTGCTTGGCTAGTGGTCTAAAAGAATAGGGTTTAGTCGTTGTTTTCCTCATGTGGTCTGGGGGTTTTTCCTCTCTCTTTTCTCTTTTCTTTTTTCCCCCCTCCTTCATTCTCCACAATGGAGGCCCAGGCTGCACATGGGCAGAGGAAAGAAGCCTAGAGTTTTGACAGCACCCTATCCTACTGCCTGCACGGGAGACGAGGCAGGAAAAGTTGAGTGTTTACTGTGGTCTTCATCTGAGACGGGGCATATCCTCCCCTACACCGCACCGCTGAGGACATCAATCTCTCCAACAACACACTTGACATTTAGATAGTCTTTGGAGGTACTTTATTACATGATGTCTTTTGCATGACCTCATCAGTCAGCGCCTTCCCATGCTTCACAAGCATTTGTTTTATATTCCCAGAAACACTTGCAGCCTTCCCTGTGCCCCCATCTCCACCTTTTCTTCTAGTTCAGATGTGGTTAACCGTAGATCCAGGTCTCAGGAACCGCAGCTCTCTCAGTCCAAGTGATTCATTACATCCGTGGTGTTGCTGAGCTGCTTTTGCGATCATACATCTTATTTAGCTGCTGGAGCCACACTCTAATTAAGATCGGTCCTAATCCTCCCAGAGCTCTCTGTTTCATTTGCATAAAGTAGGATGCTGTTCAACTTTTCTCCGCCACGCTTCCCCAGCTGACATGCGTTTCGCCGCCATACACTGTATTCCACAGAAAATGAATGGCAGCGGGCCGCCCACAGTGAAACATTTGGTGTAATGCAAGTAGAGCATAACGCCGACTCAGGCGAGGGTGCTTAGCCCCCTACCTCCATTCCACTCCAACCCACCTTCCTCTGCCCCTGCTGTCATAGCTCAATGTAATATGAGGCTGGCGTTTTTTCTGTAAGAGGAGTCCAGCATAAGTCTGTCTGTCTTCGAAGCTTGAAGGCCCAAATCTGAGAAAAGAGCCCATTTTCCCTGGAAAAGGATGAAGACAACTGTACCCTGCTGCAGATTAGAGGCAACCATGAACTTCAGTGAAAAGACGCCACCCATTATTTACTCACCAGCCTTTTACTGTGAAAGCCAGGCATGTTTCCACAAAGCTGCAGATTTATTGAAAAATCAAAATCTTTTTTTAAAGATGATTTTGGTGTGTGGGAACTAGAGATCCCAGGTTTTCCAGTTTGGATTTGTTGGCTTAGTCTATCTGCTGATATCAGTATCAATCCAGTGTTAAAGTAACAATGCTATATTCCTAGCTCCAACACGATTCACCAGTCTGGCATTAGTTGGTATCTTTGCTGCTGTGATCTTTATAGCAACAACAACCAGCAACTCACAAATACAGCTAACCAAATTTTGTGCTGAAGACAACAAGAGTTAAATCAACAGGAACAATATCCATCCATCCATTTCCTTTCACGCTTCCAAAGAGGTTATAGTAGCGGCAGGCAGACCGAGGTATTCTGAACGTCCTTCTGCCCAGATGTTTTTTCCCTGTGTCTTCTGAGAGATTCTGAGACACCATCAGCCCAGATGAGATATATGGTCATCCGCCACTTTATTGGTTAAATCTGTTCCACTGCTCATTAACACGAATATCTAATCAACCAATCACATGGAGGCAACTCAGTGCATTTAGTTAGTTAGATATGGTCAGGCAAAGCATCAGGATGGTGAAGAAGGTGATTTTTTTAACGTGGCATGGTTGTTGGTCTGAGTATTTAAGAAATTGCTGATCTGCGATCTCTAGGGTTTACAGAGAATGGGTCTGAAAAAGAGAAAATATATGAGTAAGTAGCAGGTCTTTGTGCAAAACAGCCTTGCTGATGTCAGAGGACAATGGCCAGAATGCTGCGAGCTGATAGGACAAAAAAAAAAAAAAACAACCCAAAAAACCAACAGTAACTCAAATAACTACTCACTACAACCATGGAATGCAGAAAAGTATCTCTGAACGAACCGCACGTCTCATCAGATGGCCTGAAGCAGAGGACCACACTGGGTACCCCTCCTCTGAGCGAAAAACAGGAAACTGAGGCTGCAACCCACATAGGCTCACCAACATTAGACGATAGATTAGAAAAGCGTTGGTCTGATGAGTCCCAGATTCCTCTCTGACATTCAGATGAAAGGGTTAGAATTTGGTAAAACCAACATGACATCTTGGAATCTATCCTGTCTGATATTAACTTATCAGGCCAGTGGGGATGGTGTAATGGTGTGGGGGGATATTTTTTGGCACACTTGTGGTTCTTTACTACCAATTGAGCATTGTTAAAAACACCATAGTGTGCCTTTCTTCCGATGGCTACTTCCAGCGGGATAATGCACCATGTCCATGACAGTGAGTTCACTGTACTCTAATAACCTCCACAGTCACCAGATTTCAATCCAAAAGAGCTTCTTTGGGATGCTGTGGAATGAGAGAATGACATCATGGATGTACAGCTGACAAATTTGCAGCAACTGTGTGATGAATCTGTGCCATGAAGAATTAAGGCAGTTCTTAAGGTAAAAGGGAGTCCAACCCAGTGCTAGCAAGGTTTATCTAATAGTCTCTCCAGTGAATTCTGGGACTACCAGGGGCATGTCTAGAGAACTTTCCAGGGAGGCATTCTGATCAGTCCAGACAGCTTGCAGCCAGCAGTAACCCATTTCGACCTTGTTTACTTGGTCATTTATCCAGACTCATGAACACAAGTGAAGGCTGGAACGTAGACAACTTATAAATCAAGAGCTTCACCTTTAGGCTCTCTTTACCACAACATCTGCATGCAGTTTCATGCTCCACCCTCCCATCACTCAAGACAAGATGATGGTGCAAGTTGAGGGAGTTTGATAACTACTGCAAACATACACAGCTGCAGCAAACACAGAACCATATCAGCCGTATCTGATCCAAATATTGGATCATTGCATGCCTTAATAGGAATAAGAAAACTCAGGGCATTATATTTGCAAAGGTCAAGGCTGTGTGTGCCATTATGCTTTTGCATTTAGCACTACTGAGAAAGAAACCTTTGGAAGGTCAATTCGTTCTAATGTTATGTAAGCGCTAAGGGTGGCTCAAAATCCCATGCTATTTTTAGGCGCCTGCTCTAAAGCCCCATCTTTGCTGTTAATTAAGAGGTAGTGGATTTTGTTTTTGGATTTTAGGCCAAGAACAGTTCACATGTCAAACTGAATCAATCCGTAGCACAACTAATTAGAAATGATTAGAGCCCTGTGTTTTTTTACCTCCTACACAATAATGAGACAGTTATACAGGTTTTGGCAATTAATTCTCACAGCACTTGCGAACACAGTGTCAGTTCCAATACTCTGGAAACAAAGTGGGTCAAACAAGGTGCCTCACTCTGAGATCACTCTGCATTTTATTGGTGTCCATTTTAATCTTTGTTGTCCACGTGAATTCATGTCTGCAGGGTGTGGGACCTGGATGGGAATGAAAGCGCTACTTTCCGGCTTCAGTCTCCTGGCATCAGTGTGTGCTGGCACCCAAAGGAAGTCTTTAAGGTAGGAGTTGCCTACTCTAAATCTGAGGTAAAACCCCTGAGTAGTATAGATGGTTTACAGCTGGAGGGTCAGGTGTGAGGTCAACTTTATGGATGCCCTCACTCCTCCTAGACATCCTCATTGTTATCAGAAACACTTGACGTTCACGTGGGTGGTCAAATAAGCCAAATAAAAGATTCTGCCCAGCATTCAAATATAGATTTTGGTGTGAAATATCTTGATGTGGTGCCCAAAGCACACATTTGGGTAAAAGTGCTTCAGCAAGCCACAACAAAAAGCCTGCTGAAGTGTACAGAGGAGGGTGAGAAACAAAAAAATATAGTTCTTAAATCCTTTTATAATGTTGCAGAGTCCAACAGAGTTCATTCTGCTTAATTTCTACTTTCTATACTGTTGCATGCTGGGACGATATATTGCACACCATATACATAAATCAGTATATATTTCACTGAAGCTCCACATCTCTAAACCACTGTCTCTGTCAATATGGTTTTTACTGCATAAAGTCATAAAGTCAAAAATAAAAATACAATAAATTATACACTAAAAACCATAAATCTGTCAGCTTTGTTTGCACAAAAACAAACGCCAGGATGTCCTGCTCAGCTAGATCTGAAAGCAAGTGAGAATAAATGACTGAATGATTGGGCAGCTCTTATGTGAAAAAATAGGTTGTTCCACAGATTAGGAGCCGCCACCGAAAAGGTCGTATCGCCTTTGCCTTTGAGCCTGGAAGTAGTAACATCCAAGAACAATTGGTTCCTAGACCTCAGTGCTTTGGTAGGAGTGTAGAGCTTCTACGCCAAAACACTGAGACTCTTAAAAACAAGTAATAAAATTTTAAACTGGATCCCGAGATGGACTGGAAACCAGTATAGGGAGGCCAATACAGGTGTGATGTGGTCACACCATTTCTTTACTGTCAGAAGGCGAGTTGCTCCATTTTGTAGAGCCTGCAGGCTACGAAGTAACGACTTAACAAAGCCAACGTACAAAGAATTAAAACAGTCTAATCAAGAGGTATTAAAGGTGAGAATTACTCTCTCAAAGTCATGTTGAAGGAGATTGTCCTTCACCTCACTGAAGAGATTTAATTGAAAAAAAGCTCATCTTGTTTCCCTGATAAAGACCTTTCACGACCTCCCCAGTACCCTTAATGACGAGTTTTGATGCCTCAGTGTTTGATGCCCATACTGTAAAATATGTGGAGTAGCTAGTGTATCACCATCACTTTTTTAAGTACCATCACTTTTAGGAAATCTCTATGAACTGACAGGATATTTGGTACCAGTTGTTTTCTGTTCATATAACCTTGGTATCACCTTGGTACAGAGGTTTAGTTGTGCTCCAGTACCCACCATGCATCCGTGTCATCTTTGCTACCTTTGTTGCAACCAAAACGAGCACCACTTTCAGAATAAAGCATGAATTTGGTGCAGAAGTACAAAGTGTTGTGAAATCCCTGATACATTCATTACGTCCTGTGCTCTCTAGTTAATGGTGGCAGAGAAGAAGGGGACGATTCGCTTTTATGACATGGTCACCCAGCAGGCCATCCTGTCACTGGAGAGCGAACCGCTCATGTCGGCAGACTGGTGCCTCACCAACACGATCAAAGTAGGCGGGGTGTCGGGCAGCGACTGGCTGATCTGGGATATAACTCGATCCAGGTGAGAGGATGTGTGGTGCTGATGCTGCTCGAGGTATTGATTTGGGATGTGTCTAAGTCACGTTTTTGTTGTTTGCAGTTACCCACAAGAAAAAAGACCAGCTCACATCGATAAAGCACGGCTGTTTAGGTGAGGAAGGTTCTGCCATAAGCCTTATTGCTTTGGTTCATACCTGCTCAGGTTTCTCCATTAAATCTGGTCAGTCTGTGATTCGCTAAAAAATATTTTAATTTTGTTGAAATTGAAAGATTTGGAGTTTTCTTTTTGGTCTTTTTACAAAGACCTGAATTGGTTGGCATCACAGAAGAAACTTTCATGATTTAACGCAAGTCAGTTTCAGGAGGATGATTTTATGTTTCAGACAGTAAATCTCCAATTGTGTGAAGGCTTTCAGGACATTGTTCTTCTCTCCAGGTGGTCTCGAGCCAATGAAAACCTCTTTGCCACCACGGGATGTCCAGGAAAGATCAACACTCAGCTGATCATCCACCATCTCGGCCACCCGCAGGTCTGTGTGTGCTTTCCATAGTTGTTATGGGTTTTTAAAAAATTAAATTTAATGTGCTTTCCAACCATCAGCTGAAGTCACGCACCTCATGTCGTTACAGCCAGTGGCGATCGGGTCGGTGACCGTCGGATCAGGCCTCAGTTGGCACCGGACGTTGCCGCTCTGTGTGGTCGGCGGCGACAGGAAGCTTTGCTTTTGGATGACTGAGATGTAGACATCTGTTGTGGAAACCTGCGTCCTGTTTCTGTTTGTGCTCAATAAAATATTTTTCCAGGTATTCGTGCAGTTTGTGTGGAATTTGATGGGAATTGGCTGCACGCTCGAGCTTTGTTCTTCTCATTTCTGACCACCACTTCAGGTCAGCTACAGATAAACGGCAGGATTGTCTGGTTTATGCCGAGAACTTGTTTTTCATTTCTCAGAGGAATGACTTACATCAGTTGTCTGTTATGTCCTGCCAAGAGAGCTGTAGTTCAAAGGAATGTGTCCGAGTGCCAACTCTACACTTCACCAGTCAACGTTGTCCTCGTACAGGTGTTTTCTCTCCCTCTTGGCTTCTGAATTTGCTTACTATCCACGGTGGACCTTGAATCATATCACGAGAAGTGTAAGCACGGGAAAAGCTCAGGGAGGCTCTGAAGTCTGAGGTCATTTCAGGTTATCTTAAGCTTCAAACTGAGCAGTTACGTGAGGATTTAGGAAGAGGAAGAGGAGCAGATGTGCCTCACCTGACCTTGATGAAGACTCGGGATGACTTGGCAGCTGCTCGCAGTAGAACAAAGATTCATTGTACCATCACAGGAATGCCTGCGAGTTTTCAAAGCGGTTGTACGACCGCTCAACTGCAGCGGGTGCTGGTGTAATTAAACTGATCGTGAATCATTCGAGGTGGCAGGTGATCGCTTCAGCTTCCACCTCAATGCACGAGCTTTATTTCAACGTAAATGTCAGCTCTAACACTGGGTTATATTGGACGCCGACGTCGGTGTGACAGAGCAGGAGCGAGCACCACTCTTTCAAACCAGTCCATCAGCCTCCTATATTTCTTGGACAGGAGGCGCTGACCACCATCCACAAAGCATAACATGCTACTGCTCTCCCGGTCCACTTTTTTTGTTTGAACAAGTCCAATGTGGTCGCAGCTCTCTGGGTTTTGCTGTGCTTTAGGTGCGAGCGGTGTTGGAGCAGCTGCGTATACAAGACCGATTCCAAAAAAAAGTGGAGAGGCTGTGTGAAATGCAAATAAAAACAAAATGATTTGAAAATCATTTAAAGCCTGCGTTAAACTGAATATTCTGCAAAGCCGACGTATAAAAAGATCGAAGCCGAGTAGTGTCACCTTCCCACTGTGTTGCATCACGTCTTACTTTAACAAGTTCAGCTGCTCAGCAGTTCGGGCCTCCTTTTGTTATATGTTTGTATCATAACGTGCCAAATATCTTTAATGGAGGACAAGTTTGGACTGGAGACAGGCCAGTTTGGCGCTCGGGCTCTCTCAGTGCAGAGCCGTGCTGTCAGAGTACGTGCACAAAGCGATTTGGCATCATCTCACAAAGTAAGCAAGCTCTGTGATACCTGCACATATCCTTCATTATCTATATCCTGTTCACTAATGGCCTCTGAAACAGTCTGGGCAGTAGCGTTTCTGGATTTTATTCGTGTCTGCTTTATATTTGCTGGGTTTGCAGAGTTTGTGGATGCAGGGGTGAACTGTGTGCACCAATGATGGTTTTCAGGGGTGTTTCTGAACCCGCTGCAAACATATCAGGTTACATTATTTTGAACTCCAACCCACAAAGCAGCTTCTCTAAAACGTTCACTTTTAATACACGATCATGTTTACCTCATTATTAATAAGATAGATTTTTTTTTTTTCAGATCTTTGAAAAATGTATTTGTACTTAAATTTTTTATTCATTTAACTGTTGTTATTCAGGAAAACGCAACTCTTTTGATGTCATGGCCAATATGGCTCAGTAATACACACAAATACTGCAAATATGAAGTAAATAAAGAGACTTCTGCTTCTTTCTTCAGCTTCTCCCTTTTGTGGTCATGGCAGCAACAGATCATCTGCTTCCATCTCACTCTATCCCCACCATCCTCTGTCACACCAATCCTGTGCGTGTCCTCCTTCACTAAATCTTCTCTGTGGCCTTCCTCCTTGCCTCCTCCCTGGCACCTCCATCTTCAGCATCCTTTGTCCAGCATATCCACCATCCCTCCTATGCACATGTCAGCCTTGCCCCTCTTACTTTGTCTGCAAACGGTTCCCTCTGATCTACTAACTCTGTCCATTCTGATCACTCCCAATGAAGATCTTAACATCTAAAGCTTGGCCTCTTTGTCTTTTTATCAGTGCCACCATCTCCAAAAGGCACATCATAGCAGGTGTCACTACTATCTTGTGAACCTTGTCTTTCTGTCACAAATCACTCAACCCTGCCTGGACTCTTCTCCTTCCCACTCGTACGCTTTCACTCCCATCTTCATCGTCACAAATGCCTCCTTTTCATTTCAGGCACCCAAAAGCATGAGAAAAAGTTGTCACAATTGTCTTGGACCAAACGGGGGGGTAGCAATGCTCAGGCGTCTACATTTACAGCCTGAAATAAGGGTCTCAGATGTTTTAAAATTACTTCAAGGCCATTTAGTGAGACAGTGCATACGATTTAGTAGATTTTTTTTTAATTAAGTTTGAAGCCTCTTTCCAATTCAGGGCTGGCTTCTTTTTGAAAGGAACTGACTTCCTTTACTCATGTCACATATGTAAGTCAGTAATAGACCGAGAGTAGTCCTGTAAAGAAGGGTAAACTAGTGGTTTAAGACGGCCTTTCATGTGTGCACACTCCGCCTGCTGCAATCACAAACACGAGTCATAATCCTGAGCGGGTTTACAAATCCTGTGACTCAAGGTCGCCATCTGATGGCTGCCTGGCAGAACAGCAGGGAGGCTTAATCTTGTTCATGAGCTGTGTGGACTTCTCTTTGCTGAAAGCACGTCCTCAGATGTCACTCAGATGACCCCGGCGTTACCTTTTGATGTAACCTGAATGAAGCTTGATCTCTTGCGGTGGCGGTGCTGTGTGGACTAATAACAAACTGTGAAACGGATGAAAGCGAGATCAGGCCGTCTTCAAATCCTCACAAACTTCTTTCTAATCTCCCGCCCTCAGATAATTCTTCTGCAGCCCTGCCAACTTTAAGCCGGGGGCTCAACACAAAGAGAGCAAAATAAAAATAATGAGGAGCATGATAGGGCGGGAAACAAAGAGAGAGATTAGAGCTCTTTGAGGCTGGTGTTTGATTTAATCTTGTGGTTGGCCTGGTTTGTTTGCGATGCTTTCCCAGAATGAAGCGATTATGCTGATCTTGATGGAGTAAGGAGAAAGAGTCAGTGAAAAAGGGTCCCATCACTTCTTTAGGGTGGTGTTGGCTCATCATCTGAAATGTTCATGCAGCCGGTATGCACTTTATGGAAGCTGTGTGTCAACGGTTTAGCCTTTTATAAGGTCTATATTGTACCTGCGCCCGATTTAAAGTTTTATGAGCACATTTGAACGAAAGAGCAAACTCAGCTGGGTGCTTTTGCACTTCTGATTTTACTCAAAGCAGCTGCAGGTATCAGGATCGTAGAGTAGGGGGAGGAATTAAAGGACAAACTGAACCTTGACACCTCATCATCTGAAATCAAACAAAAAAAAAAACTGTTCTGAGGTGAAACATTTCTGTCCTGATGGGAGTGGTCTCTTCAGAGCCTGAATAAAGGACAACGGAAACAGAAATGGCACTGAGAGGTTAGATGACTGTCAAAGGCCCAGGAATACTTAAAACCACCTACCCATCCACTGGCATCAGCTGGACCCTTAGCCTGGTAGCATCATTTGCTGGGAGGAGTTAACTATGTGGGTATGAATGGTTGTCATCTGTCTGTGTTAGCCCTGCTTCACATTGGTGACCTGTCCAGGGTGAACCCTGCCTCTCGCTCTATGGCAGCTGGGGTAGCCCACCCATGACCCTAATAAGGATAAGTGGAAGAGAAAGGAAGGATGGATGGATAAACCAAACAGAAAAACTGGGACGCCTCTGACTGTTCATCATCTAATAATGAGTAAGTAATTTATTAAATCTGATCTTACTCATTAATTTAACTGTTCTGAAAATCCATATATTTGGACCCAACTGGGCTGTATTTGAAATAATATGACTTTGGCTTTGAGAATCGGTGCCAGCAGCCTCTGGAGCTGCTGTGCCAGGCTGTAAATGTGCTTTTTAATTCTGCTTAGTTAGATATTTTAACACAGGACAAAAAGTTAATACCGTGCAGTAGTTGCGTATTGCTGCAATGGAGCTGGAAAGACAAATTCAACTGACTGCCTGAGATCACACTGAATTTTCCTTCTCCATCATAAATTTACCATAAGCTGGAGTCCTGTGCCAGGCCATCCTGGTCTTCCAGGTAAGCCCAGCCAATCACCGATGAGTGTCTTATTTCCTTACTTCTGTTCTGTCTCTTGTTCTCTCTGTTTAACTTCAGCGTCCGTGAAGCTGCTGTAAAACCCTCACACTTCTCTAAGGTTGACTTTGCTTGAATTCCAGATGTTGCAGATGCTTCCAGGGCTTCACCTAATGATGGCTGGCAGATGTTTGTCAGTGTTTAACATATTAACTAACTGAAGTGAACAAAAAAGGAACCGCTAATCAGCTTCAGAGGTGTGTTGTTTTGCTTTGCTTTCTCTCACCTGACTTCAGCTCTTCACACACAGGTATATTGGTGTGACTCAGAAAAAATGTCTCTTAAAATGTTTAACTATGCCTTTTATTTATCTGTTTATCTATAAGGCTTTCCCAGGTGACTTTTTAAGAGTATTTAATTCATGAAATACTCTTACAACACCTTCTGACTGGGGCAGTGTTGTGGGCACATCCAGATGTGGGATTTTGTGAGACACATACATTATAATTGATCAATTAATGTCATTTTACTACTTGAGTACACACCATAGACCATGACTAATAGTGATGAGAAACTGTGGAAGGGGGGGCGGTCTTCTGTGTAGACGATGTACCACTCGAATAAAAGAGAAGAAACTTGCTACAACCTAGAGGACCCTCACCATCAGGTTACCCTTTTAGTTACTGTACCCCAAAGTTTGTACCTTATGTAATGTGACTGGTCTTGAACCTCTGGTGACAAGTTCGTATAGATATGTATTTTAGAATGATTCCTTCATACTCGACCATACTGGTCTACTAATACTGTCCACTATGACATGAGCTCCTAGATCCATGAATCACCAGTTAACCTATCCATGTCTGTATAGAAGAAGAAGAAGCAGAAGAACAGTATCTGAAAGTTACATCCTCAAGAAAAAGGAAAAAAGATCAGAGAGATGTGGGATTTTGTGAGACATATACATTATACATTCATCTGATCCATCTGCTGTTCACTGACGCCTCATCAGAGTAAGGGTGGCTGTTAATGGGGAGAAAAGGGTGAGGTATACAAACTTACACAAGAACTGGCCTGATGGAGTGATGAAGAGCCTTGAGGCGACTGTTGTTGTGATTTGGCACTGTATAAATAAAATTGAATTGAATTGAATGAATTTAAATGTGAAAATTGTTGGTTCAAATTGTCATACAGAGGAGGTCAGGAGAGCAGTCCAACGGTCTACAGCCATCTGTAAAACACGGCGGAGGCTCTGTCATGGTTTGGTTTCCATTTCAGCCAGCCGTGTTGGAGATCTTGTCACAGAAAACTATCAATTTTTTTATTTTTAATCCACCATGCAATACCATCTGGAAAGTTTGACAGCAATGATCCCAAACACTGCCAATGCAGCAAAACCATCCCTGGATAGAAAAACACACAACTTCAACATTACTGAAGCAGTGTGGGATCATCTAAAGGCAGACAGCATCCAAAGAAGAGCTTTAAATGTCCTTCAAGACACTGGAGAACTATTCCTGAAGACTACTTAAAGAAATTCAAAGAAGGCTGCCTTCAGTTCAGGCTGTGTTGAAGAATAAAGGTGGTCATGTGATTGTAAGAAAAAAGAAAAAAACTATTTTGTGCTTTGTATACTGTACTACTTGTATGTTAGCGCAGATTTCAATAAATCCCTGCAGCTATTTCCCAATTTTCCTGGCAAAATAAAGGGTGGTTCATGACCTGTGTACCTTTTTAGGGAGAAAAAAGGTGCACATATTTACCTTGAGGTCCATTGAGGTGCATTAGTGCAAAACGGACCCATGAGGACTGGGATGGACTTTTAATGTGCCTCACAGAGTATCTTACTGAGGACGCAGTGAACCTCCTGACCCTGATTTCAGAAGCAACCGAGCCAGCATAGGGATGAGATGGCCCTGACATCAATAACGGAAACACTCATGGTTAGATGATACAGGGATGACACAGCATTTGGGATTTGTGGCGAGTAAGCAAAGCGCAAGAATCTCATTGGATCCCTTCTGCTGGTCGCCGGGTTACGAGAAATTATAAAGTGTGAAACATTTGGTTGGAGAGTGCTCGTGTGTGCGTTGCTGCACACTTTCAAAAGCAGCAGATTACTCTTCCCCCCCCCAGCCCTCTCTTTTTGCACACAATTTTTTCTCCTCTGCAAACACAAGCTTTTCCCAGGGAGGCTTGATTTACTGCACAGTGGAATTATGGGAAGGGAAAGCTTCCCAACACAAGGTGGCCGGCGCGAGGCTTTTGCCAGCCACCGTCTTGATGCTGGTGATGCTTTATGAATCCTGCAGATGGAGATGATTTGTCTTCTCAAGGGGAAGCTTTGACGTGCACGGCTTTGATATGCATTGTCGCCCGTGTGGAGATCAAAACGCTGGACGTCTATCAAAAACCCCGAAGGCCAAATTCTCCAAAGAGAAATAAAGAGAGAAGAGCGTCTGTCAGCAGCGCAGCCCTGCGGACCGTGCTGTGGTCGGCTGTGAGGTCCCGGCGACCTGGCCCTGCTGACGTGTTGGGCCTCAGTGCTGGCTCTGGCCTTGACCAGAAGAGGGAACACGATACTTAAATCATTCATAATTAGCTCCTTCCCTTTGCTTAATAACACGTGAAGATAAATGACTTCCAAGAATTTTCCAAATGGAAATAGTCGGTTTGGAATTAAAAGCTAGAAAATGGTCTGGGAGCCCTGTATTGTAGTGGTTCAGCCTTTGCCTTCGATTAGTCCTGCTGACAAACATCGAACCCCCTCTGCGGCACATTTTTTTTTATCTTTAAATGTAAAACAACAAAGAGTTCTTCATGAAAATAAACATTTATTATCTTTTTACATGGTCTACTTTATACACACAGTTAAATGGCCCAGTGGAGCCTTACAAACCTCACTACATAAGGAGGAGAAATCTTATACAAATGTCTCCGCCGGTCTTAAGACGAGCTGAGCTTCTCCAGGGCGCTGTGCAGGGTCTTGAGGTCCTCCCTCATCTGGCTCAGGGCGTTTTGGATTTTACTGGGTTGATCCAGGACCTCCACGCTGCAGGTGAAGGGGTCATAGCGGACTGTGAAGGGGCGCTTGATGTTTGCAGAGTATTTCCTATGCACATACAACAAATTGAAGACAAATATTAGAAAGAGAACAACGTTTAACTGACCAGACATGTCTGGGAATCACTTTGGAGATTTTCTACTGGGTATAATAAAGAGCGATTCTACTGAGATCAACTGTAGTACCGAAGACTGTCTGATTTTTCACGCAATGTCATGCCCACTGGTAGAATTGTCTACCATACTAGATGTGATATAGGTTGCTATGGAAACGTATACTGTAGTGTTGTTAGCAGTGGTAATTTCTGGCACTCACTGGATGAAATTGGTTGCAAAGATGGTGCTGCACCAAAAACCTCCTAGTAATTTCTTTGGTTGCTAGCAGGTTGCCATGGTTGCCTGTAGTTTTTCATCGTTATCTATTTGCATTTATTTATTTGCATTTCCTGCATATTTACATAACCAATAAAACTGCTTGTGCTCTGCATTTTTGACTGCAGTGTTTACTTAAATCTCAGTATAGTGGTTGGCCTTTTTGTGGGCCACACTCCCAACAGGTGGTTGTCAGAGGGTCAGTGACTCGTCTGTAGCCCTGTGTGACTGGCACTTTGGCAATTATTTTCCCAGCAACTACCATTAACCTCCAACAACCAATCAGAATACTAATTTTCCTTCATGATTGGTGGTTGCCAGATGGTTGCAGATCAGTTTCTATGTCTGTGTGACTCTGATTGTCACATGACCAAAGTGGCAGTTAACAAGTTAAACTCCAGCGGTTGGTGATCACGTGTGACTCGACACATTGGCTTGGTTTTTTTTTTAGAGCCAGAAGGGAGCATATTTGGACAAGAGTGAGCTAAACTGTACAGGTGCCACTCACAGGCACAGATATCTGCTAATCAGTGCAAGTGACAAACAAATTAAATACTGGAATTTCACTCAAACTGAAGCACAAACATTTGGATGGTCTACACCTCACAGCAGGACATATTATTAGTCAGATAATTCCCCTAAAAATGCTCCCTAGAGAAGCAGAGACACAGTAGAGAGGTCCACCTAGTGAGTTCAACTAGTGGAGGTGAAGCCTAGCAGATAGTTGGCAGCTCTAACTCCAACCTCTCATTCAAATGTTGTTACTTCTAGTTCAAAAGCACCAGAGGTGAGACTTCAAAACCCTCATTAATGAAGGGTGATGTCACTGTAGCTATGTCCATCTTTTCTATGTACATCATGCAAAAAAGAAGACAACAATATATAATATATATAGGATATAGGATATATAATAGACTAAAAAAAAGTGGGGACCTCCATGAACGTTTGATGAGGGTTTCTATGTGGATTTAAATATTTTGCTTATACCTCAGCTTCATCTTTGCATCCTCAAAGCTCTCAGACACAAAGTAAACCGGCTGGTAGGTTTGGTCCTGGTACGGCTGGACCGCAGTCTCCTCCGGGGCGAATGGCTTGTACTCGGGCTCGTTGGACAGAGCGTACTGGAGACACAGGTCACCAGCAGTGTCAGACAGCACAGCAGGTAAATGCAGAAACAGAGGACATCTGTGTGTGAGGAAACTCACCACAAGCTCTCCGTAGGAGGACAGAAGTCCAGCGCCGTAAGCCTTTACTGCCCCGTTCTGCTTGCAGAGGCCAAACTCCACAGTGAACCAGTATAACTGCAGAGTGCAAAAAAAGGGTTGGTTAAAGGTGTTTACCACTAGATGGCACTGAAGGCCATTAAACTGCAGAGAGAGAAGATGTGTTAAAAATCACTCATTTGCGTTTACATGTTCTATTTCTGAGGCTGAGAATCGTACCGTTGACAGTTTCTCAATGTCCTCATCAGAAGCCCCGAGTGAGGCAAGTCCAATCTCCTGAAAACATCCAAGTTTATTAATTCATAGTTTTTTAATGGTCACACAAAGAACAAAAACAAGCTCACAGTTCAGTCACCTGTGAAAACTGGGCGAATTCCTTATCTGCCAGCATGGGGATATGGCCAAGCAGCTCGTGGCAGCAGTCTCTGTGGGAGCGGTGTGATCTTTATTATCAAAGTAAAATCAGCCGAGAGCATAAAGAAACAGTTCAGGTCTTACTAAGAACTCACGGCTCAGGGGAGTGCATGGGCGCAGAGGAGTGTCGGATGTACTGCGTGCACTGAAACACCCTGAAGGCCAAACTGGCGAGGAAGTCTCGGGCTGACAGAAGGCCGGCTACTGGGCGCAGCTGGAAACCAGTTCTCTCTGAATTTAACCAGAAAAAAAGAGAAGAAAATAAACTGTCCGTTTTGGTATCTTCTCTTTCTGCGTCTTTACTTCATTTCACTCCTTGTTGTCACAAGAAGTAGTTTTAATTAACACAAAAACAGCATTAAGACAAGCACTGTCATCCCAGACTCCCCACTTGTAATGCATCAAAAGACACATCAGTACCTGTGACACTTAAAAAACATCGGAACGATCACTTTTCATCTGTTTATGTGTCCAAATGAAACCTAACTAATGAAAGAAAATAGCCAAGAAAATAAAAAGTTGTTTGAAGAAGTGAAGAACTTTTTAATACACTTTAAAAGAGTGATATCTTAAACCAGGGGTGTCAAACTCAAATACACAGTGGGCCAAAATTCAAAACTGGAACAAAGTCGCGGGCTAACGTTAATATTTATTGAAAAAAAAAATCTTCCTCCAGATATAAGAATGAATCTTTTCTTATGGACTCAAACAAGTTTTGCTGAAAAATTGAATATGGAACAAGCAAAGCTTAATACTAAACAATACATATATTAGCTGTATAATACCAGTAGGTCAGCTCTAATAGTGATTTGGTATGGCCTCGCGGGCCAAATGCAATTAGGCTGCGGGCCAAATTTGGCCCACGGGCCAGAGTTTGACACCTATGTCTTAAACACTACTTCTCTTCTTTATATGTATAATTTCGTCTTTTAGAGACTTTTAAAACTTGTCTCAGTTAAAATCTGTTCAGATTCTAATTTTTAAGTGTGTCACCTTTCAGGAAGGCCGACACCTCTTGTAGTTGGGGGATACGGTCCTCTCCATAGCCGCACTCTTTCTCCAGCTGCTGCAGGCCGTCCAGGAACTGTTTGCAGGCCAGACTCGGGTAAATACTCCTCAGCTGCTGGTAGACCTGCCTCCTTTAAACACAACCATACCAGAGCATCACTGTGATGTAATCGCCCCCTCCACAGTGCATCTACAGCCATGACTGTGCAGGCTGGGCTGTCTCACCATGTAGATATCTCCTCTGCTGTGTACTCCACCACAGGTAGCGGGTCCCCCCTGCAGGATATTCATAAACATCACGTGTTCAATAATATGTTCAATAAACTATTTTTAAACTGGATCTGACTGCATTCACAGGACCAGTTAACCCAGAAAGATATAAATGTAAGATATATATAAAAATAAGGAAACTATGGCATTAAAATTTAAAGTGAAATATCCTGAAGTCAAAGCAATAATCTGCACAGAATAGATAAGACATTACTAGTGGAGACAGTCCAGGTGTTCAGTAGGGGGCGCTATAGAGTTAAAAACGTCCAGCTTTTTATTCATAGCTTCACCTGCGGGTTGCAGCATCTGATCTGGTGTTTTTCTGATGACTTCTTTCTTTGTTCTGCTGCAGCTAACAATTCTACCAGCCTATGCATCATTTCAGCTGCACATTTCAAACTTTTCAACTGTTTTAGACTAAAGCTTTTAACCCAGTAATGCCAAATGAGACTTTTTCAGACGCCTACATCATCAACGTAGAGGGACTCACTGTTTGTATCTGAAGGCCAGCTCAGAGATGACGGTTCGTCTCTTTCTGTATTCAGGATCATTGTATCCCTGCAATAAATGAATAATGATCATTATGCTCTATTTTGCCTTTATTTTGTCTTTCATTTAGGAGCAGATGCGTAATCACTCACCGGATGGTCGTGGTCCATGTCCGGATCAAATTTGGTGATCAACATGTTGCATCTGTCGAGGTCTTTTATCTGTCGGGGAAACCAGGGCACTGTGGTCGAGTGCAAACAAACTAATTAGTGCTCCTGCCATCCGTCTGATTGGCTGCTATTGCATGCAGTGGTTAATGAGTCCTGTGCTAACATGATAAAAGCATCGGGGTGAATCAATGATCGGACACTTGCCCTTTTCTTCTGGCATGCAGCGAACGTCGTCGGCCACTCTCTTCAGTGAGTTGACGAACACGTCCAGGTCTGAGCTGTGAACTTCACACTTCATGAAGAACTCCAGGTCCATTGTGCTGTTCTTACACTTCCTCCCCGCTCGGCTCTCGATGTGAAGGAGCTTGGCTTCAAATGTCTGCAAGATATTTTAAAAAGTACAAAGATGTCATTTTTCTGCTTTTCCTTCAGCTTTTTCTTCCATTTCTGATGCTGGTCCTCAGCTTTACCTCATAAATATGACAAAATCTTTTTATTTGTCACTCATTCCATGAGCTCCACAGGCTGCTCAAGACAAATCACCCACACCAAATAAATCTTCACTTACCAAACACAAATTCATTGTTTTGTTTGTTTGTTTGTTTGTTTGTTTTCCATTACCCAGGAGAAAAAAATAAGATTCTTTTCCTTCCTAATTGACATTCCTTTTATCCAGAAATTCCCTCTTCAGTAACACCAGCTTTAAACTTTGCAGTAATTCTGAGTTTTCTGAAAGTTTTATCGTAAGGGATTCTGCACACCATGAAATGTGGAAAAATATGCTTTGCTCCTGGCTCTCTGTAGTTTTTTCTAATTTATAAAGGTATCAAAGTACAAGTGTCAACAAAGCAAAAAAAAAAAAAAAAAGCAAGACATTTGAACCTGGCTTTAATCAAATTTCAGATTTCTGTTCTGTAAATGTGCGAATTATTGCATATTTATATATTTAATGCATTATTACATTTCACAAAATCATCAGTCCTTAAAAGAACTGAGGAAATTTAATGGTGATATCTGACTTCATTTACTGAAAAATACCTCTGTTGCATGATTTTAATAAGAGCGTTTAATACATGCTTGACAATGAAATTTTTTCCCTTTTTAAAATTTACATGTAATTTACAAAATCGTCACACGAGTGTATTTAATGAAGTGCTTCCACACCTCAGTCTCAGGCTCACCTCAAATATTTTCCCCGTTTTGAAGAAGCCCGCGTTTTTCTCGCTGCTGAGGGCGAACAGGACGTTCACTGTCACCCTGCCGTCCTTCTCCTCAAACACGAAGCCGTCTCCGTACCTGGAGGGCCCCGGGGAGGCCGCCGAGCCGCCGCCGCCGCCGGCGCTTCCGCGCTCCCGGCGCGCGTCCTCGATCAGACTCTGCTTCCTCCCGCTGAAGGTCTGCACCACACCGTCCGTCTTCATCTCTGCTGGAGCTGAGAGCTCGGACAGGTTTAAATAGCCTCCTCTTCTCTGGAGGCTGTATGGAGATGAGCTCCTTGGAGGCCTGCTTTGCGTCACGGCTTTTTTTCTATTTATGGGGCACAAATATCAGGAGGGGACGCTTCAGGTGCACTCAGCCAAAACCATTAAGGGTTACGTAAACGTTACACAGTCTTGGATATAAATAGAAAATCATACTATGAAGATTATTATGTTCGCTTCTTATTGTATTGTGTTTTGGGTCCAGCTACAGGAACAGCTCTGATAGGACAAGATTTACTGCAGAGCTGTGAAGATTACATCTAGACTGCAGGTAAAGAAGACAACAGTGAGGTAAACATAACCTCACCTCAGCTTTATGTTGAAATTACTCCATAAAAGGAAAAGAGCACACTAATCAGCCTTACTAATAATGCTCCAGCTGACCTAAAAGATGGATTTATAAGTAAATTACCCTTTATTTTATTCACTGAACTGGTGGTGTACAAGAGAGAGAGACGTTTGTTGGTTCCAGCTGTTCCAAAAAAATATCCTATAGCACCCAGAATGCTTTGCAGCCTGTTCCGTCAGACCAAAGACTGTATATTAAAGATGGAGAAGTGATAGCCAGAAGCAACCATATTTGGAAGAAAGGTGAAGCGCTAAGAGCTAAATCCATGAACTGTACAGGTTCGTCTCATAGGCACAGATAGCTGCTAATTAGTCCTAAACAGGATTTTTAAAATGGTGCTGGGGGGCACAGCACATCTCAACATTTAAGGCCCCCATTATACTTTGAGCTTGCTCTGGTGCTAAGTGACAATATTAGCAATACAGAAGGTAAAACTATCCAAAGAGGACAACATTATTCTTTGCTAGAGCTGGAGTCTATGAAGCCAGCCCCAAGTGGGCATTAGTTATTTCCCCTCACTACATTAATGTAGAGGAATATTAGCTGACAGTAGACACAGGAAGTAAAGTCAGAGTGAAGAGATATTTATTATAAACTGTCATGCATATACAAAACATTTAATTAATCCAGATTAAATGAAATATAATAACAGAAATCCTCCTGTCATTTTGACAAGCATAACAACCTGATTAATGCAGATAGCCAACAAAGAAATGTTTATTATACAGTGCTCTTATTTTGAAAAGCTATTCTTCACGTAACATTTATGAGGTTATAATCTTACTATTCTCCATAAGTAACAGGATTTCAGGTTTCCTACTACCTGAATTATAAGAATATGGTCACTATCTGACTTGCGTATGTGTTTTAATACAAAGAAGTCGAATCTCTAAGCATGACGTTTAAAGAAGCCAAGAAGAAATTCTCAGGAGGGTTCTCCAAGTCTGATCTCCTGTCCTGTTATTCCAGCTTCCGCAGGGCTTCGCACAATTTCCCCATCTCACCTGAAACAGAAGAAAATAGAAAAGTCAGAGGAACAACTACTGCTGTATATTAATGCTCATCGCATGCTTTCATATTTATGGATTTTATTTATTTATGGCTTTTAATTACATTCACAATATGGTGGAGTATTTTTTTAATTGCACACACGAGCTCTTTAAAGAGTCATCCCACCATACTGTGTGCCACGCTGCCTACTTTTACACACTGAAGGTATAACACTACCTTAGTGTGTAAAAACACCACAGAGCTGGTGATTTTACTTCCTGAGGACCCTCAGGAAGATTATCCCTCAGAGACCATTAGTGTCCTTCTACCACAGCTCCACAGAGATCTTATTAACATATTGTTTCTATGTTTCTGCTGCAACATCCACACAGTCCTATAATTTACTGGATGCCCCCTCCTATGTCTGGAGGATTAGGTAGTTCCTGTTGTCTCAAAGAGGTTAATCTTATCGCAATGGATCCATCACCACGTTCAGCGAGTGTTTGGCTGTTACCGTCAGGCTGACAGTACAGAACAAGTAAAATGAAGACAAACTGACTGAAAAACAGTTTCTATCCCAGAGCAGTACAAGCAATAAATGCTGTAATATCGGAGAAAGATTGGAGAAAGATTACTTTTTATCTTTTACTTATTTTTATGTCTAACATATTTTCATATACTTAATGGTTTTTATATAGTGTTTTTATATAGTGTTCAAATTGCACCTAATTACCGCTGTACACGTGAAAATAAATACATCTTTATATAAACATTTAACAATAAACATTCTATTTTATTCTATTCTAGGACGGAGGAGACGAGGAGGTAAAAACTGGAGAAGTGAGAAAAGCCTGCGTTGTTTGGGTTGTTTCTGTTGTTTCTACTGTACTTTGACGGTTTTCTCCCGGGTCTTGTTTTGGTTCCACTTCCTGACCGTTTCATTGTCTTGATTATTTTCACCTGTGTCTCACGCTGCATGCATTTCCCTGATTAGTCCTTTGAGTGTATACATCCAGGTCTGTGGTCCTTTGGCTGATTGTATGGTTGTGTTCAGGTCTAGCCAAAGCTCCATATCATCACAACAACCCAGGACCATCATTTATTTCCTTCTAACAGGAGGAACGTGGCAATAGAATTTCATAAGCAGGCGATTAGACAAAAATAGCCCTGTTACATCCAACACAGATGGCTTGCTAAGATCCTGCTGTGCCGACTATAGAGTGATGAACCCTTACACCCCTCTGCACTTGAACTGACCACCTTAAATGCAAGAGTCCGTGGGTAATACCTCGGCTTCGCTGTTCTAAATTTCCACAGCAGCTCTCACGGCTGCTTATTCTTTTCACTTTTGACTTTGTCTCTTTAAACTTGGTCTCAGCTTTATGTTGCAGCTGGGTGTCATAACCCTACGGTGGCCCCTAGAGACAAAACACGTACAAGGACACTAGGGGCAGGCCTAGTGTCCTGGAGCACTTCCATTGTGTTTTGGAGTTTGTATGTGCTTTGTCTCTAGGGGCCACTGTACATAACAAATCCACACTATGCTTGGTGTTTAAATCTGAGGCACTCAAAGTCAAACATTCATTCAAGTTCAGACATCTATTATTTGATATTTCCAGACGACTAGTCATAAGTAATTTGACCAAAGCTGCTTACTGTTGATACTGTCTGCCAGGTTCCTGAGCTGCTGGGTGTTGTCCAGCACTTCGATGCTCTGGGTGTAGGGGTTGTAGCGCACTGAGAAAGGCCTGGGGATCGTGCCTGCAAATTTCCTGCAGAGAGAGTGAGAGATGAATGATTAAAGACTCGGATGCATTGTAAAACTAAAAAAAATAAAAATTGTCCTACCTGACTTTCTCTTTGGCATCTTCAAAGCTCTCTGCCACAAAGTAAACCGGCTGGTACTCTGTGATAGGGTACTTCTGGACGCTCGTCTTCTCGGGGTCGAAAGGCAGAAGTTTGGGCTTTTCTGTTAGAGAGTACTGAAAGAAAGCATTTTTTTCTTTTCACTGTTTTATTTTCTCAATGAGCATCTCTATTCTTGTCTGTAAACGGGAAGTGCGGCATGATTTAAGACTCTGCTGACTTGAGTGGACATCCTCTGCTGACAGCAGCTGATGTAACTCATGACCTCGATAGCAAGTCTTTGCCCCCACCTGAGTGCTTACCCACTGAACCACTTCACTACTGCCCTGCTGAGCAACTCCCCCAGTGACACATTAAACCTGGACCTGAGTGAACCACTAACCCACTGCCTGCTGTTGTGCAATAAGGCAAATGTGTTATAAAAAGTAATGTACAGAAAGCAAAATGTTTGTGGAGGTGCTTCATCGCTGTGACTCGGCCTTCTCTTACCTCCAGCTCTCCAAATGAAGACAGCAAGCCGGCTCCATAAGCTTTGATCTCGGAGCCCTGCTTACAGAGGCCAAACTCCACGGTGAACCAGTACACCTGAGGGACACACACCTGGGTCATGAAAAGTGACTTACGCACCACAAGCAGTAAAAAAATAAGGAAGCTTTGGGTTTCAGAGGAAATCTGAGGAAAAAAGATCTTATTTTAAGCAATATGATAACATAAAAATTGCATTTTTATACTGTGTAAAGTAAGTTCTAGTTGGATCCTACAATGTGAAATCAGCCCAATCATTTTCATTTTTAAATAATTATTTGTATATGTTTTATTTTATACTATTTTTATGTTATTTTTAATTTCTATTTCTCTTTTTATTGTATTCATTTTTCTATATTTTCCATTTTCCTTCATTTTTATTCCCTTCTTTAACATTCATCTTTACTTCTTTTATTTAATGTTCTCTTTATCCTTTTATTTTATTATTTTTTAAATATTTTATTTTATTTTTTATTATTCTCTTAATATTTCTCCACTCTTTTTTAAATTCCTTTTTATATTTATATATGTAAGACAAAAATATAAATTGTCATTAAGATTCTTAAGGTTTGCTTCTGATAAACAAAATATCAAATAAACTCTCAGATTTAAATCACATTTTTATCTCTTGTTTTACATAGAGTATTTAAAAATAGGAATATTAAATACAGATATTATATTAATAATAAACTTTTAAAAAATTTATTCAGTATTATTTTGGAGGTACTGAAAGAGTTGCAATAAATGTGTTTAGCAGCATATATGTCTTGATATTTCTAGACATATATACTACTTTATCAGCAGAAAGCCTTAATACTAATTCAATACTTATTACTAATTGTCTTGACCAATTTGTGCATTTAGAGACAATGATGCTCCAACAATGAGGCAGTTGTTTTTTCCATGTCATAACAAGGTAAACATGTGTCACGGACAAAATGCAATTCTTATATTTACAATCCAAAGGCTCTATAAAGCAAAGAGGACTGTAATTAATGTTATTAATTAAACCTGTGTTTACCCTGCAGCGACATGTCAGAATAGTCTGTTAGATTAAGAAACAGGTTATTTAATGTGGTCTAGACTGATCCAATCTTTTGTAATTAGAGGCTCATATCTATTACGACTGTTTGTCTTGTACACAGTACTCACGGTAGCAAGTTTCTCAATGTACTCGTCCGGGGCTCCGAGAGATGCAAGGCCAATTTCCTGTGTGGGATCAAAGCACATGGGTTAAGAGGAGCTGCTAAGGGTGTCAGACAAGGCCAGGATAAACTGCTAAAACTGAGATTTGTCACTTTTGTGCTATCTTTTTGCCTCACCACAGGAATTCATATCACTCTTGGTCTAATCTGAATAATAGAAAAGGTAAAAAGTAAGTGTTAATTGTCCTCTTTAATGTTACCTGTGAGAACTGCGCAAAGCTTGGATCAGCAAACAGAGGAACGTGTCCCAGGAGCTCGTGGCAGATATCCCTGGATTAGAAACACAATTTGCTCTTTAATTCAGAAATCTTTACTTCCTTGCGCTAAGGAAGATTTTACTTCACCTGTAATTTTTTATTAGCTTTATACATTGAGACACTCACGGCTCAGGTGTGTACGTGGGCTTGGAGCCGTGGCGAATGTACTGCGTGGAATGGAAGACGCGGAACGCGAGTCCAGCCAGGAAGTCGCGGGACGAGAGCAGGCCGGCTACGGGGCGAAGCCGGAAACCTGTGCATGCTGCAGGAGAGCGGTGGGGAGATGAAAGAGATGAGACAGTGAGCATTTTGTTGCTTGTGTTGAATAAGAGCATGCATGGATGGGAGGGAGGAAGAGGAAGTGGGGGTCTGTACAGCCAAATGAAATGAATGATGACTCATGCATTGGTTTTCATGGACTGTGTGATGTTGCGTGACTCATAACAGGAAGAGATTGTCTATTTCTATCAATCATTAGAAGAGAATTTACATATTATAGCAGCTTTGTTGCCATCAATAGGCAGTAATTAGGCAGCTTTTTATTAGTGAACATTTATACATTATATTATTAAACATAGTGTTTCAAATGTCTGCATTTTAACCTCGGAGTGATAAAAACAAGTGTTTTTTTTAGGTGTGGAGTTACACTGCAGGAAGCGGGAGACGTCCTCGAGCTGCGGGATATTGTCTGGCCTGTAGCCGCAGTATTTCTCCAGCAGGGGGAAGACGCGGTTGTGTTCACGGCAGGCATGAGTCGGGTACAGAGTCTTCAGCTCCCTGAACACCGTGCCCCAGGTGGCCTTCTCCTCCTCTGTGTACTCCACCATGGGAATGGACTGGCCACTGGAACAGCGGTCACAACAGAAGTTATGTTTCCCTGATAAACACTAACACCACCACACTTACCTTTAAGTTTTCTATATTTAAATCTAATCAGTTTTTCTCTGGATGTTTTCCCAAGTCTCCCTGAACCCAACAAACCTTTGAGCCACAGCTCATTATTCCTGTTTTCTAGCTTGAAAAATATCTGTTTTATTTTACTTGCTGCTCCTGTAAGTCTCATTCAGCAACTAAAGATCGAGCTAAAACCGTGTTTTAGACATTTTATTGGTTATATGTGAACATTACTAAAAAATAAATTTATGCAGGTTTTCGCAAGAAGAGTTTTGAGCGTCTACATCAACGCCAATAAAAACTTCACTATGGCTGTAGTTCTATATGTAGAGTTTTTCTAATGTCTGACGTGGAGGATTTTTAGTGGTAGCAAAAAATAAATGTGGTAATTTTTTCTACATAAAAAATAAGCCCTTAAAATAATTTAAAATATGATATAGTGGTAATATATCATATATAAATATGATATATTATATATGATATAAATAATTATATAGTATATTTTTTAATGAAATAAATAAATATAGAATTTTTTATGTAATTGCTGTGTCAGGGCAAAAAAGACAATAAAAACAACCGATAGAATTAAGAAGTGGAACCCGTACAAAAATAAAAATTAGAATTAAATAAAAATAATAAATAATTATATAATATAATCAACATTTAGAAATTTTGAAAAAATATAATATGATACTATTAATAATCTAATATATAAAAAAAATTGCAATTCCTTTAGGAAATATTGCAATAATTTAATTTGTAACAGCTTTCTTATAAACAATTTATCACTGGATTCATATGTCAATGTCAATTTTACTTACGTAGCACATTTCAGTACATGTAGACTCAATGTCCTTACCACAAAAGATAAAAACATAAAAAACTCTGCAGGTCTACAACAAATTAAGTGAATAAAATCAACAAAACAAAACTTTACAAAGAAAGACTGAATGTTATAAAGAAAAGGACAAAAAAATATTTTTTGTTGTTTTTTTCCCTTTTACTTCACCTGTGTTTTTGTTTTGGACTTCGATGCTCTCTATATACTCTAAAACTACAGTATAACTTAAAATTTATTTATTTTTTAAATTATCTACACCGTAAACTCTTTTTTAAAAACATATTGGTTTATTCCAATGAGAAAGTTCACTTCATCATTTGTCAGCAGCATTTGACCAACATGTGAATAAGACTTCCTGATTAGGTGATCCTTTAAACCCACCACTACTCAAACTCAGCCCATAACGTCTCTATGAGCATAAATATATTAAGTAGGAGTAGTTACTGTCTGTAGTTGTAGGCGATATCTGCAAACTCCTTCCTGCGAGCTCTGTATACTGGATCTGTGAAGCCCTGACAACACACACACACACACACACACAAATAAAAGCCATGTTAGATCTCATGATTGCAGCCGAGCCACTCAGAGCTAAATCAAAGGTGGAAATCCTTTGGGAAGGCCAAACGCACATACATATTCAAATGAAGCCTTTGTAGAGTGTTTTTCAGCTTATGATGAATGCATTCTGCTTTAATGTCAGTGGCAAAAGGGAGCAATTATCTATAATTACAGGGGCTCAATTAAAGCAATGACATCAATTTGTGTGTGTAGATAGTTTCCATTAGAATGGATAGCGGAGTGCGGCCTTGTCATCTCCACTGCTTTTCATAAGCAAGCGCGTGGGCGTGAGTGGACGTGCATTCACATGCGCACGCAGAGGCAGGATGTGGCGGTGGATGAGTCGGTCCTTACCGGGTGATCAGCGTCCAGCTCGGAGCCATAACTGAGGATCTGGTTGGCAAAACGGTCCAAGTCCTGGATGTCATTGGGGAACCATGGCACTAGAGGATAACAGCAGTCATTAAGTGCTTATAATTTATGTTTTAAGTCAACATTGGAGCAAACAGATCAGTCGCGCAGTGTCTGAAGGGGAAAATATTTAAAAAATATAAGAAATATTCAGTGTCAGGTAAAGGGTTAAAGGCTATCCCTGTGCCCTTTTATTGTCATATTATGCAGAGATAAATCTAGTGGCCAAGCTATTTCAACAACTACAATAACCAAGCGGGGTCATTTTAATACGGGAATACTTTTTTAATGACTGTATTTGTGTTTATTATACCCACTACGCTCAAAGGAGTCAACCAACAAGTGTCTGCCTCAGAGATTCTGCAGAAAATCTGTGTAGTATATGGCTATATATGGCTCAAAAATGACCCCAAGATTATTTATTTATTTTAAAACAACTTGTTTATTTTATTGTTTCTTATCGTATCTTTCTTCATTGGCTATTATGGCACTTAATGCTCATATTTATTTTACTTTTTGTGTACAGCGCTTTGTGGCTTTCTGTAAAAAGTGCTTAATTAAAAACTTTAATTTAAGGAAATGATCATCAGTTGAAGCTTGAATATTTTTTAATTCCTGACTTATATAAATGGCTGCACTTCACATTAATATTGATGATTGTTACACAGTCTTGTGTGCGTTTTGCCTGCAGGATTTTTTTCAGTGCTGTGGCATTTTGACACTCAACAGAGCCGTGCACGAGGGGGGCATCTGCTTATTCATATGGATTTATGACACTCAAACAACAGTGAGGCCCAATCATTAATCTGCATTTGTGCAGTGTGGTCCAGCCTGAGGCCCCTGCAGAGACAATAAAGCTGTTTAGGCTGTCTCCAAAACTGGCCATAAATATCCTCCTTGTCCACTTGACCCTGACCAGTACGCCACAGAGTCTATGCCGAGGTCAGAGGAGGATCCATGGTGGCCCTGTCTGTCTCAGCCTGCCGTGACCTTGGCATGTTCTCTGTCCTTGGGTTAGTCTGGGGCGGAGACACTAAACTCTTCTGTTCCTGCCGGGCCTGTTGGTCCTCAGTAGCTAAACTAATGTCATTCTGGAAACAACTAATAAAAGGGGCAGTGGGCCATCATTCTCATGGGCGACACTGGCTGTCCATTACTAAGTCTGGCGTAGCTCAACACCCAGCACCAGGCCCGGTTGATAAATGGATCGTTTCAGCTGTAGTGGTGTCAGCTTTTTAGATTTATTTATTTTTTTAACCACAGCTGTTTCTGGTCCTCAGAGAATATAACCTAAATTTCCTGCTATTACCAAAATCTTTAATCTACATAGCACAATATTACCACTACTACTCCAGTTATTACTGGATAGGTTGTTGTTGCTGCCTTTTCATTTTCATTTATGTGTTGAATTCAAATATACTGCTATGAAGGTTGGTACAGATATCAGGGGTCCCCAGGGGATACGCCCATATTTTCCTTTGGTATCGGAATCAGCTCAAAGGTTTTAGAACGATGCCACTCCTAATCATAAGGGATGGATGAACACAAAGAAATGTTTGGTCCTCGGAGGATAGTCCCTCCTTCCTTTGTTGACTCTTTAGTGATGAGGTTTGTCATTTTTTTGTTTTTAGTGGAATTATTTGACAGTTCTTTTGTGAATTGCCACATCTTCCGGTGCAGCTTTCTGTGTTCACCAGAGGAAAAATATCCAAAGCATTTCCTCTAGCGCTGGCGTCTTTACTTCTTTTAGAGAGACAACAACAAAGCTGGACAAAGATATTGATGGTCTGCAGGATAAGTCCTAAAGTGATTCTTTGGTGATTAGGTTTACATTTGTGTTTTGAACTGAAACATCTTACCAGCTGGGGCTGGTTTGACTTGTCCCCAGTATACAACCAGTATTTTGCTTGAACACCACACTGAGCTCAAAAGAGTTATATATATATGTAGTGAAACGTATTTACATCTCTTGGGTGGCTTAACATGAAGCATGGTAATGACATTTCCCCAAAGGATGATCACTGGTGTCTATCGCAATGAAATTTGGTACAGACATCAAGGTTCCCCTGAGGCCCGACAAAGCATCTACATCAAGGTTTACTGTGTTTTGACTAAAATATCAACTTTTTAATGTCTAATCGATGGTCTGCTACATAATCTAGTACATCTGGTACCAATGCTGATAATTCCCAGAGTATACCCTGACCAGAATGAACTTAAAAATTATATAGATGAAGAAAAAGGCCCTATGATAAAAACATTTATGATCCCCAGAAGATAATCACTATTGTGCTACATTTTTAGTTATTTTGCAATGAATGACCTTGTTTAATATCAAATGGCTTGTAATTAATTATTTGCAGGTATTCATGCGCCTCTTGTAATCATTTTGGAGACCTAGTGCCATCCTTTGGCTAAAAATAAAAGCGACTCAGATTTTGATTTATGAGTCTAAAACTTCATTGCATTGCTTGTTTAGCACTTACAGGCTGAAATAACTGGCATATTAAACAAGTTCACATTAAGTTCACTTTCACATGCAACATATATTCACATCTAATAATTTCATCATGTTGCTGATTCACGGTGCTCTTGTTCAGTGGATATCCTCTTACAACTCACTAACCTGTGTCCTTCTCTTTGCTGCGTGTTAGCTCGTGCACATGGCCGCTGATTTGTGTGCGCAGGCAGTCAATGACCTCATCCAGGGCCTGAGAGCAGGTGGAGTCTACGTTGATGAAGAACTCATGCTGCTCATTGTTCATGCGCGATGGACGGGACTCGATGTGTGTCAGGTTAATGCCTTTCTCCTGAAAAGAGAAAGATTTTGGTATGCGGGTGTCAGCTCTTTATGTCTTTATGTTTACGCTCATCCATGCATGTATTTTGTATACGGAAGTGTTAAATTTGTTTGAGAGGGATTTCTAATAAAAAAACAAGGTGGAAAATTGTCCCGCAGCACTGCCTTTGTGCTATCACTAGAGGGTGGTGTGCTGTTAGTAAACTGGTGGCACTCTATCAGACTTTGTGAGACCTCAGGTCAGCTGCCTGAACTCGCTGCCTGTACACTGACTCTGAGCCAGACACTGGATGCATTCTCTTAGTAAAGACATGTGGGACATATTGTAATAGTTAGTACACAACTGTGGAACCCTTGGGAAGCTTCCAGAGTTTTATGGTTGAAATTCAAGAACTGTACTTGATCTTAACATTCAAAATAGTTCTGGCTTGTATGTGAATGAATTTTATATGGTAATTTTCACCTAAATGTGTTTTTGTTTTTGTGCACGTTTATGTAACTTTTTGGAGGGAGTGTGTTATGTGTTTGGTCTGCTATAGGCTGCAGAGGAGGGCGTAAGCAACCCAACATCACGTTTTCTCCCATCTGGATCCTATTCAGCTATTTTTTACGGGTCATGTGGTTCTGCATCCCCCCAAAGAGTCACTACAGACACGACCAAAGATGAGACCAGGATGGCATTTTTTCAATAAAAAACCAAATATTACTGCATATCATTACTTTAATTTTTCTTAATAAATTAAAAAATGTGATACATCAAGTCATTCGTGGGGCCATCACAGAAAATATGATATGTATATGTAGCTGACAGATGTACTTTCTGATTTTTAATTAGTTTGGGATTGAGAACTGTGTCCCTGTCATCATAATTAATCTGTCCATGACTACAAAGAGAAATAATTCAATGTGTGTGCCACTGGCAGCCTAGTCCAGCTTAACATAACCAATTCCAAGTCCTGAAGCGAATATGGTGCAGCGGCAAATCTGCCACATTTCTGTACCCCTCCGAGCCGTCCCTTCAACGTGACGCCGGTGACAATAACCCCAGCTGAGGTCAAGGTCAGTCGGTAGCATGACTCGTCACAAGAAAGCCATGCCGCTGTCACATGTGCGCTGAAACCCGGGTGGATAAGCAGTCCGGCAGTTTTCATGAGCAGCTCTCTGAATGAACACGTGATGGTTGTCCAAGCTATGTGGCTAAACGTTAGCACATGGCTCAGTCGTTTTCAATTTATCAGTAAAAAAAACCACACACACACACACAACAGGAGAGAAAAAGAAAGTCCTGGAGCACAAACTCCTGAAGCTTTGTTTTTTACAGCATGATTTACTTTAAAGCATGTGAGCGGACTCAGCATGTGTTACATCACAGCTGGGCAAAAATGGGGTCTGTTGATAGTTTGGGGGTCGTTTGGCGTGTTTTACTGAAAAGTTAAGGGGAGTGGGAGGATGAGGGGTGGAGCAGGGGGAGGATCGGCAGAGTGGGAGCTTATAGGTTCAAAGGGGATCCTGATGTTTACAGCTGCATTTGAGACAAGCATTTGGCACATACTTGGTATTGATCAGAGTCAGCACAGCCACAAAAATGTGGAAAATTAAATGGCTGAAGAAAACATTTTCTTCACAAAAATGCTTTTATGAACTGAAAACATAATTTTCATGGCTGGTTTTATATGTTATGGTAGTGTATTAATGCAAAATGTATTTAAAAAAATAAAACTTGATTCTTGAAAGAAGGTCAGATTTAAAGATTAAAAAATGAAGGTGCTGCCAGTCGCTATTTACTACAAGCACGTAGTCACCTACGCAGAGGCAATTTAGATCGATATGAGAAGAAAAAACAACACTGATGTTGTTGGGATTTGAAGAATTAAGCAATAACATGTTGTATATTATAAAAACATCAAACTGATTTTCTTTGGTAAATGTGCAAAAGTACTACAAACCATTAAGTACCATTGTATGCACAGATTCCACAGCATAGAGTGTTTATGAAATTAATGTGTTAAAACAAATCTACAACAGGACAGTATCTGAAACGGATGTCCTGTATACAGGACCTGAGAGATCCATCTGGTCTTTCAGTTGATCATTTAATGTTCACTGAAGCCTCATCAGAAATTTCACAGTCGAAGGGTGACCGTCAAGAAGACCTTCTTAAGGAAGAGAAACTGGGAAAAAAAGGTTAGGTATTCCATATTAAACAAAACCTGGTCTAAAAATCACTGGCAACAGGTCTGATGGAGTGATGAAATTTGAAATTTTGGGTTCAAATTGTGTCAAAATGCAAACTGTAGTTAATATGAAAGAGAAGACCAGGAGAGAGGTCCAACAATGAGTGTCTACAGCCATCTGTAAAACACGGTGGCGGCTCAGTCAGGGTTTGGGGCTAGATTTCAAGCCTTGGTGGTGCAGATCCTGTCAAAACTGATGTAACTGATGTAAGGCAACCGACATCCAAATAAGAGCTTTGAATGTCCTTCAAGAAGCCTGGAGAACTATCCCTGAAGACTACTTAAAGACTTTACATAAGAGATTTCAGGTGGTTTGAAGAATAAAGATCATCATAGAAAATTTAAGCTCATTATATTTTCATACATGTTTCAAGAAACTGCTCTACTATTTTCCTAACAAAACATAAAGAAGAATTTATAGATAAAAAAAGGCTGTTAGTCATCAACATAGTATGTTATAAACTACTTTACTTTCACATAGGTACAGCACAGCAATCAGTTCATAGCGTTTAACAATGAAGAATTTTCTAGCAGCATTTGCCTGGTTCATTATTACTGAACCCCCAGCTGAGATCAATGATGCACCTGCCATGTTTGCAAACCACTGATATACAAACATGTGAGATAAGCTCTGTTTGTTTAGTTTCCTCCTTTAAACAGTCAGAAAAGGCCAGGAGCATGAAAACTACACCGTAAAGCGCTTAGCCTAACGGTTCATTTCTTTCCCCTCGCCAAAAGCCATTGTATTTAAATGACATGACTATTTTAAATTATGTACTAAAGTGGAACATTCCCAGGATTTACTTTTTAGTGTCTCCTCATGTGGCTTGTTTTGTTTAATGTTAATCAGTAACTTATGGTAACATAACTGCTTTGTCATGAAACACTTTTTTTAAAGGAGCAGGTTGACAAATTGTTTCCCCCCCAGAGTTATGTAAGATGGACAGATACCAATCTCACTGAAGCCAACTGTTTCTTATTTGTTTTGTCTGCACAGGCCAAAGTGTAAAAAGACAAGGATCCTTGCCAGAAACATTTTAATTTGTCTGTCTACAGTTCTCAACCACAAAACTGCCTTGTACATAAAGTACAACAGTATAATATTTTTACATTTGATCAATAACCTTTTCATATATATCATTTGTAACAGTCAGTAGTAAGTAGTAGTAAACAAAATCAACCTTCCAAAACTATGCCAGATTAGCTTCTCACACAGAGTGCAGTCAGGGGATATACATTAACCAAGTGGGATTTCAAATGTTATTTAGAGAGATTAGTGGTCATTAGGCAAGTCAATACGGTTTCTTATAATGCTAACATAAGTTAATGAAATGTTGGTTGTAACTTAGCAGGAGCTAAGCTCTGCCATAGCTTAGCATCATACAAGGTAGCTTAGTACAGGATTAGTTTACCTGTGACTTTGCTTACATTCTTACAAAGACTAGAAATTGAATCATATAGATTAATTAAATACATCAGACATACAATTTTAATGTGGTGAGATTGTGGGTATTACTAGCATGACTTTGTTCGATTAAGCTAAACTGATTACTCTAATGCTAAAATACACTAACTAAATAGTGAAAGTAGTTTAGCTAAGCATTAGCTTAGCTGTTGCATAAGTTAGCATTTTACAAGGTAGCTTAGCTCTCCCCACTTTGCGTTGTACTTTCCTATATAATAAATGTTAGCTTAAAAATAAAACTTAAAAATTTAACAAATATAATATAAAAATGTGAATTTATTTCAATCGGTGTCATTATTAGTATTACTTTGTTTCAGTTAGACAAGCCAAATTGTTTCTACCCAACACAAACTAGCTACTGGATGTACCTTAGCTTACCATATGTTTAGCTGTTTACAAAGACTTGAATCAGGAGACAAACATTTGATGGTAAAATGTTACTTAGCGAGATTGGGGGTGTTCCTGTGTGGGCTGCATTCAGGGTGCGTTCCTGTTAGTCTAACAAGGTAAGTAGTTTAGCTTAGACTATAGCTTAGCTTAGACTTAGCTTAGCCAGCTCACAGTCACAAAAACTTTGAATTAAGGTGCTATAGAAAATATAAATGAAATATAAAATGCTAATTAGTAAGATGAAAGCACACACTGTAGCTTAGCTTCTTAGAAACACTGGAATGAAGGTGATACAGATGAAACGAATGAGATATAAATGTGAGATATAAAAACCAGAAATGAGGAATATGGATGAATGAAATGTTATTTAGTGAGATTATAGCTGCTGCTTAAAGCATTTTATTCCATTTAGTCCAGTCAGAACCGCTCGTTGGAATAGGGCTGGGCCATATCATACCGTTCATGGTAATACAGGTGTAATTTTGGGCAACAATAGGAAAATGAAATATCGCGATAGAAGATGGGTAAAACGCGCATGCGCAGTGCATATGTTTACATACACATGGCGGCGATGCAGAATGAGAAGAGCGAAAGGGGATCGTTAAATGAAACGGATGAACCAGAACTGGTTTGTAAAAATGCTGCAACTTCAGTGGTGTGGAACTGGTTTAGCTTTCATCCGTCAGACACACAACAAAGCACTATTTTTGGTAGAGCATGCTAGCGGGCCGTCGTTATTACCGTGTTGTTTGGAAAATGTGGCACACTTAAAATCAATCCTTTGATTTTTCTGAAAATCGACAGTGTCCCTTATAATCCCGTGTGCCTTATGTATGAATTCTGGTTGTGTTTACTGACCTCGAAACGATTTTATGTGGTACACGGCGCTCGAAAATCTGTCAAATATTTTAGTATGACTTTGCTAAGCTACAAACCCGCACCGCTTGATGGATTGTCGGAGCATTACGGGTATCGTAGGCAGGAGCCTCTCGGAGTGATACGTACTGTGCTTCAACATAATATTACGGTATTGTGTGTGTATAACCTCTTTTTAAGTTTTGTGGATATTATACATGGTTATGCTGAGGATATGTCGGCCAATTTCCACTGGAAATGCCTTTTGGTTAAACTGTCAGCAAGGAATTTGCACTGTTACATTTTTATATAACTTTAATGCACATAAAAAACAGCTGCTTGTTTAAGTGAAAATACACTGATGGGTTTTTTTGCACTAATAAAGTTGTGGAGTTGTAAAGTATTTTGTCTAGTGTCAATTATATCGTTATCGCAAATTTTCAAATGTATATCGTGATAAATATTTTTGGTCATATCGCCCTGCTCTACTTTGGAACCTAACCAGCAACCAGTGGTTGGCTATAGCTCTACATTTAATGGTCCCCTGTGAATCTAATTTTCTGCAACAAAGCCATGAGGCAAAATGTTCAAAATACTGACAATGCTAAACACATTTTAATTTTTTTAAAATAAATTATTCTTCTTGAATGCATTTCACAATAGTCAGACATTGTCATAAATAAAGATTAATATACCAAACCATTCACACATTAATTTAACATCCTATGATTTATTACTGGAAAAGCTGCTTGTAATTTTGCTTTCCATGACTAAATAAACAAGTTATAAATCCTAATGATACTGAAAGGTACATGAATATCATTAGCATTTAATTTGACACTGAACCCCATTAGGACCCCAGGGCTGTCCACTGATATAAAAAGCTTACCTCAAAGAGCCTCAGGGCTTTGGCTAAAGCTCCGACCTCTTCTTTTAAGGAGAAGATGCAGGAGATCACCTCTGACTTATTGTTGGTCTCCTCCTCCAGGTACATGGAGCCCCTTCTCTTCTGCTGAGAGACGTATTTAAGATAAATATACAGGGCTTATATAAAAATACAACATGAATGAAGTCGTTCATACAGTGTTGTTAATGCAAAGCTATTACAAAAATGCAACAGATTCACTTTTAGCGCAGGGGTGTGAATCCTGAATTTAAAAATTGTTAGAAAAGTGTTTGGCTTTCCTTTTGTCTGCCTGCCATATGCAGAAAAACTACATGTTATGTAGTTTAAAGCCATCCAGGGCAGCACGTGAAGTTCAGAGCCTTCACACTCAGCCATATCCAGAGACGGTTTCGAATAAACACACACAAAAACCCAACACATCCCCTAATTTCTTCTGCAGATGTTTTACAGATGACTAAATACAGATGAAGAAATAACAACCTAGTTAATTATTTATTAAACTGAGCATGTCCTATGCTTTTTTTAAAGAACCCACATAAAATTAAGCTTTTAAAGGACAGTCTTCGCTGCAAGAGTTCAACAAATGACTGAATTTCTACATCTACTGGATGGCTTTTATTCAGGCTCCAGTTAAAGATTTCTAATATGTTGCTTATGAAATCTGATGTAAATTAAATAAAAGGATACACAGAGCTCAAACTGATATTAAAGATATCAACTTTGTGGTCCATCTGGCAAAAAGTTACCTGTAGCTTTAATTATTTGATTATAAAAAAGAACATAAAGGGTGGTATTGTCATTCACAAACAAAAACAGAAGCCTGCAGAGCAGGGACATTTCTTGCATTTGTTTAGCACTCTGAATTTTTCCATTATCGTCAGCTGTTTTTCACCTCTATTCACTGTAATTCTCTGCTTTGTCTGCTCTTGTACCCTGAATTTTCTAGCTCTGCCCAGCTATACTGTTGTTTTAATAAAAACACACTGGTTTGAATCGCTATTTAAGGCTGTTTGTTTTGCATAACCTCCACAAAAGAACACAAATAAACAGACAAAATTGAATGTAGTGCTTAAAGAAAGAAAATACAGATGCTTTTAAGTCAGCTATAAGTCAGATTTACCCCTGGGACTTGGTCCCCTGTTTCTGCCTCTGGGCTGTAGTTTCCATTAACCCTCTTGTATGCAGCGTCCATCCTCGCCGTCCTCCAGGTAGGAAGTGTGTAGTTGTGTGTATGCTGATGCTGGGCTGAGAGCTCGGGAAAGCTCCTCTGTGAGCTCTCTTTTAAAAACCACTCCTGGTTAACACCGGTCCACGTGACACCACACCCCCTCTGCATCGGTATGTCATGGGATGGTTGTTGTGAAACAACTAAAGTGGCACATCTGGTTCTTGTTGTGTGTGACTGTGGGCCGAGTCTGCTGGTTTTTGTGCAGCAACTTTGTCAGTTTCTGCGCAGCCTGGCTGATTTGAGAACAGGTAGAAATAACCAATGAAAAACTTGCTTGTATCCATTTAGACATATTATGTAACCATAGTTATGTTAAAGGGGAAAATGGTGCTGATATATTCTTCAACGCTTGGTTTGAGGGTCTTAATGGGGCCATTCCCAAACCTCCACACTTAAGATATAATTCTGAATATAATCTTTTAGAAGAAATATCTTTATAAACACGACTGTGTAAGGTGTAATTTGTGTAACTGCACAGTGCAAACACTGAGGATGTGACCTGCAGTGGAAACTAACCTCATGACTGATAAGGGATTAGTGCTCCTGCCATATGGCACTGTATGAACTAATAACAAGGATAAAACTCAGTTAACTAATGAACCCTGTTATTTACAGTGGCCTGCAAAAGTATTCGGCCCCCTTGAACTTTCCCACATTTTGTCACATTACAGCCACAAACATGAATCCATTTTATTGGAATTCCACGTGAAAGACCAACACAAAGTGGTGTACACGTGAGAAGTGGAACGAAAATCATACATGATTCCAAACTTCTTTTTACAAATAAATAACTTCAAAGTGGGGTGTGCGTAATTATTCAGCCCCCTGAGTCAATATTTTGTAGAACCACCTTTTGCTGCAATTACAGCTGCCAGTCTTTTAGGGTATGTCTCTACCAGCTTTGCACATCTAGAGACTGAAATCCTTGCCCATTCGTCTTTGCAAAACAGCTCCAGCTCAGTCAGATTAGATGGACAGCGTTTGTGAACAGCAGTTTTCAGATCTTGCCACAGATTCTGGATTGGATTTAGATCTGGACTTTGACTGGGCCATTCTAACACATGGATATGTTTGGTTTGAAACCATTCCATTGTTGCCCTGGCTTTATGTTTAGGGTCGTTGTCCTGCTGGAAGGTGAACCTCCGCCCCAGTCTCAAGTCTTTTGCAGACTCCAAGAGGTTTTCTTCCAAGATTGCCCTGTATTTGGCTTCATCCATCTTCCCATCAACTCTGACCAGCTTCCCTGTCCCTGCTGAAGAGAAGCACCCCCAGAGCATGATGCTGCCACCACCATATTTGACAGTGGGGATGGTGTGTTCAGAGTGATGTGCAGTGTTAGTTTTCCGCCACACATAGCGTTTTGCATTTTGGCCAAAAAGTTCCATTTTGGTCTCATCTGACCAGAGCACCTTCTTCCACATGTTTGCTGTGTCCCCCACATGGCTTGTGGCAAACTGCAAACAGGACTTCTTATGGTTTTCTGTTAACAATTGCTTTCTTCTTGCCACTCTTCCATAAAGGCCAACTTTGTGCAGTGCACGACTAATAGTTGTCATATGGACAGATTCCCCCACCTGAGCTGTACATCTCTGCAGCTCGTCCAGAGTCACCATGGGCCTCTTGGCTGCATTTCTGATCAGCGCTCTTCTTGTTCGGCCTGTGACTTTAGATGGACGGGCTTGTCTTGGTAGGTTTACAGTTGTGCCATACTCCTTCCATTTCTGAATGATGGCTTGAACAGTGCTCCGTGGGATGTTCAAGGCTTGGGAAATCTTTTTGTAGCCTAAGCCTGCTTTAAATTTCTCAATAACTTTATCCCTGACCTGTCTGGTGTGTTCTTTGGAGTTCGTGGTGTTGTTGTTTCCAATATTCTCTGAGACAACCTCTGAGGCCGTCACAGGGCAGTTGTGGAGCTGTTTTGCAAAGAAGAATGGGCAAGGATTTCAGTCTCTAGATGTGCAAAGCTGGTAGAGACATACCCTAAAAGACTGGCAGCTGTAATTGCAGCAAAAGGTGGTTCTACAAAGTATTGACTCAGGGGGCTGAATAATTACGCACACCCCACTTTGAAGTTATTTATTTGTAAAAAATGTTTGGAATCATGTATGATTTTCGTTCCACTTCTCACGTGTACACCACTTTGTATTGGTCTTTCACGTGGAATTCCAATAAAATGGATTCATGTTTGTGGCTGTAATGTGACAAAATGTGGGAAAGTTCAAGGGGGCCAAATACTTTTGCAAGCCACTGTATCTGTTGTCCCACCCTTGGCAACTTGAATTGCAATCAATCGTTTATGATAACTGGCTATAAATCTTTCATATCGTTGTGGAGGAATTTTGATCCACTTTTCTTTGCAGAATTGTGGTAACTCAGCCACACTGTAAGGTTTTCAAGCATGAATGGCCTGTTTAAGATCCCAATGTTCATCCCAATGTGACTTTGACTAGGCCACTCCGAAACCTTAATTTTGTTTTTTTTTTACGCATTCAGAGGTGGACTTGCTGGTGTGTTTTGGATCACCCCCTAGATAACTGAAATTGAGCTTCAGGGCATGAACCGATGGGTGGGTGGGTGGACGATGGGTGGACATCGTCCTTTACGATTTATCGACAGAAATCAGAATTCTTGTTTCCGTCAATTATGGCAGATAATCCAGTTCCAGGTCCAACAAAACAGCCCCAGATCATAACTCTACCACCACCATGGTGGTATAAAACTATATAACTGGTATATAACTACCATGCTGTGTTAGTTATATACCAGATGTAACGGGACTCAAACCTTCCAAAAAGTTCAGCTTTAGTGTATTCTTTTTTTCTGGGACCTCCTGGATGACTTTTCGATGAGCTCTTGGAGTATTTTGATGGGCCTCTTAAAATGGTAGGATAATTGTGATTCATTGTGGAAGTATTGGTCTGTACAAAACAAGCTGGACTAATAACCTCGGGTATAACTGGTTTTATATCAAATGTTGTGCCTTTGTAGTCTATGGTGACAATAGAAAGTTTCATCCACATTCTCTCTTGACGGTCTGCACATTTAGCAACATCTTCCTCCAAATCCTTCTTTTGAATCTAGCGTTTTTGGCTCTCTCTAGCTTCTTATTGCTCTTTGTGAGCCTCAAGACCAAACAACTCAAACATTTGGAAAGGGAGAACTCCCTCAGATGGTCTGATCTACTGCCATGCAGGGGCTGCGCTTTTAGATTAATGGAAATTGTGAAGAAATTAATGTAATTGTTAAAATGATTTATCCAGGAACTCTCTGGATTAGTCATACAGTCTCTGTGTCTGGCAGTAATCACACCTGGTTGTGGCTAGTGTAACAAAAATGTGGTTAATCACAGTTAATTCTTGACTCAACAAGGAAGGAAATTGTTTTTTCACAGAGGACCAGGTAGGTTTGAATAACAAATATGAAAAACTAACACATCAGGAAAGGGGTCAATTCTTTTTCACAAAACTGTAAATTGCTTATAAATTTTAAGTATTCCAAAGACGGAGATCACTCAATTAATACACTCGATTAATAAAAGTGATCCTTTTAAACTGATACGTTTGCATTTTATAATGTTGAATTGTAAACGTTTGCACTATTTTGTAGTAATTAGTTTAAGTTAGATCTGTATTAAAAGTAAGCCTCTTTTACTTCTGTTCCTTCAGGTGGAGAACACTCAGGAGAAGACAGATGCTGGCTGCTGTTAATGGCTTGAAAAACGACATCATCGGATCTTAAGAAGCTTCCTGTCTACAGTAATGACTTCAGCTAGGTCTTACAGGGAAGGATGCTCTTTCAGGTTAAAGAACAGAGGTAAATATCTTGATACACTTTTTAAAGACTAGATTAATCAATGCCTTGAGATAAAGTTCTTTTATACGTATTATTGTTTATAATCCCCTTGTTTCCAGTTTTATACTTTAATAATAATTTAATAATAAATATTAGAAGGCAACAAGTCCACCAGCAATGGGAGACAATTAATCCAGTTGTAGTGTAACGAATAGCTGGTCACACCATCACACCTGATGCTGAGGTGATCCACAGGTGCCACATGAGGGCAGTATAGGTTTGGTAATGTGTGCAGTAACACAAGTAGTAATAGTTTTTATGTGTAATATTTCAAGCTGAAGCTATCAAATGTTGTCATTTAAGTTACACTACACTACACAATCTCAATCTAAAGTGTCTTTTTTTTTGTTTCAGCACTAATTTCATGTAATTTCAAAATGAAAGATCTGATTTATCGAAAATTAGGTACGACAGCAAGGAGCGGTGCTACGATTGTCCCAGAAACACCAACCTGGGTTTGTTGTTAAAGGCTGGCCATACTGAATCCAGCAGTATAGTTAATATTAATTAGTATTAATATTAGATAAAGATAACCTGAGTACATACAAAATGCAATTTTTAAATGACGATTGAGTTTATAAAAAAAGAAAAAAAAACTATCCAAACTTACCTGACCCTGTACGAAAATGTGGGTAAAAGTGGAACTGCTAAAAGATCTCAAAAAGCAACACATTATGCCACGATATACAGAAACTCAAGAACATGATGAAAAACAAACTTATTGACATCTGTCAGTCTTTAAGGGTTTGGGGACAACACTGTAACCTGTGACTGTTTCAGTGCTTTACATTTAAGTTTTAGAACATGAACCAAGTAAAATAAGGAGGTACGAAAGGGGTGCTAATTAACTACCCTCTGATATTTAAATTAAATGTTTTTTGAGCAAAATATATTTTAGTCAAATAATGTTTACGTTCTCAGTTGCCTTGAAATAATATTGGCAAAACAACTTTTACAAAGCTAGGTCACTTCATTCTATAGGCTATAATAGATCAGCTGACTGAGCCTGATTGGCAGAGGGTAATTTGATTAACTTTAAGCCAAGTCATAATTTGACCCATTCCCATGACTTTGTTTTAAACTTTGTTTTACCTCCAAACCATACGGCCAGTATGGGTATCTCAAAAACTAAAGCACTTCTGTGGATCTTCCCTCTGCTGTAGATAGAAATTGACAGACTAACTTTCCATATGTTAGCTTGTATTCTGCAGATGTGACTTTGATCTCTGAGATTACAGTTGTTTAAGTTATAATTAAAAAAGATGCTCTCTCATATTTTGCATCCAGCCTATTGGCATGTATTGTGTTTTACTGTCATTTTATTGTCACTTATTGCAAATTTCAGGAGATTTCATGGCTTAAATTGCATCTTTGGAGGGAAACTATGGGCACAGTTGGCCCGTGCAGAGTAAAAGCAATGAATCTGTGACACCTTATTTCACATAAATCTATCCATTCGATCATCTGATGGCACTGAAAACTTTCTCAGTGCAGAAAAATACCCTGATTTTCCATTTCTCATGTACATTTGTGTGTATTTCTGCAGCTGTTTTGTAGTCATGTGACTGACTGTTGATTTTTACTTGCCTGTTAGTCCCATTCAGTACTTTTCTCTATTTGTTATGTAAAATATTCCTTATCCATCAGAGGCCCAAACTGCAGCAGAAGAGCTTTGAACTAAATGCTAACATCAGTTCACATAAAAGCAAACTGAAATTTGCTTTTTTTGAACACATAAAAGCAAAAAGAGACGTGAGCAACACTTAAATTCAAGAACAAAAGAGATTTTCAGTTCCATATGCTACATAAAGTGCCCAGTATTATATCTTAATCATATTGCAGTCTTGAGGTAAAGGTCAGATTTTCCATTGAGTTTATTTAATTGACCTTTACAATCTAGTCGACCTTTGTTGGAGGGTTAGCTGCAGCTTTTTCCACTCAATGGCTGTCTTACCTCACAGCCAAAAGCAGTTTAAACTGATAAATATTCATCCTGAGCCGTTAGCTGGCCTGGGATTTCACCACAATTTCGGTATAATGTAACAAAAGAGCAATCAACCTCCACCGATATGGAAAACTCAAAGGTCAGATAATTTTTTTTTCCATTCTGCTTTCAGCATTGATGTTGCCTCTCAAAGCCTCTTTGAATAAATTTCAATTTTGGAGTTAAAAAATATTGAATCATTATGGTATTCAAATTGATCCTCCTCAAAGACTTGGATTTGGTGTTGTTAGTGTGACCCCTCCCCAAAAAAACAATGCAGTCATCTCTTTTTTAGTTATATTCTCTTTTTTTGATGCTGTAACTCCCCACAGAGAAAGCAAGCAGGAAACCAGTCCGCTCCAAACAATATGGTTATATGTAGGGACTAGAAAGGTATTCCCAGTCCAAGCCATTGTTTTTTTTCCCCCTTCCTACAGGGAGTGCAGAATTATTAGGCAAGTTGTATTTTTGAGGAATAATTTTATTATTGAACAACAACTATGTTCTCAATGAACCCAAAAAACTCATTAATATCAAAGCTGAATGTTTTTGGAAGTAGTTTTTAGTTTGTTTTTAGTTTTAGCTATTTTAGGGGGATATCTGTGTGTGCAGGTGACTATTACTGTGCATAATTATTAGGCAACTTAACAAAAAACAAATATATACCCATTTCAATTATTTATTTTTACCAGTGAAACCAATATAACATCTCCACATTCACAAATATACATTTCTGACATTCAAAAACAAAACAAAAACAAATCAGCGACCAATATAGCCACATTTCTTTGCAAGGACACTCAAAAGCCTGCCATCCATGGATTCTGTCAGTGTTTTGATCTGTTCACCATCAACATTGCGTGCAGCGGCAACCACAGCCTCCCAGACACTGTTCAGAGAGGTGTACTGTTTTCCCTCCTTGTAAATCTCACATTTGATGATGGACCACAGGTTCTCAATGGGGTTCAGATCAGGTGAACAAGGAGGCCATGTCATTAGTTTTTCTTCTTTTATACCCTTTCTTGCCAGCCACGCTGTGGAGTACTTGGACGCGTGTGATGGAGCATTGTCCTGCATGAAAATCATGTTTTTCTTGAAGGATGCAGACTTCTTCCTGTACCACTGCTTGAAGAAGGTGTCTTCCAGAAACTGGCAGTAGGACTGGGAGTTGAGCTTGACTCCATCCTCAACCCGAAAAGGCCCCACAAGCTCATCTTTGATGATACCAGCCCAAACCAGTACTCCACCTCCACCTTGCTGGCGTCTGAGTCGGACTGGAGCTCTCTGCCCTTTACCAATCCAGCCACGGGCCCATCCATCTGGCCCATCAAGACTCACTCTCATTTCATCAGTCCATAAAACCTTAGAAAAATCAGTCTTGAGATATTTCTTGGCCCAGTCTTGACGTTTCAGCTTGTGTGTCTTGTTCAGTGGTGGTCGTCTTTCAGCCTTTCTTACCTTGGCCGTGTCTCTGAGTATTGCACACCTTGTGCTTTTGGGCACTCCAGTGATGTTGCAGCTCTGAAATATGGCCAAACTGGTGGCAAGTGGCATCTTGGCAGCTGCACGCTTGACTTTTCTCAGTTCATGGGCAGTTATTTTGCGCCTTGGTTTTTCCACACGCTTCTTGCGACCCTGTTGACTATTTTGAATGAAACGCTTGATTGTTCGATGATCACGCTTCAGAAGCTTTGCAATTTTAAGACTGCTGCATCCCCCTGCAAGATATCTCACTATTTTTGACTTTTCTGAGCCTGTCAAGTCCTTCTTTTGACCCATTTTGCCAAATAATAATTATGCACACCTGATATAGGGTGTTGATGTCATTAGACCACACCCCTTCTCATTACAGAGATGCACATCACCTAATATGCTTAATTGGTAGTAGGCTTTCGAGCCTATACAGCTTGGAGTAAGACAACATGCATGAAGAGGATGATGTGGACAAAATACTCATTTGCCTAATAATTCTGCACTCCCTGTATGGAAGGGTCCTTGGATGAGGGTTTTTCCCAAGTCTGTCAGATCTTAGCCTTTGAGTGATTTCTCCTCAACAGTAGATTCAAATAGACCTGGATGTTCTTTACATGGTCCGGTGGGCCATTGCTGGTGCTGTGATCATTGTATGATATTCCCTAAACCTAACCCTGTCTTCTGAAGTTCTGCTGTGACATCTAAGAAAAGTAAATAGTACATTTCCGAAAGACGCTAAAAACACTAGAGAATGTTGAAGAGAAGCTAATCTGTAAATGTTGTATTATTGTAGAGTCTTTACCTTACAATATAAAGAGTTTTGAGGCAACTGTTGTTGAGATTTGGCGCTATATTAATAAAATTGAATTGAACTAAATATGAACTTTCAGCAGACGTTTAAACTTCATGTACCAAGCAATTTTAGCAGTTAAGGCCAAACAAGGCTTTGAATATGCTTTTTTTTTGCACACCCTACTAGCCTCATTTAAATGCACATCAACATACAGTTTCTCTGCCAATTAGGACCCACAATGGACCTCTGTATGTACTTGTCTCCTCTGGTTAGCAATTTGCCGATGAACCCATCTGGGACGTGATGTCACATAAAATCCAAAAGGTTTCTCAGTGTTGTCCTCACACTGTACAGTAGATGGAGAGCTCCCTACTGCGTCATTTACTGTCATTAATGGTGATGGACACAATTGCTCATTTATCACAAGAAGTGGTGCAGTGTGTGTCTACAATGGCCTTCTCCATAGGGCCTCAGCCTTATTCACACACTGAAGATCCATTCTCACACTGATGATTAGACAGATGCAAGTCAGTGTTAATGTCTGATAGGTTTAGCGTGTTAGGAATGAGCTTCTTAACACACTGCAGCTGTCTACACTCTAAAAAATAATAATTTGAGTTTTTCTCCTGATTATACAACTCCAGGTTTTTTCATAAGTGTTTCAGTGGAAAAGTGCAGTTGAACAAGGAAGGCCGACTTCAGCACAGAGCATTGCTGTGCAGGAGGAGTAGCAGGGGTGCTTAGAGATGATAATCGGTTATAGAGTTGTGAGGCTCCTAATTGTGCTTTCATGAGACGTTGCTGATTAATGGACTAGTTGACAGACATCCTGTGAATGTTGTCCACATGTGCACAGTCCACAGGGGTGCTGAAGAATCCACTTCAGCCTTCCAGCAGCATTGTGGAGACTCTTTTCTGAGAGCAGGAGAGCTAGAGAGGGAGGGGAGGGGAAAAAAGGAGTGGGAGCAGGGAAAAGAGAATGAAACTTGGAGGCTTTCGGCAGCGCTGTTGTAAAGGAGAGTGAATGAGAGCAGGGGCCGTGCAGCCAGCCACATGGGCAGTTCTCACTCGGAATAATGGGAGCCTTTCTGTGCCTCTTAACCCCCTTGTCGCACGCTGGGAACGGGCAGCCGTCCGCCCGCCGCTCAAAACAGACACGCTCAGCCACGCTCACCCGCTGGATAATTGAATTTTACACCCAAGAAAGTCATCCCTTTCCCTGGTCATGTCCCCTGTTACACGTGGTCCTGACAGGAACTCTCCCAGGATCAACTTTTTATCCAATGAGAGAGTCTGATGAATATACTGAGAGGCAAGTTAGCAGTGTGATTCAGTGGATGGCTGAAAAATCCCAACTACTATTAGCTGGATTGCCTTGAAATTTGGTAGTTTTATGTGAAACAAATGGTCAATTGATTGGTGGTTCTTTTATCTTATTTCTAACCCCTTAACTATAAATGGTTATAACAGTTAATAGTCTATGTTTCAGACCCTTGGTGCCAGAGTGAACAAGTTCCAGGAGCTGGCGTTCCCTTTAGATGAGGCAGAGCTGAAAACTTTGAAACTGAGCTTTCTAATGTGTTTAATGTTGGAAAAGACTCTAAGGCAAACTATCTCTGAACAAGTGGGTGTGGTACCTAAAACTAACTAAATTTAAAAATAGACTCAGGTGAGACTCAGTCTTTGTATTTCCTCCGACCCAGCTTAGTTCCTAATGCAGATTTTGTCACCTTTTGAAAGGGGACTTGTGTGTTACAGTCGGTAGAAACAAATGGCTGATATCACTGTGTATTTGGGACACTTCTTGCATGGTTGACAGACTGAATTGTAGTAAGTTTGGTGACCATTTAAAACTGGGGTAGGCAACCTGTTTCTCGCCATCTTGGGCAAACAAATCCATTGTAACTCTTCAGCATATTATACTTGAAGAGGCCTCACTCCAATACCGCCTCACAGTGTTTTAGAAAGTCTAGACCATGATGGGGCCAATCTCAGGTCTGTTTAAGTCATGAGGTGAGCATGAGAAGCAGAACAAAGAGCAAAAAAGACCATGTAGTAAGTAAGCAGTGGTGACACAATAGGTTAAGTGGAGGACTTTGACCTGTGAGAAAGGAGATGTCAGAGATGGCATATTTTTGGTGTGTATAAAGCACATGCACATGTGTGGGAGCTAACTGATCAAGACACTGGGCTAACCACACTACAGGGTTATAATGCATCAAAGGTCATGCTGGTCCAGAGAAGCAAGTTCACAGTGCAACAAAAAGAATTATACAAAATTTGCCCGTCTGACCAATCAGAAACATCGACAGTCACCACTGTTTCTTTTATGTTAATGCTCATGTTGACTTATCGTGCTGATAACCACCTTTTTGTGACTGCTTAGGCTGATTGCTGATGTTGGGGTAAGTTAAAGTAGACCTCGGTTTGTTAAAACAGGCCCTTGCTTTTCATTAGCATTTCAGCATTTTCAGCGTGAGGGTGCTTCTGCTTTGCAGTTCATCAGCGTGTACTAAGAGAAATTGATTCTAAAAGATATATTGAAAATCTTAATCACTTTATTGGTGAGTCCAATATCTGTGCTGACAAAGCTTATAATGGGCTTGACAGCTGTTTTGTCACCTCTGCAGAGCATGCAGCAGAAAATAGAGAGGGATAATGTTACCTACAGGTGGCTGCTGTGTTGTAATGGCTTTTTTAGCCATCTTGTTTAACAAATATAGTAAAGATTGAGATTAGATTAAGTTTGTTTTAAGGAGCAGACCTGAGGTGCCTAACAGAGGAGATATGGCTTCGACGTATTGATGTTGTGAAGAGTGATCCATCCAGACCCTTCCTCCTTAGCCTTAGGCTGATAAGCAAGTTGGGAGGGGGACCCGGGTCACCGCCTTCCCCTGGCTCTGTGACCAAACACAAAAGGTGGTTTCCTTCTGTCAGTTGTGGTCACTTTCACCTGTCACTCAGACTCTCTCTGAGTGAACCAGCGTCCAGGGAGGGCGGCTCCAGGTGAGCATTCAAGCGTGGATAATAGCTCCTGTCCTGTCCTCACGTCACCTGGGAGTCCCAGGCACAAACCCAGGTTTATCAACTTAAAACTGATTCTTAATGGTTAATTGTTATTTGTGCCACAACAGCAGCATTTGTGTGATTATGAGTCTTTTGTAAACTGTTGGAAGGATGTAGTTAGGTTATTAAGAGAGTTGGTTGCACAAAGTGTCCTGATGTTATCCTAAGTGGATCAAAACAAGTGGAGCTAAATTCTGGATTTCAGACTTTAGCTTCTCTGTGCATCAATCCACACAGGCATGAAGAGCCTCGAAGTTTTCTTAGCACATCATTGATCAGTTTTTATTTTTCCAGCACTTTAATTCATGATTAGCATGCAGCAAAACTAATGACTTTCCCATCAGCCTCAGCTGTAGTGTATTAAGTAAATTCAAGGTTTGATTCTTCATACATGAATTTCTGCCGTCTTCCAAAGAGTTTTCAGCCGAAGCCAAAGTAAAATCCTTAGCATTGCAGACAATCACAAGATTGCAAAAAAACATCAAAGAAATCTGCGTGCCTTGTCATTCGAAGTACACAGTCTGTAAATAGTTGCCTCTGGGCCAAATTAAAACTCATCTAAACTGTCAAAGTGTCAGGGCAGGACACGCCAAAGTAGCCTACTAATGAAACGGACCCAAATGCGGACACAGGAGAGATGAACTGAGGTTTAAACAAAAGGTGAGCCTTTATTACAGCTGAATGCAAAAACAAAGCAACATGAACAGTGGTGAAAACTAAACTAAAAACTAAACTGGAAAAACTAGGAATGACTATAACAACTATGAACATGAATTTGAGCAGGAGCATGAGAGCAACTATGAGACAAAGAAACATGAACATGCCCAAAATCTCGAAAACCCTGTAAACTGGACGAGGTAGAAAGGAACACAGACGACCTGACAAAGACTAAATGAAAACACACAGACTAAGGCTACGTTCACACTGCAGGCGAAAGCGCATCAAATCCGATTTTTTTGACCCTATGCGACCCGTATCCGATCATGGTATGACAGTGTGAACGGCACAAATCCGATATTTTCAAATCCGATCTGGGTCACTTTCGTATGTGGTACTGAATCCGATACATATCCGATGTTTTAGAAAGCGACTGCTGTGTGAACGGTCAAGTCGCATTAAATCCGTCTTTTACGTCACTGACACAAGACAGACGCCAATTATCAGCGCCGGAGAAGCGCCCGATAGGACATCGCGAACGATTTCTTGCCATCCGGTGAAACTGTTGGGAAGACAACGTTGGAGAAATGTGAACATTTTATTTTTACTGTATTTTCTGCAGATTCTGACAGAAATCTGTAACTATCCTTTGAAGCACCGCTCCTCTAAAACAGCAAAAAGGATCATTATTAGGTTATTTGCATTATTATGTAAATAACGAAATAACTTAAAGCAAAAATTTGGAAACATAAAGTCCGAAGTCTTTATATTGAGGGCCATCAGTCAAACAATATTGTTTGCTCTGGGTCTAAACAGAGCGAGTTGTGTGTGACATCTTCTTTTGCGCATGCGGGCCGCTTTGAGCGTTCACACTAGAGCGCGTTTGATGTCGCATTTTATGTGTAGTGTGAACAAGCAGACAAAAAAATCGGATTTGATCAAAAAATCGGAATTGAGCATTAAGACCTGCAGTGTGAACGTAGCCTTAGTACACACAGGAGGCGATCAGGGGAAGTAGAAACACTTTAGGAAACAGCTGGCTCAAATAATCATGCTGCCACAGGGAAAAGTAGAACTCAGCACAATGAACATAGAAACAAGACTTTCAAAATAAAACAGGAAGCATAGAGAGGCATGAAGTGGGACAAGCTTGACACAAGAGACAGTTGTAGTGAGAGAGGGAGAGGGACACAGAGGAGAGAGACACAAGGGCAACCTATATAGACAAGGAACCCTAGAAAAACATAAACCAGACTAAAACTAAACCAAGACTAATAATAATCCTAGAACTTAACATTATCTCATAAGTAATACAAAATAATTCAACTCTACCCTTAAATTAAGGACTAATATTAACATAAGAAATCAACAATAGAAAATAACAAAAAAACACTGGGTCACAGACCCAGACAATAAAATCACTCAAATGTGGACCTCTGTACCCCTCTTTGTATTGGTTCCCAGTTTGTTAAGCCAAAGAAGATACCACCAGAAGCCATAGGTCAACATGCAGATCATAACCTTTAGGAAACAAATCAACAAAGCAAACACAAGCTTTATGATGACTTTTAGTAAAAATATGATAATATTATGTCTCCGCCTGTGCAAAGGCAGGCTGAACAATATAGCTGAGAAGTAAATGAGGCTACAAGATCAATACAAGATAACAGGTCTATTTATTTGTGATCTACTTGACCAGCAGAGACTGGTGTCACAACAAAACTACCATTAGTCCACATTTTGCCAAGAAAGCAGCTCTACATTTTAAGTGGTGTTTTGGGTTTGTTTTTTAAAAAATTTAATTTAATTTAATTCAATTTAGTTTTTGTTAGTGTTTTTCATTATTATATGTAGGATATTTATCGGGAATAACATTTAAGTTGTGCATAATAGGTATCACAATATAAACATAAGAGAATTCTCCCGAAGTTCAATAAACAAAAGCACCAAAGCCTCATCAGGCAGGTTTTACTGACAAATCTGACCAAACTGGAATTTTAAGTACACAATATAGGGTTGGTTTTTTTCCACTCAAATAAGAGGTTTTTCACAATTCTTTTAAATTCTTGAAAATGACAAACTACAGAGACTTTAAGTAAGGTTCAACAGACTCACAGACCAATCACACTTACATATATAGTCCTTCTTTATAGCCATTAAAAATCCTGATTAATGATGTAAGTCTAAATGATGCTAGGTACTCAGACATAACCTCAAATTTAAGTTAGAAAAGGAGTAATATTTGAATATTTTATTGTATGTGTGCATGCTGCTGGACAGTTAAATGAAACAGTGAGGAGCTACAGTAAGAGTAACAAGTCTGTACATATGTTCTCTCAGTCTCAACAGGCATGTTTTCATAATGTAATTTAATCCCTGGAGTAATCAGATGTCCCTAAATCCATAGTGTTTAAATGAATCCTGAACAATGGAGTGAGTAAATAGATATCTGTCAGGGGACTTTAGATTTCCTTGGCGTAGTTTTCCTGTAATAAAAACACTCTAAAGTGCTTAACTATCTGACCTAAGGTTCATATTACAGTCCCAAATGTGACGTCCCAAACATTTCCAAGTACTGCTGGCTGACGCGTTCATCAGCCAGGCGTCAGCTCTTACGTGTTTGCCTTTCGAGGTGCCCTCAGGTCTGTGTTTACCCAGCCGTCACGGGCAGAGCCAGCAGCGTGCCGTACTTGGCGGGTAACAGTGGTTTAAATGAGAAACCTGTGATTGATCTGCATTCATGCAACCTGTCATAATACCTGCATCAACACACACAAAGGGAAAGTCACTCTGCAGCTGCTAATCAGGCTCACGTATGACAAGTAATTTCCACACTCTGTATGATGTATGGTATGATTTTTTTAAAGAGATGGAAGTGAAAAGATGTTGTTTACATTACACATATTAAATAAAGTATAAGTGTCCACACCACACTTAATCGAGCAACAAATGTAGGTATCAGAGCGCCTTCTTTCAGAGACATCACAACATAAACACTTGTTGATTATAAGCAAAAATGTCTAATATTGGCCACATTATTCAGAAATTATTTATTTTCGCCAATAATAGTAATACTTATACAGTAACCTTTGTGATTATTTGGGACCTGGTGTCACTTGATATTAATAGATCATGGTGATGATAATGATTGTGTAACATTAATGGAAAAGAGGCTGCTGTTCAGACTCTAAAATATTCTTTATCAAGACTTTAAACCCGTGGCACTGCCTAGTGCACCTTTAACCATCAGTTAAAATGGAACACTTCCTGTGTAGTGATACTGGGATTTTTATGAACAGAAAGTGGGATGTGAATCATGCAAGATGTAGGCTACTTTAATTTGACAATTTGCTATTCATATTAAGATTATATATGAAATTACTTATGAAATAAAAGGCAATGTTTTTCTGTTAACCAAATCAGTACTTTTTAAAGTTATGCTTTCCCCCCAACAATCAACACGTCGGTCCTCTAAATAAACCAAAACATGACAGCCCACCAACTTTACATGTGCCCCAAGAAAGAATAAAAATGATAAGCACTTGCAAACCCAAATATTATTTACTGTCTCTGAATATCATAGTCACCATTACAATGAAGAGCTCAGCTATTCGAGTTACAGTTTCACCTTGAAACATCATAAAAGCAAATTTTTAATTAGCGGGAATTATCTGCTGCAGAAATTAATGCATTGTATAGTCCATTAATGACTTTTAGAGATAACTTCACTTTATGGGACTGGAAGAGCTCTGAAGACATCCAACATACTGACCTAAATCTCACTAACTTCTCTCTAAATTTACTCTGTTTTCAAAGAAAAAATAAGTTATGTAGCCTAATGTATGATAAAAGAAAGAATTAAATGGTATCTACTTAGCTTTTCCATACTTCCCATCATATATTTATATTGTTGCACTGGTAGAACAGGTACTCGCCGGATTAACTGATTATTTGAAACAAAGTTTCAAATAATGACATCAGAATATGTACAAGTAATCCCTGTGAACCAAATGCTCAAACTTCATCTAAGTCTAAATGCTCGGTTTCAGTCTTTTTAACCCTTTTGAGTCTGTGCGTTCACATCAGACATGTGAATGCAGTGTTTTTGGAAATGTATATATACTTGGCAGTAACAGCCAATGGCACGAGGCGGGGAAGTACCGATAGCTTGAGTCAAGTTACTGTAACATGTTTTCAGAACTTGCACTGCATCCTCAGTGGAAGCAACGTGCCAAACAGAGACCAGATGAAATTTTACCTTCCAGGATTGCAACTAAAGTGACTGCAAGTGAGAGTGCAGGATACTGTTTATTGGCAAAGCTAGTGTTGCAGAGCATTCTTGTTCATGACACGTAACATACCAACGATTTGTCACGTCCCGAGGCGTCCCATGGGAATGCGAAAGATAACTGTGATACGCGTCCGATTGTGGATGGAATCCAATAGAATGACGCTCCCAGTGGTAACACACGTTCCAGCCATGTATTCGAGCCCTAACCTTAACCCTAACCCTAACCTTAATCGTGTTAGATAGTATTTTTCAAAGCTCGTACATTTATTTTACTTTCTCATCACATGTGTAGATTCAGTCCAAATGGTTCTCCTGTTTCCAAACGCGTAACATAGGAACGTGTTGGGTCGCCGAAAGCGTAACATAATGACGATTTGTCTCATAGCGTAATATGTTACCCTTTGGGAGTGAGAACCTGACGTGGTGAGTGAATATATTAGTTGGTTACCTAGGTAACTTGATGTTGGAATGCCCACAAGCAACCAGCCATAAGCGTCAAAGCGATGAGTGATATCGATAGTATTGATACCGATGCTGTTATCGATACACATTAATACTAGTATCAGTATTGTATTGGTGTCTGCAATACTAGCCCTGTATTTAATTATCAGATCAATACTAAAATTTGCACATTATTTTAGAGAACCGAAGTCCTACATTTGCAATTACATCTCCTTATCTTTATATATAAGAGAAGTTGAACCCCCAGCTGCTCTCACACAGCGTCACTTGGCTGTTTTTCATTTTTTCATTTTCAGACGAATCCTGACGATATGTGTATAAAAACTTTTTCCCAAATTCGATGCATTTAACCTGCATAAATACAGATTCGCCTCTGTTCCCGGCACAAATTCATGTCGGTTTGTCTGAGGTTACACAGCTATAACTATAATGACAGAAGCCCCACCCACCTGCTGTTCAAACCTTCTGTTTGTGATGGAAAGCCAATGAGAAGAAAGTTTACATAAAAAGAAAGGAACTAAAAGAGGACAGAGAGGGTGAGCTAAGAGGGCTGTAGCACAGCTCAGCATAAGATAAACTGATAAATAAGGATTATTTTGAGCTGTAAATCATGCAGAGCTGCTCTGAGCAAAAGCCTGCAAACTGAGAAACATAAACTTTTGCTTTTTTTCTCATTTGAATGGACCTGAGCTTTTCTGTCAGCTTTCATAAATGCTCCAGGACTTTTTTTGTCTTTTAAATAACACATTCAACAAGTGTTTCAGCTCGTGGTTTGTCTCTGCAGTCCATGTGCAGTACTGTAAACCCCCTGCTCTAACATTCACCTCCAGCAGAGGACGACATTCACTGGGTTACCTCTTTCCAATCGGCCCCCACCTCACCAGTGACCTCCTCCTCCTCGTCCCCATCGACGGCCCCTCCTATCAAAGCCATAACCTCTCCTAATCCCCCCCCACCCCTCGTTGCCCTGGAGACGGCTCAGACGAGCAGGTGATGCATTGACAGGGAGCAGATGGTTCCCTGCGGAGGTAAGCATGGCTGAACAATGCTTCCATATTCATCATAAAGTCCTGCTAACTCTCGGCGTCTCCCTCCTTCGAGTGCATGTGTACACATAACTTCAAAGTTGGGTGACACACATATTCGCCGGCGTTTGCGCAGACCGAGCAAGGTGAAAATGTTGTGTCAGGGCTCAATAAATGGAAGCGCCTCCATTCAGAGGGGGGCTGGTTTACAGTATCTCAGAGAGGAGGCAAGAAGGCAAACATTTTTTCTTGCCTCGACCTTCCTGCGCTTGTCTCCTGCAGGTGTTTTTGGGCTTTTTGCCGCAGTAACTCACTCCTCTAAAGAAGCTCCTTCTTTAGCCCCTGTCTCCCCTGGAGATAAAGTACAGACACCCCACTCTCGCTGCCTCTTTCTTTCAGCTAACTCCTCAATAATCCAGCAACAATACAGGGCTCTGAGGCGGTGTGCAGCGATTCGCCAGAGGCCTGACTTGTTTTGGGGTGCAGCGGTAGGAGGGGAGGGGCCGGCAGTGGAATGGCATTATGGAGATCAGCTAATACATGTAAAACATTGCATCCATTTTTCCTCTCTCTTTTTTTATTGGAGCAAGTGGTAAAGAAAAAACGTCTGCAGCACAATACGCTTAACCACCACACCTGGAGCTCACAACAGGGGCGAGAATGGCTGCCTCACCCATCATCACCAGCACCGCAGCACCTATCAATACAGGCTGTAAGGAGCTTGGTTGGGCCACAGGAGGAGGGGGCCAGCTGTATTCACGGCCTGACTATGATAAAGACGCACAGTGAGGAGCCATTCAAGAGCCCTGTGCCCATAATGGAGTCACTAATAGGTGCCTATTCAGCAGGGAAAGTGTTTTCTGAAGGGGGGAAAAAAAAGTTTCAGGGAAGCAACAATCACTTTGTCTGCTGCCTTGTGTATGTAAAATTTATGCAGCGCTCCACCCCTCCACCCTTTTCCAACTCTTTCTGCTGTCTTTTTTTTCTTTTTCCTTTAAAAAGCGTCACCAGTGAATAGGCGACATGCATAGTTTGGAGTCGTCCTTTCATCCTTACTTGAAAATAAACTGAATGGTCTGTTCTCGAGGCGCGATCTCAAAACTGGGCTCTCTTATTTCATAAAACTGTTAGCCACATGCACAGGTGACCAAAAAGTCTTCCACTGTATATTTTCCTCATCAGATTCGTGCTTTAGACTTTTAGAAATAAGGTTTGTAGAAAGCAAAGATCAGGGAAGCTTGTTTGAGCTTCCCCTGATCAAGAAGTTTTAAATGTAAATGTGAAACCTCTCTTCACTGAATGCATTTTAGGCTTTCAAAATCCACTGGAGCTCCCTGGAACTGGAGCCCATTACTTACCATATTTTTTATTTGGTAAATGGACTGATTCTTATATACTTCAATGCTTTTAAGTGCTTACTAACTAGCATTCGCACACATTCATACTCCGATGGATGCATCAGAGGCTACCTCCTGAGCTAACTAATGTTTAGTTTTATTCTTTTTGATTGTTTTGGCTTATTGATTTGAAGATAAAGTTAGAAAAGGAAAGATGAGATGGTTTGGATGTGTGCAGAGCAGGGATGGTGGATGAAAATCGAGCGGCCAGGCTGGAGGAAAAGCGGAAGACCACAGGGCAGGTTAATGGATGTAGTGATGAAGGAGATACAGAGGGTTGGTGTGACAGAGGAGGATGCCAGGGATAGAGTGAGATGGAGATGAAGATGATTTGTTGTGGCGACCCCTAAAGGGGGCAGCCAGAAAAGAAGTCTCGCTTATTAATTCTTAGTCTTATCTACTTAACTGTCTCTTAATGTAATTTACTTTGTCTTGTCTCTTGTCTTTTTCTTATTTTTTTTTCATAATTTTCAAATATAATTTTTTGTGTTGTACTTTTGCTGTAGTTATAGGCTGTGATTGTTATGAGCTGAGCTTGGGGACCCAAATCCAGGATGCAAAGGCAGGTAGAGGTAATGGAAAAAAGGCTGTTTATTTGGCTGAAGGCAGATATCCCAAAAGCAAAAACACAACGTCAGAAAAGGGAGCTTAAAACTAGAATCTTACTGAAATCTGGGGAAACATACTCGAGCTGGAAATGCTGGCGCTATGCGAGGGAACATTTAACTGCTGTTGTACATTAATAAAATATTAATAATTTGTTTAAGTAATTAGCATTTCTGGGACCAACTCAGTTGAACTTTCTAGCAGTCAAATCCCTAAACCCACACATACAATGAATGTTTAAAACTTAAACTGTTGTTTGAGTTTTTTAAGAAAGTGCAACTAAAATGTTTTACGTGCAAAAAATGTGAACCTTTTTTCTGTGGTTCTGTGCTTCTTCCTGTCTGTCCTCTCCCCCATCCTGATATCTGGTTACTCTCATTACTATTTTTGGTTTAACTTCGCTCCGGCTGGTTGAGGCAGATGCCCACCCTCCCTGAGCCTGGTGCTGCTGGAGGTTTCTTCCTCCCCACTGTTGCCAGCTGCTTGATCACTACATGTCTCGTTATGTTTTAGTTTATCTTTCTGCAATTACAGTTTTTCTTATGTGAATCGAATTATATTTGCATAAATCAGTTTGCATGGGTGCCATATCTGCACAAAGCTTCAAACACACCAGTGTTCAGAAAGCAAACATCAATCCATTTAACATGAGCCAGCTTAAACAAGGCTACAAAATGTATGCATCCCATGTTAGGACAGAGCCCATCGTCTGTTTGGAACTTGCAAATGTGTTGGTTTTGCAGGAAAAATTGGAAAATTCAAACTGCTTTTCAGGCCGTCATGCCGACTCACCCCGGATCCCGAGGCACTGGGGAGCAGACCTCATGGGTGAGCTGACTAATCTTGAAATACTTTGACCATATTGAAAGAGAGGGCACACACTAAAAAATACTGGGACCATATTGTTTTGTGGTGTCAAAGGGCTTAGCTGACAGATTGATGAGATGAGGAAATAACGGAGCCAACCAGGGGGGAGGGAGGGAGAGGAGAGGAGGATCTCAGCATGGTGTGGCAACCAGGGTTTGGAGTCAGTGCAGGACTCCCCGCAGGCCTGCAGGCCACAGCCTGTGCAGGTCACCGCTCTTTGATTCTGGGTCCCACAGCCCACAAAGGGCAGCACGCAGTGGGCAGGGCTGCTTTCCTTAGAACAGCATGAAAGCCCCTTGTAATGGTATTTTTATGTGTTTTGTGAGAGTCTTTGTCAGCCTTTGTGTGCTGATGTATGTGTTTATTTGTGTGAGTGTGTGTATGCCTTTGCAGTCCTGCAAAGTCCAAATTAAGTCAAGTGTGTACTTCTAAAAGCCTAAGATTCCCACATTTCTTTTAACTTTTATTTAGTATACTAGAAAGAAAAATTACTTTTACGTTATCAGTGGAAAACATGACTATTCTTTTTAGCTTAGTGTTTTGCTTCATTGTCAGAGCATATATTTTGGACCAGGATACAGCTGGTTTCAGCAAATCAAAAGCCCTAAAATCCTACAGTATGATATACTTAACAAACACCACATGGCAGACATACAAAATTAGCTACAGTAGCTCCATGCAGATCTGGGAACCACAGTAGTATTTGGATAAAATGTGAGATATTTCACTTAATTGTCAGATACCAGAAAACTAATACATTTTGGGCAGTCAGATGCTTTATTTATTAAGTCAGTAGGCTTCCTTCTACTATATGGTTGCCACCAGAGAGACAAACTACTTACTGAATCCTGAAAATCATTGGCAGATCAAGCAAAAGCTGGGAAACAAAGTCATTGACATCTATCAGTCTTGAAAGGCTTACAAAGACATTTCTAAGGCTTTGGGCCTCCAGTGAACCACGCTGAGAGCCTTTATCCACAAATGGAGAAAAATTGGAACAGTGGCGAACTTTCGTAGGAGTGCCTACCAAAATTACTCCAAGAGCTCATCAACGACTCATCTAAGAGGTCACAAAAGAACCCAGAACAACATCTAAAGAACTTCAGGTCTCACTTGCCTCAGTTAAGGTCAGAGTTCATTATTCAACAATAGGAAAGATTCTCTGCAAAATGCAATCCATGGGAGAGTTCCATGACGAAAACCACTGCTAAGCAAAAGGAACATAAAGGCTTGTCTCAGTCTTGCCAAAAACATATTCTGTGGACTGATGAGACAAAAGCTGAACTTTTTACTTTGCTGCTTTAGGACGACTTGCTGTAATTGATGAAACCATGAATTCTGCTCTCTACAAGAAAATTCTTAAGGTGAACGTCCGACCATGAGTTCAGGCCATGAAGCTCAAGCACACTTAGGTTATGTACCAGAACAACGATCTGAAAAACACCAGCAAGTCCACTGGTGAATGTCTCAAAAAAAAACCCCAAAGGTTTTGGAGTGGCCTAGTCAAAGTATGGACTTAAGTCAGATCAAGATCTTTTGGCATGACCTCAAACAGGCCGTTCATGCTTGAAAACCCTCTAATGTGGCTGAATTCAAACAATTCTGCAAAGAATTTTCAAGTGGGCCAAAATGATGAATGGAAGGATATTTAAATTTTCAGTAGTGGACAAGTAGTTTTACATAACTCATTATCATATTCACCATTGAATTATACATAAAAACATCTTGTATAAAGTCTGTAGGAGAGAAAAGAGATGAAACAGCAGATCATGAAATATGAGAATACCAGTTTTATGTGCAGTTTCTTTTAGTAGAAAAGCCACACATTCCACAAAAATACTTACAGTTTCCTCTGACACGAGTAATTTTATTACAGTGTCTTAGCAACTGGTATTGTGGGATGTGGATTACCCAAAGTGCACTGCAGGTCCCCCACAGGGCTGAACAGAGAGGGATCTCAGGGAGACGCTGCTTTATGAAGGGAAATGTAAAGAGAGGTCTTGATCTCGGATGGTCTCAAGAAGCTTTAGCTCATGTTACAAGTTGTGCTCAGACTATGTTACAGCAAAATCCTTATTCTGAAAGCATTTAAATAAAGCACTCATTTTACTCCCTGAATGAAAGAACAGATGTCACAAAATGAGGAACTAAAACTGGTGTAAAAGCTGTTCTTTTTACGTACTTATGTTATTTCAGCAGATACTGGTTGTGCAGAGGTGGCTGATGGTGTCACTATTGTAAATGTTTGGTCCGGTCACCATGGAAAACACTCACTACTTCTCCCTTGGCCACATCCCCTTGTTAATATTACACCAAGAAATTGTTTACTAGGATTTTCCTGCAAACAAACCTGAAGATGAAAAGCCCGAAGCACAAGACGCACTCTACATAATGAGCTTTGATTGCAGATACAGATAGAAGGCTGTTGCGGACTTACAAACACACACACACACACACACACACACACACACACACACACACACACACTGGTGAACTCTTATTTGTGGAATTGATAGGGTCCATTGTTTCCACAGTGCTTTCCACTATATGCCCTGTAATGCAATTAAGGCCAGGAGATTTATGCTGCTTTGTAGCAGCCCAGAACCTGATCCGTGTTGTGTCTGGAGTCGGACTGAAAAGCTGCCTCTCTGTCCAGCTGGTCCTGGTTTCTGCTCTGGCCTCTGTCAGTGTGTGCAGCTACAGTGCTGTTCACTTCCTAATTGAAAGCTTTGGTTTATTGTAGGCCTGTTTTTTGTGTCACATTATTTGCCTGAAAATTTGTAGTGAGCTGAGAAGGGAGATAGCCTCTTTGTGCCCAGTGTCTCTGTTATTGTGTTCACCAAGGAAGCACGCCTGAGAGAGTTGCACTAGTTTAGCTGGATGGTAATTATTAACAGCCATGAGCTATTTGAATAGGCTGCATTTTTTCAGCCTCCCACAGAGAGAGGCTCTGACTGCAAAGTGTAAATGCATAAAACACCTTCTGGGCGAGTGGAGACGTTTTCAGGCTCCTTTTAAAGAGAAAATGAGTAAACTGAAAGACTAGAGTTCCCTGGACATGTCTGCTGTGGAGAGAAGAGAAGTTTCGGAGGCTCGCTGGGAAATTAGACTTTCCAGAAATCGGGATTTCAAGCATCCACTGAGGCCACTGGTTCTGCCCAGGCATCCTGTCTGCACGAGCACCTGGCCGCCTGACGGCTCCAATGGGGTGAGTCGATGCATGCCCACCCAGCAGTAGTGGCCTACTGCCGCCACCACCCACAACTCCGAAATCCCAAATGAAAGACTCGTCAAATGCTGCTGAATGAGCCCCATGGCGAGAACATGAGAGGGAAGATCCGTAACACCCGGCACATCTGTCCACCTCTCTGACACTAATGAATGTTAAGTAGGTTAGCTGCTAGTGTGCCAGTGTCCCACCGGTCATTGTGGCTAGTGGTGGCAGCGGGCTGTGCTTTTGTCGTGGTGCGCCAACCCCCCTGTGATACGTCTAAAATGGCTCGACCGCTTACTCCTGCACACAATCCTGACACCAATAGTCACCATATTGATCCCTCGTGCTGGCAGATTAAAGTATAAAAGGAGGTCTGTCCTATCAGCAGGGGTCTCCGCTGACTTCGAGAGCTCATTTCAGGGTCACAGAGTCCTCTCAGCCTCCTGACCCAGACCCTAAGTGAACACACGAAAACACCGGTGGAGGGCAGAACAGAAACCTTTCCAGGGATGAAGTCCATTAAACAGGATTGGTCAGATGCTCACATTCACAGCTCATTATAGCTGACCCCGGGCTCTTTCTCTTTCAGTGTGCTGCTCGTCTTTTCTATCTCTGGCTCTAACCTGGCCAAAGCCATGCTGAGGTGGTCACTCTCGCCTTTTGTTTGCATTGATAGCTCAGCCGTTAACTTGATTGTCTTCTAGACTGGATCGCCTCATCCGTTGTGTTGCTTTGTCGAGTTCCTGGAGTGTGCTTTTTAAGTTTAGGGACTGTGCAGCTCTTTTGTCTCAGTGTTTCTTGGTTTATAGACAAATCCATCTCACCATTCCTGTGATGGAACATATACACTGAAAAGAGAGAGGGTCATATGACTGGGCTGCTCTTATGGTCATAAGCAGCTTTCTCTGACAGATAAGAGTAGTATGTGTAATTGTTTACATCACCAAGTCTTTAAATGTTCTGGCTTTAAGGAAAAAAAAACTGTTTCCGTAGCCAGGATTAGGAAGGACAACAAGAAAATACTTGTCATGTTACTACAGAACTGAACAAACAGCAATATTTATGAAGAGTAAGAACAGGAAAAGCATTGTGACTAACAAGAGGAATGTGATTCCAACATGAAAACAATTCAATTCAATTTTATTTATATAGCGCCAAATCACAACAGCAGTCGCCTCAAGACGCTTTATATTGTACAGTAGATACAGAGAAAAACCCAACAATCATATGACCCCCTATGAGCAAGCACTTTGGCGACAGTGGGAAGGAAAAACTCCCTTTTAACAGGAAGAAACCTCCGGCAGAACCAGGCTCAGGGAGGGGCGGCCATCTGCTGCGACCGGTTGAACAGTGCAGTAATATGAAACAAATTGCTTGTAATGATCATAATGCTACAAACAGCAGTAGTGTTTAAGTTAAAATACAATACAGTAAGATTGTCTGGGTTTGCAGTTTATGCAAAGACAGGTCGAATGAACCGAGACTGCCCAATATTACTTTCTTTACAACTTTATTCCAGTTTATTGCGTTTGAGGGCATTTGTTTATACACAGCTCTATCAGGGTCCCGCCAAAGCAGTTTTAAGCAGGTTTAGATCTGGACTTTGACTGGGCCATTGCAACACCTTTATTCTTTTCTGTTGCAGCCATTCTGTTGTAGATTTGCTGCAGTGGCTTCGGATCACGGACTTGTTACATGACCCTGTTTTACAAACATAATTTCCTCTGAGATTAATAAAGTGTTCTGATTCTGATTTTAACCAAACTTTAGCTGCTGACAGATGGACTCACATCTGACTCACATATTTCGGTATACAGAAGAGTTCATGGTGACTCACTAACTGCGAGGTGCCCAGGTTCTGTGTTTGCAAAACAAGCCCAAACCATCACACATCCACCACCATGCTGACAGCTGGTATGAGGTGTTTGGCTTCTTAATTCCAATAGAAGCAGTTAGGGTATACTTAGTTGTGTGTTGATATGGAGCTGTGCAGTATGTCTTGTGTTGTTGCAGACGTTTTGCTGTTCGTTCAGCTGAAGATTTGCAAACCTGCGTCATGTTGTAATGTTCTTTTTAGAGAGAAGACGCTTTCTCCCGGAGACCAAACAAACCATATTTGTTCAGTCTTTTTTTAATTGTGCTGTCTTTAACCTTTAACCTTTAACATGTTAACTGAGGCCTGTGTAGTCTGAGTTGTAGCTCTTGGGCTTTTTGCAGTTTCTATGAGCATTACTCAGGCTCTAAGCCTGGGGTGAATTTCCTGGAAAGATTGGAAACTGTCATGTTTTCCACTTGTGAATAATCTTTCTAATTGAAGAATGATGAACTTCAGATTGTTTTTAAATGACTTTATAACCTTTCCCAATTATTCATGATGGGCAGTAGCAGTTCTCTAAGAGTATTGCTGATGTCTTCGCTCCTTGGTATTGTGCTAACGTACACGGGAAAACTGCCAAAATGTCTACTTTCATAGAGGTGCTCACACTTGCTGACGATCAGTTATTCAGATCAGATTATTCCAATGGAAGCAGTTAGGGTATACTTAGATTTATACTCATTTGAGGGTGTATTGAATTAATTATAAGGCCTGCTGAGGACCAGATTATTTTTTATCATGCCCTGATCCCTAAAGCCTACTTTCTTTTTCCTATTACTCAATATGAATATACAGAATCTGTATATGACAAGACTTTTTGTACTGGAAGCTTTCTGCCAAAAGGTCGGTTCTGTTCATCTGGACATCCCTTTGTAGCCTTCAAGTTATTGACCAGTCATGCTTTAGCAATCTGTGTGAAAAGGAAAAGAGTGATGCAAAACTGAAAGCTTGACACCATAAAGTATTTCTGCATTTGTAAAAAAAACGATTGTCATCAAAAATACCCTTCAACACTTCTACTATATTACTAGAAATTGTGCCAGAAACCTTTAGTCTTATTTTTACCCTGAGGTTTGCGCATGTACCACCACCCTAATGGCAGCTTGTTTACCTCCGTAAGCTACCTGGATTGTTCTGGGTAATTTGTGTCCTTGGTGCTGACCTCACAAGCGCCCAGCTCACTGTTCGATTCCTGCTCCCTTAATTAAATGCTGATTAAATGCCTATTAATGCACACTGACTCGCAGACTGGGTGTAATCAGGTAAAACAGAGTTAATAAAACATCCAGTGTAGCGCTGGGGAGAAAAGGAAGGGCTCCCCTGAGAAAGACAGACAGATGGCGACAGGAACCACCAGAGGGAGGACAAAGCAGAGTGGGAGAGGGGATAAAGCAAATACCAGCCACCACTTTGGTGATTAGTTCTAAATTGGTAATTTGATCTAACCGCTTCCACCTACTCATTATTGATAAGACAGACCATATTTGACCATATTTCCCCCTGCTGGCTCAGACCGACAGCACAACACTTCCTGTGCACTTGCCAGCCCACGCCACCCTACGCTCAGCGGTTCTGACAGGAAGTGCCGTGAGGTGGAGCGTCGACACACGCACAGTGGAAATCCCATCTGCCAGGAATCTCCCTAATCTCATCATCTGAACTGAACAAGGAAAAGAGGAGCAGCAATCACTTTAGACAAACCCTCTGTTGGGATTATGTGATGATGGGTCAAACGGTGACATCAAAGCCAGAGCGAGGACCCCGAGTAATGAAATTCTGTTTGAGCTAATAGAGCACTAGCTTTCTTTTTTTTCTTTTGTCGTGAGTTTGCTTCTTTGTTTGGAATGAATAACACCATGTAGACTAAATGTGTTCATCGATGAGTTTGGGAAGTGATTTCCAGATATGTTTAAACCTTTCAGGAAAACACACGTCAGAGATGTTAAAAAAAAAAGTGATTTATGGGCAAATGGAGCTATAAGATAAAATGCTGAGTAAATATAAATCCATAACTTTTATCTGTAAATTTGTAAAGCAGTCTTTACCTCAAACTGTAGTCAGAACCTTGGAACAGTAATCTGGTTACATTTGCCTTTCTTGGCCGGGCTTGATTTTTTTACCTGACAGCAGAAAGCATTAATTGTGATATCAGAGTGAGGAGTTATCCTTAAATTGGATATCCATATTTTTATTCTTGGCTAGAGCAGCTTTACATGACTCACAGTTAAAAAAATAAGCTTCTTTATCTTCCTGAGGGTTTGGTGCAGCACCTTCGCTCCTCTCTTGCTAGGATTGGTTTTCCAATATTTGGACTGAACACTGAAACAGTATATGGTCATGAGGAAAAGCCTAATAGTCAACTTTAGTATGGTCATTATTTTGACATTTATAATTTACATTAATTTTTCTTTATGTGACAAATGCACATTTAACTAACAGCTCATTTATATACCAGGATAGCAGGATTTAATTAGCCTTTCAAGGGACATGGGCTTCAGAGAAGAATCCCCTTTCATTTTGTGTTTTCTGTTAGTTCGTTGTTTCCTTTTGGATTTTGAGAAGTGCTGAAGTTCATGTTCTCTATCATTTTATAGTTTCTGTTATAGTGTTATTTTGCATTTCCTTGTGCTTCCGAGTTATTTTCTCTAGATCTTAGTTTAGTTAAAGGTGACTCTAGGTTTATCAGTTCCCTTTAGCGTTCCCATTCTGTTCCTTCAGCCTCGTCTTTGTGCGGGTCTTTTTGTCTTTCTTGTTCCTGTTCAGTTGTGTCTCTCTTTCTGTTTAGTTTTGGTGAGTGTTACTCTCTGTGTCAAGTTTTACTTCCATATAATCATTTGTGTCTGCAAATTATTCCACCTCTCCAATATCCTTTAAATGACACTCTCAGGCCGAGCTTAGGATCAGGACTTTTTCACAGTGGGTAATCCAAACCACACAGCAACATATTAATGACTAACCCCATGTTGTGGATGGCTTCATCTCAGAGGTGTCATCTGATAGCATTTGTCTCTTCCTGCTGGGGACTCTCAACAAATTAACCCTCTTACTGCATTTTCCCTATTCTCATGTGTTCTCTCAGCTCTCGGAGGAGGCGGACGCACTTTTCCCCTCTCCTCTCCCTTATCTTCCCTGCTTATGTCCTTGTCTGGTCTCGTGTTTTTTGTATTACTTTTGTATTACTTTCCCCTGGAACACTCTCTCACAGTCTGTTCTCTAAAACCTAAAGGAGGAATTATGGATTGGATCAACTGGTCCCTGAATGCAATTGACACCCTTTTCTCAATGAGGAGTCTGGGCTCGGGTGAGCCTGAGTGCTGAAGATATCTACCTATTCGGAACCATGATAACAGGGTTCTGGCTGATCGGAGCTGGCTTGGCCCTGACTTATCGAAGAATTAAGAAAGCGGAACCGGCTGTTCAAACCTCCACAAGGCTGCCCGCTGGGATTGAAACGATGGGAAGAGGCGTGAGTTTCTCAAAATGGGCTCATTGAGTGCAGCACGGATGAGATCTTGGAGAGGCTACGGCTGCTGTGAATACTCAGAATAAGATCTCTGAATGCAGACTGGATACATCTCGGAAGGGCTAGCTCGGAATAACATCTCTGGGCGCAAATCGGATGACATCTCGGGGAGGCACACTGTCGTGACTTCTCGGAATCGCCTCTTTGAACACAAGAATGACAACATCACAGAACGCAAGTATGGCGAAGCTCGCGGCTCTCCAACGGGAGATTGAGAGGCCAGTGTTGGACTGTAGAACTGCTTTGAAATTCATATGAGCTGTTCGCACTAAAGTAAAGAGCACCATCACTTCACTTCATGCGGATACCCTCTTGGCGCCAGCTGCGGTCGCAAGGCTGGAGCCGAACAAAAACACCCTGATAACGACTGTGTTTAGACTGTTCCTTCCCATTCCATGCAAGGCCACCTGGGTTGGCTGGAAGACTGTTTACTTAGCCTGGCAGGGCGAAGGACACTGTCTCAGCTGAACTATGGACACGCATACACATACATATACTGATACTGATAAGCACTCACTGACGCATCATCCTCCCTACCCCGGATCCAACGCCACCTCCAACGCTTACCTCCCCTCTGATGTGGACATCGGGTCAGTTGGAGGCGCAGTCGAAGATTGCAGCGGTCCCAGATCAGATGTACACACTGGAACACTTTCCCATGTTGCTTGTCTGTGTTTATTGTGCTATGGTGTGTTGATATCTGTGTTACACATTTCGATGTTTTTTTTTCCTCGCTACCTAGCCTGACCTGTCTCCCCAACGTGATGTTTGTGTATTGTATGTACGGTCGGCAAGGTCTGTCATCTCGGTTGTGGGCAAAAGACCTGCAACTGACAAATAAAGGCTATCTCATCATCTCATCATCTCATCTCATTAGCCTAACCACAGCTTTATAGTTAGGCGGATTTCACAAACCCTCCAAGCACTGTTCATATCCAGAGTAGCGTTGCCAAAAAATGTGAAATCCAAAATGAGACGCATATTTTTATAAAAACTAAAAGTTCAGAGATTTAAATCTTTTTCTAGTTGTATTTTTTGAATAATAAAAACTGAACACAGTGTTTTTTTTCTGCTATGTGACTACAGCCTCTTTTTTGTTTTGCCTAGTTTTCTCTTTCAGCTCATTTGATTTCTCTACATTTTAATCACAGGCCACCCCAGCCCCCAGCCACTCCATCCTCTGCTGTCTGAAAATGATGTACTTGATTTCACATTCAGCGTAATTAGCGACAATGAGGTCACTGGGCCACAAGTGCCGTGATTTACTGAAAAAAAACGTTTTTTTCCCCCCGTCCGTTCATTATTTGGCAGCAATTAAGGCGTCTATTAAGGATGAAGAGCTCGTGAGGTATTTCTGGCATAATGTGTGTAATCATACATAATGTGCTTTGTTGCATACAACAGGTAGGTAGACAAAGGCGGTAAAATGGGCCAGACCTGACGCTGCCCTCTAGCCTCTCATGGTGGCACTGAAGCTGTTTGAGAGCTCCACAGCAGAGGAAATGTAAGCACGCATCAACCTCCATTGTCTTCCTGCTCTGTGTGCCACTCTTGCCCCATGTCACCTACTCTGGTCTGGGGTTACAGCCCATGAATGAAGGGTGAATCCTGGGAGGATCTGCTCTCCTGCTCCCTGCAGTGGATCAACTCTGGAGCTGACTCAGTGCTTCTGGGAGCTGCCAGGAGCTGCAAAGAGAGATGGATGAGCTGCTGGGAATTGGCTGGTGTTGTGTCTCCGGGTGATTGATGAGTTAACACAGTGCCTCTTGCTCCACGGGTCAAACCGACACACCGGGACCACAGGACCACCGTACTGTCCCAAGGAAGCTTTATGTTCGAAGAAATGAGGAGCAGACGTTCTGTACACCGAGCAGATGTTGGAAAGCTGGTTGTGTGGGAGAGAAGACTTCATCACAGAGTCCTCAGCTTCTCCTGGAGGTGTTTCACAGCAGCTCAATAATCAAGACAGAGGGGGTTTAAATATCTCCAGAGAGCCCACTCCCTGTGTGGCATTATGTGTGTTTTTAAATGCTTCAGTCATTGTTCTCAGTCCCAAGGCCTGTGGAGTTAAAAGCATTTCAACTCTTTCAACTGATCAATCTCAATCTGATAGATCTGTATCTAAATGAGCCATCCTTCTGCAATCAATACTGTTAAATGTGACTTATTTCCTTTTTCTTGCAGAGACCCATTTATGTGTCTTTTGTCAGCAAGGCTATCCTGTGGGACAGAGGAGTCTGCCACTACACTGTGAGTGCCCAATTTTACACTTCGTAGCCACAAAGAACCTGAACAGCAGGCTTTACGTGAAGGTTTTGATATTCTTACATCCTGTTGTTTTTGTGAGATTGTACAAGTGATCCTTCTTGCTTTCCAAACTTGTCATAAAATCATGAATACCTCCTGTTTATAAGTGCGCTCTTGTGAGACTAGATTGAGGGTGTTTCAACACCTGAATTGTTTAGTCCATTTAAATCAAACTTCATTTCCCCTCCTTGGAGCAGTTCGTTTATGCAGATGTGAACACAGTAATCGCACTTGTTTTCAACATGATCTGACCTCGACATGATCATAGTACAAGGTGTACATTACAAGTTTGAGCTAAGAAACTTCCTGTATGCTTTGTATGGAACAATAGATGTGCAAAGGTCTGTACAGGCTAGCAGCTAGCCGTGAAACGAACATAAATTCTCCATTCTCCAACAGTTCAGGACACAGCATCTTCTTCCTGTTTTTACTTTTGTTGTTACATATCTGAGCAGACTAAACATTCTGACGTGGTTTGTACTGACACATTTTGGTTCACTTGGATTTTTCTCTGTGTGATAAGAATCCAAATCATGGTGAAAAGCTGCAAGTTTACAAACTCATCAACTGATTCGGACCAGAATACGTTAACTACAGATGTGAAAACGCCCTAAAAGATATCAGACAAGTCGTTGGCAACCTAGAAGATGTTAAAAGGTTAAAAGTTAACTATTAACTTTTTTTTTGCCTTGTCTCACAGCAGAATCTAATGTGTCATAGCATAACAGGGAGTATATTTCATGTCTGCAGCACGGATTTTGCTCAGGCAAAGCAGGGATGCACCACCGTCTTTGCCTAATGGGGCGTCCAGACGGTGGTGATGTGGCAGCCAGGGTCCTCAGAAAACCAGTGACATTCAGGAACCTCCAGTGAAATAGATGCTAGGACTCACAACGGTCCTGAGTTAAAGACTTCTTAACTTCAAAGCAAAGGTAGTGAATAGATTTAGAAAGGTTTTTGGCAACCAGAGTCAGCAATGTCTGCTTGCAACCAACTGTCAGCAACAAAGTGATGGCTCACTCAAACCAAGTCATGGTACAGTATTCAATGTTTGTACAAAGACACGAATCACGACATCTGAGACAGATCAGATGAAAAGTGTTGCTCAGGGACACAAAAATATCTATAAGTTGGTACAGATGCCAAAGGTCATTAATGAGTATGCCTCTGACATAAGGGGTGTTCAACATCTACAGTAACAAAAGGGAGGAAATCATCAGAGCATGGAGGATCATCCATTTAAGGATGAAATCAGCAAGTAAATGTTAAAGTTTTAGCTCTGTTTTCACTCAGAGAACAGGGCGATTTTAATTTTTCAAATTCCGGAAAGCTTTTCATAATTTGAACCCTTGCTTTTCCTCTAACAAGCAACATAAAAGACACACACACACACACACACACACACACACACACACACACACACACACACACACACACACACACATATTCTTCTTCTTCTTCATCTTCTTTCTCTTCAACACTCACGATTCCCCACCTCTCCCCTCTGCTGAAAAGCGTCTGGGAGTGGATATGCCGCAATTAACAGTGGAGTTGCCATGGGGACAGCACAGTTGTGTGGGCTGGCTTCCTGTCTCGGCCTCTGGTTAAACAAACAAGTAAAGTCGTCGGACAAAGGGCCCCGCTGGTCCTTACAGCCTCATTTACATCCTCAACCGCTTTCACCGCTTCTGCATTCACAGAGTTCATCAGCCCTGGCATCACCCGCTGCCATTCTCCAATCTCCTGCACCCGCTCCGGCTATATCTAATAAATCACGAGGGCATTGTGATGGTAACAACTGCCCCCTGTCAAACAGGGGGACAACTTTTACAACAAGGGTAACTAAGCAGAGAGACAGAGAGGCTGTTGACCCAGGCATTGATGCTCCTCTACTCTCACCCAGGATACGAGATGCAGGTCGGGCTGCGCAGGTGCCCAAACATGGAGGCAGAGCAGGGTTTTTTTTACATAAAAACTCTTGTATGTTTGTTTGATTTTCAGTTTAGGAGCAATATTGTTAGAAAGAATTTGCCATATTTAGCTCATCTGAAACTTTATTAGTTCAACAACACCTGTTTCCAAACAATTTCACCAAAATGTCGGAGCTGTGTCAGCACATGGCCATGAAGGAAGTATTAATGAAGTCACTTACTAAACTTTGAGGCACATGCTGTTAATTAATTTTTCCCCAAACTCTGTAAAGTCCATCCAATAGTCTGATAAAAGAAGGTTATGAGGAAATACTACTACTACTACTGCTACTACTAATGTTCATATCACCGTTCATCATTAATTACTCTGTGTTAAGTCATTTCGGTGACACTACATCAGAGGAAGGAAAAACAAATTAATAAGTCCCTGATATAAAAAATGGTTCCAAAACTTTTGTTCCCTCATACCTGACCTTCAAGGGCCTTAGAGGACTCTGAGCACAAACTGTGTGGCGGTGTCATCACATCCTTGTTGTGCTGAGTTGTTTTGGGATCTGTGGGTTTTCGGGGTAAAAGCTGCCGGACCCTCTGGGGCTGCGTGGGCCCGTAAATCGGGGTCATTGTCTCACCATCGAAATTAGAAAGTTGCTCTGAATGCTAAGCTGCATCTGAGCCTGGCTTCTGACACGAGCTGATAATCAGATTTACTCCCCAGAATCCGCCGGACTCCACAATGCGCCCCACTGTCGTCGTCCCTCGCTTTGCCTCTCGCCGGCCCCCTTGCCAGCGTCCCGACCCTCTCCCCTCCTCCCCCGCAGCAAAGCTAATTACACCCCGCAGAAACACAAATCTCCATGATTTAAAAAGTCACTCTTTTTCAGGGGTTTAACCTTGTTAGGGCCTAAGCCTGGCTTTCTTGTGCTTCAGCTCTGTGAAGAATTCTCTGTTCCTGCAGACGCTGGGACATAGACACACTTCTGTCTTTGCTCGTAGTCCTCCGCCTGTCAGAGGGTTCACTCAGAGGCAGCGTAATTAAGTGTGTGCGTGGATGTGTGTCTGTCCAACTGCTTATGTATGCTTCTGTGTACATATGTGTGTGTGCATGTGTGTGTTTAGAGGTGGAGGGAGGGTGAAGGAGCACACGCAAGGCTGTCCTCTGCAGGCCATCTGGGACTCTGACTAACTAATAGACTTCCTACATTCATCTAGAAGCGCTACTTGTACATCTCAATCATGTAGCTGTTGACCGCAAACAGGCCCGTAATGACATTAGCCAGCTCTGGCTGTGTGAGGACAGCGTGTGGGTTGCCTGACGCCAGGAGGTTAGCCTGTTTCCTGGGGGCCTGTAGGGCCCCTGATGGAGCCCACACGAGTGTTATGGGCGTCTGCAAAAACTACAGTCCTACCTACTGTCACTGCTGGAAATGCCTTCCTCTGTGACATGGGACAGGGACCCTATAAACCAAATATTAAGTGCCATAAATCATATAATGCTGTCCAAAAGTCTTGAGTCATTCTTCATTTCTTTATATTTTGGAAAATGGGAAACAGGTGCAGAGCTGAACTATTCTAACAAGGTTGAAAGTCAATATTTGGTATGACCACCTTTATTCTTCAACACAGCCTGAACTATGTTAGGCAGTTTTCTTGGAATTTCTTTAGGTAGTCCTCAGGAGTAGTTCTCACACTTCTTGAAGGACACTCAGAGCTCTGGATGTTGGCTGCCTTTAGATGATCCCACACGTTGGGGGTTCAGGCTCTGGGGAGGCCAAACCATGACTGATAGTGCTCCAATTCTCTCCAGGTATGCCTTTACTGCATACCGTGTGTTTTGGGTCACTGTCATGCTGAATAATGAAGCTGTTGCCAATAGGATGTTTTTTTCCAGATTGTTTTGTGCGTTGGATGGATACTTGATGTGATTCTGGGTTAATGCTGCCCCAAACCATGACTGAGCCTCCACCATGTTTTACAGATGCTCATCCCATCATTCAACTTCATTCAGCTCACCCACAGTGAAACCTACCTGCTGTGTGACTAACCAGTAATGATAGTTAGGATTATCACATAACTTAGCACTCCATTAGCACATTTACCTTAGTGAAAATGTCAACAAACCAGTGCGTGTCATTATAAGGATAAGACAGCTTTCAGGAGGTTGTAGAAGGACCTTAGTCCATCATATAAATCCAGTCCATAGATAACTAAAGAAGTAGAGGAGGACTGAGTATTTAGACTTCTTGGATTGGTGTGATGAGGTAGGATTTAAATAAAAGTGTTTTTCAATATTTGGCTGCATTAATATATTTTTTGAGTGGACTGCGGTGGTGTAGACTTACATTGATATTCATGCCCCGACCTGTCCCACAGAAGGTCACAAGCCTGACGACACCAGCCCTACAAAGAAAGCCCTCCGCAGCCTTTTGATGGGCCTGAGTTTCAGGTATTAAGGAGGCCAAAAGGGTGGAAAAGCAGTGTGGAGGAGAGCAGCCCCCATCGCCACCTCCTGTCCTGCCATTTCTACCTCACTTCGCTCTCTTTACATCACAAGAATGTAAATCTTTAAAGCCTGTGCATCTGAGAGAAAGGGATTTAAAAAGCTGATCCTCCCTGTGTGAGTCACAGACAGTGCCCCCACCTTTCACCCTCTTTCTCTTTCTGTGTGAGCTGTTGTTTTCAGACAGATGTTGGATCTGTACATTTTCTATTTTTATTTTATAATAAAAGAGTAAGGAGCTGCACTTTGTTGCAGGAGAAGCTGAAATCCAAGTCAAATAAAAGCCCTGCGTCCACGGGCCATTTATTATGACTGTTTGCTCTCTGAGGGCTGGAGAGCGACTGAATGACTCACTGGCACCATGGCTGTATGCTGGGCTTGGATTTCTGTGGTTGGCGTGCCGTCCCTCCTTCAATATTGACCGGCTTTTATCTCCCGTGTCTCCCAAACAGTTTACTCTAGAGTTTTATCACCCTCGCCATAATTTTCTACCTCCTCTCTCTCATGAAGGACCCGGGTAAAGAGGAGGAAGCAGGAGTTGCTTTGTGTGCTGATCTGTTTTGTCAACACAAGGGGGCAGTGGTGGTACCGTGCATCATTTGAACACCCTACAGCAGGTTTTCTCTTTCAGGCTTTTATTTTGTAACAGCTAAAAGTTTGGATACTGATACATTTGCTGCTAGTTTAGTTACAAATAAAAGTTGTTGTACCAAATAAAGTTGAAGGAAAATTTTATTTTATTTATTAAATCAGATTTTTTGTGCGTATGTTTTTTAAACTTTTTATAAATTGGTACTTTATTAGATTATTAATATACCAATATATGTATTTAATAAATATAATAATTTATGTTTTTCAATAACGTTATATATTTAAATATGATGGCTATTTTCTTTTAAAGTTATGTTTAATATTTTTAAATTGAATCAATTTTTTCGTCTATTTTCTTTTCTTTTTTCTTTTAACTTTATTTATTATTTCCTCAAAATTATTTTTTAATCATGTTATTTATGCTTTTACACAATGTTTAGATATTAATTCATTTTATTTGAATTAGTATATTTTTTCATTTTCCAACTTTTTAAGTAGTTTTTAAATTTGTTATGTAGTTACTATGTGCTTTTAAATATCCTTCTTTATTTCGTTAATTTGATTTGATTTTAATCTGATCAAATAATATAACATTTTTTATTTTAGTCATTTTTTAATTATCTGTAATGTGCGTTTTGTTGTGTTGAGTGTTTAATGTTTTAAGCATTTTTTCCCTCTTTTTTATTATTTATGTTGTTTACTTATGTTATTTTTTGGTTTATTTTTATTTTTTATTATATCTTATTACTTTTATTCTTTTTATTCAATAGGATGTATTTACATCATTCAATATACTTTAAAAAATTACAGTTATTTTACATTGTTGTTGTATCTTTTTGCTTAATTTTTTATTTGTTGGTTCTCCATTTACCTCGTCTCCAAAATTCACTTACAGATACAGTTGATTTTTCACTTTATTTATTCTTTTTTACTTTTATTTTAAGAATAAGAGCATTTCAAATGTAGAAAATAGTTTCTCTCTCTCCCTTTTTTTTTTGCACCATATTGATCTTCTTTCTCTTTGCTTCCTCCTGCAGGCCCATGGTCGTCCAGCTTTCTGCACCTCTCTGTGTCCACGCTTCCTGTCTCACATGAAGGCTCGTCCTAAAGACTTCAGCCCTCCCTGTTACCGGAGTTCCAAGTTCACACAGCAGCGTCCTCCTTCTCAGGGAAAGGTCCAGAACACACACACTTCCACTGCCCCAAAGAGCCAAATGCTTCAGGGTGAGGGGTTATTAATGAAACATCTGGACCTTTCACTGCTGACTCCTTTATCTCCACAGGTCTGCTCAGTAGCAAAAGCTAGCAGCCATCAAGCTCGTCGTTAACTGTGTGTGTAGTTGTGTTTGCTTAACTACAAATCTATCCTCTCTAGCGAGGACGTGCCCACAGCGCCGCCCTCCTGGTGGTCTCCTGGAGTGAAAAGCCTGGTGCTGGGAGACCTACCGCTCCTTTCAGAGCCCAGCCTCTGATGTGAAGGCATTTCTCCCACCACACACCTCAGCAGGGCACCGTTCCCAAAATGCTCAGCTGAATGTGTGTGAATGTGTGTGTACAGCAGAGGAGGGGGGCATTTCTTAGGATCGGGGTCTAATACTAATTATTCTGCCATATGGTGGTCGGCTCCCTCACAATCGTCCTTAACCCTCCTCTCTGAAGAAACGTGCTGCGCCCAATGCCATGGCTTTGCACTCTGACACATGTCATTCATATGCACGTCAACACACGCACATACACACCAGTTCATGTGCACGTGTGTGTGTGTGTGTGTGTAACAGATGGGAATGGCAAGGCATTGTAAGAGGAGGCAGTGCAGAAATGTGCTTTCCAGCGCGTTCTCTTTATCCCCCTGTGCTGACTCCTCTTGGCGACAGACCCCCAGGAAACAAGAGCAGATTGTCTGACACCCTCCACCCCTGCAGCGCCACCGCCACTACTACTACTACTACTACACACACACACACCCTCACAGCAGTCAACAAAAAAAATAGGAGGAGTGAGAGGAAATGGGCGGTGTTGCATGGATTTGAAGTTTGTGGAAGAGAATCTTGGAGCTATGAAAGGAAATGTGGAAAGAAGAGCCGGAGAGAGGGGATAATAGCTGTGGCAGGAAAAGAAAGGAAGTGGGTTCAGGTTTGGACTGAATGTGGGCATTAAAACACATTTTGTGGATATTAAGTGTCACAGTGAAACATAGTAATTTATCAGATGCCACAAAGTCCACAAAAGCGCCTCATTTAGTTTATTTTGTATATCGAATGTCTTTAAATGATCTTGTTTGTTGGTTAAAATCTTTATGAAGCTAATTTTTCACATGATTTTATTCAGCCAGTCTCCATGTTAACGGTGCTGTTGCCTATTTCAAAATGTGAAAAATCACAGCCTCTGATTTTTCTTGTTTTTTGTGTTTTCTGTGATTTACTTTGTTCGTTTTCATCCTCAGGTTGACTCTCCATTAACAGTTTTACTTACACAAGTTCATTTTACTTCTTAGCCCCTTATGACAGGAGAGAATTTATGTTTGCTTCCAGTCTTGTGTATTCACTATGTCTCTGTACTTAAAAATGAAGATTTCAAACATAAGATCCATATTCGGTGCTTAAGGGCTTAGCGGGGGATCAAATCTCTACGCCGCTCACATCAGAGATCAAAGTTCGGCTCATATATGTCACAGATTTTCACACATCATTTGCATTTTAATGGACTGATTGACGTTTTGTGATATTAGTGTTACTCTGTTCAGAGCTGCTGTTCAGTTAAGACAGTAACACTGAAATTTACTGACTGTCTAGAGCTTTATTTATTTTTTTTATTATGATATTAATTAAAGAAAGGTTGGGTTTAGTTAAAGGTCAACTGTTAAGACTTCTTTTTAATCCTCTTTTTGTTGCCATGTTGGGCGATGTAGACCAGACTAATTATTAAGCTAAATGAAAAGGCAGACACATTATTGTTTCTTTATGGAGTTTAGTTGACAGATTATGGAAGATGAAGGATTAAAGATGGACCTACCTCTGTTTGAAAGAATCAGAACTTTTCAAAACTTATAACTATTTGTCTTGTGAACTTAAATTCTGTGTCTGAATTTAGGTACTCACCTTTTCTTTGTAGCTGCTGCTTGAGAGCTGACAGGTTAGTGGAGCTTAGTCAAGGTATTTCTAATATGTGTAATTGATTATAGCATTTGTGTTGTTGAGATATTTGTATATGTGTAAATATATGTTTGATTGTATTGTATGATTATTGAAGATATGGAAACGAAGCCAGTTGTTTTCAGAGGGGTTCGTGTGTGATAAGATAAGATAAGATAAGATAAGATAAGATAAGATAACTCTTTATTAGTCCCACACGTGGGAAATTTGGTTGGTCATAGCAGAAAGTGGACAGTACAAAGTTGAAAGCAGCAAAAATTAAGAAAAACTATAGAATAAAATAGAATAAAATAAAATACTATGTCAAAATTGCACATGTTGCGTCAGAAAAAAAAATCCAATATATTGGCCCTCCGGATCAGTCTGTTCCGTCTCTTTCTGTCCCCAGCAGAGATGCTGCTGCCCCAGCAGACCACAATTGTCTCAGACTTGGTACCAATGAGGTTTGATTCATTTGTCTTCTTTTTTCTCTGTGTCTTTCTTCATCATACTTTGAAAAAGAAACATTCAAACTTTTAATTGGTTCCAGAAAGTTGGTATTTTTTTATCTTTAAGTAATCTTCTCTACATTTAAGTTTTATTCTTTTCTTTTCATCTTTCATATCTGATTCATATGCCACTTTTTGAACCGACCCTTCTCTCTTTCATTTTATATTTCTTTGATGTTATTGTAAAAACAGAGTGACATCTGAATCTCTCCGCGTCCAGTTCTTACAGAAACAAACAGAGCTCGTGACGTTTCCCGCACGCTTGTTGCCACAAACAGCTTGTAGGACGCCTCCAGTGTATACTGTTGTAAGTGTTTAGATAAAAGGTTCCCCTGCCCTCAGGTCTGATGCTTGTTGTGAATATGGAGTTGGGAAACAGGCAGCTGCTCCAGTGGGGTGATTTCTTGCAGCTTTTGTTAGCAGGCCGATCCACTCAGCAGGGAAACAAGTGTCTGCTCCAGAACTGAGGAAAGTGGGAACAAAACTGTCACGAGCAGACTCTGGAAGTTTTAAAAATGAACCACAATGTGTTGACCTTTGAAGAATAGACGAGTGGATTTATTCCATTGATTCAGCCCCATATTTAAAATCAGCTCTGTGGCTGATATGAATCTTTATTGATATTTGTTTGTGTTTTTATAGAAGGACAATTCCATCATAGTCCCATCAGAAGAGCGAGCTTCGTGCAGAACATTGGTCTGATTGCAGGAAGTCGCTCTGCTATCATCATTCCCTGTGCCCAGCTCCCCGCTGCTCCACCCAGCCTTAATCCAACACCACCCTACAACAACACGCCTCACCCTGACTCCGAAAGACAGGAGAACAACTCAAACCCCACTCCACCATCTCCTCATCATCTTCCTCCTGTAAAGGAGGAACAACTTGGGAGGGAAAAGGTGCCCCTACCCGCCATGCTGGAGCCCGACCTCAGACCTGCTGGATCAACCCTCTCAGCACCACCCAGCTCCCTCTCCCGGGGGTCTTTTTCAGATTTAAGCCGTCCACCTTCCAGTTTATTCAGTCGGAGCACCGACTTCAGCAGTGGCAGGAGCAGCGTCCTCTGTGACAAAACATCTGGTAAAAATCTCAGTTAGCCTTTTTCATGCCACCTTTAAGACTTGTATAAATTATAACTTATATTTACTAATCAAGTACTTCAGGCTGATTTAAATGATGTTTTCAAACACCCAAACCCCAAATATATGTACTACAAACTGATATAAAGTATAGTAGAAATAAACCTGTAAATACTCCAAAATGTGAATGTTTTCTTTCTCAAGAGGAGATTTAAACATTGAGGGAGTTGTAACTCAGGGTGTTCTTGGGCAACATATTGAACTCCAGTTTCCCCTGATGGATTAATATCAATGAGGCTTGAAAACTTTGCATGATCAAGACTAACATAACACCAAAAAAATTCCTTATACATGAATTCAGAAACATAGAATTTCTAGTGTGAATAAAACAGATTCAGATGATGTTTTTGCTGAATTCAAACAATTTTTCTTTAACAAATGCAAAAATGTAATAGAAATTGAGTAAAGAATGGGATTTTCTTATTTATTTTTAACATGTCAAAAAGCTCATCAGCTTCATGATGTCATCACAGATGTTTCTCTAAGAAAGACATCTGCTAATCTTGACGTTCACATTCAAATTTTGGTCAAGTCTACATGTAAGTAGACCAGTCGCTCTGGCGACTTAGAAAAGGTTAGAAAAGCAAAAACACAAAAAAATAGAAACATAACTTTTTAAAACTTTTAATGTTAAAGATTAAATTTCCATCTGGTGTTTCTGACAAGTTTCAGCTGATGAAGAAGGACATTTGCAAGGGTTCATTTCTGTGCCACAAATATGGCTTTTTTTCCTTTTTTGATTAGTGAAACGTGTCACAATTAACAGGAGAGAAAGTGATGTCATTCTGGTAACTGCAAACAGCAGTTTAGACTCAAACTCTGATCAAATTCTTTTTTTCTTCTGTCTTTCAGCAGCAGATTTGATGGTCTCAGCAGATCCAGAAGGCTATGTTTCTTTATCCCCATCCCATCCTTCCCCTCTGTTACCCTTAGCTTCTTCCCCTCCAGAGGAATCAGACCTTCATCAATCCTTCAAGGAAAGCACCACCGCCGACACCACCACCACCCCTGTGCTCTACGAGCCACTCTTCGGCCAAACCAAACCTTTCTCACCTCGCCCAATACCAGCCATCCACTGTAATTCAGAGAAACCTCAGAGCAGCAACAGAAGCACAAAAACACCACAAAATATCCACTTAGAAGCATTTGTAGCTCCTGCTGATCTCAACGTATCCTTGGACTCCGATCAAGGTGCCACTCTGGCTTTTCCCTCCACCACTTGGTCCTCCTGCCCAAGTCCACAGAGGACCACTCCCCACTCAGGGTCACTGGCAAAGCTGACCCCTTCTCCTCCAATGTCTCGGCTGGAGTCTCATCACTGGCCGGTCCTGCCTCCAATCTCCCCTGTCAGAGGTGAGAAATGACCTTGGCCACATATGTGCCGTTCACAGCGTCCTCCCTGCCCAACACTACACTCCTACCCACTTTCTGAGGGCCCTGATTGTCCTGAACAAGGGTGGACATCCACCCTGAGACAAAGAGATCTGGTCAGACAGAGAAATCAAAGCCTACTTCCACAGTGAGGCCTTCAGATGCTCCTGCCCCCATCAGCACATTGTGAAAGCTCTGCTGTCAGCCTGTTTTTTCTCACCTCCTCCCACCACATAATAAATAACACATAAAGCTTTTCTTTTTCCTCTAAATCAGCAATAGAAAGGAGGGCTTTTGATGAAAAGCTGGTACCGTTTGAGTCGCTGCTCAAAGCCGTGAGGCCCCAACAATAGAAGTCGGGGTGCCTACCTCGTGTGCCGTGCCTCTCAGTCTCAGCACCCCCCGCTCATGGCTTCGCTTTTCTCTGGGCTCTGAGAGGGAAACGTGTAGCTGATGGTCATAAATCCACACTGACCACCGCTCGCTGACGGCAGAACACTGAGGAGGAACGCCACAATAGAATACCTCTATGGCTTTCCTGTGGCCCGCTAATTTACCGTTCCCAATGAGCATAAAGGACAGGCCACTGACATCTGACTTCTCCAGGAACTTTATGAAAGAAAGCAAACAATGTGGAAATTGTGTAGGGATTTTCTCCTTTCTATCAGAGACATCTACTGTTCTCTGTGTGGTGCTGTGCTGCAGGGGGGGCCCATGCTGTATCGGAGCACGCTGTTCTCTTCACGGCAGACACAGAGAGCGTGTCACTGGTTCATTTATTTCCTCGCAGATGGAGGCAATTCAAGTTCAATGCAGCCTCAGTGAGGCTCAGTTTGACGCTTGCAAGATAATTCCAGTTTATTACAACTTTCGGTCTTGTTTGTTCAGGTTTACATGAATTATTATGTTTACTGTTCTTGCCAAAGTCGCAAAGGTACATGGCAGCATTAATAAAAGACAGACAAAAACCAACAGACAGGTCCACAGTTGGGCTTGATCAACTTAATTACAACCTATTGGTTTAAATGGAAGTGAAGGCAGCAACAGTAATTCAGCCCTCAGTGGGTCAGTTCCCTTGCAGTTCGTTCCCAAATAAAACCTGGGAGCATTTTGTAAGAAATTACAGCTTTTCACTATAGTTCACTTTATTGTTTTTAGAATAAGCTAAACCTTGCTCAACATTCAGCACAGCTATTAAAGTGTTCATTACATCTAGATAAGATAAGGTGAGAATTATTTATCTCAAAAGTAAGGATATTCCTGTCCTTCACACACAGCCTATAACAATACAAGCAGATAAACTGGATGCACAACTAAAAGGGATTTTTATTTTAATCTGATCTCACAAAGCGAGATGACATGAGAGGCAAAGCTATCAGGCTTTGAGGTGAAACTGAATGACAAACAATCTGTGAAACATGAAGATATATGTGATCCAGGCAGTTAAAAAGGAGGTAAAACAAAAAAAACTATGATAACTAGAGAAAAGCAAAATAAACAGAAAAATGCAAAAATCAACACGTCTGACGTTCTCAGCAGTACAGAGCAAGTACAAGTAGCTGCTCCCTGAAAAGGAGGACTTTAAGTAAACTCAAAAAGTAAGGCAATTTGTGTTTATTTCTTTTTAGTAACAATGCTTCTTGGCAATAAATCTTACACTGTTGAAAAGCCTGTTTGTTTCTCTTTAAATGGTGCCACGTTTGTAAGGAAAATGGATTTGTGAGTTGAGCAGGAGCGTTGAGTATGTAGGTACACCCATGAAAAGCATGCCCAGTCTTCTCTGCCAAAGCCTAACAGCCCATCATTAATGTATTGGATGATTGAAGTCTGAAGAAAGAAAACATACTGGATTCTCCCATATCTTCTCTGGTCTGGTACCAAACTCTGTCACCTAAAATTGCCCCCACACAGCGCGGCTTATAAGAAACTGACTCCAGAATTTGGGAGTAGATGGGATGGAATGGCCTGCCTGCAGTCCTGAACTCAACCTCAATGAACACTTGTGGGATCAGCTTAGGGGTGCTGCCATAGTGACCAACACAACCAGACTGGCTCACTTGTGGAAATTGCTGGTTGAAAAATAGCAGTGTGTGACCAAGCTGGTGACCAGCATGAGGAGGAGGTGCCGGGCTGCTGTAGCTGTGTATGGTCCTTCCACATGCTACTGAGGCCTCTGTTTATCAAATGAATACATTGGTAAATTGCTGGTATGTCTTCTTTCTTTAGACTTCAATCATCCAATACATTAATGATGCCAAACAAGAGTGAATAGCAGAGTACGCTGTTTGGCATTAGCAGAGAGGACTTGGCAAGATTTTCATGGATGTACCCACATACTCAACTCTACTGCTCAACCTACAAATTTAAGAAGAAACAAATGGGCTTTCCAAAGGTATAAGATTTATTGCCAAGAAGCATTGTTATGAAATGACACACAGGAAATGTGGTCCAGTGGCCTCAAACCCATGGTCTTGCAGTACCCTTTACCATATGGGTCATCTAGTCAGTCAGGTGAGCTACAGCAGTGCCCAGATCCCTTTTTAAACTTATAAAGTAGTCTGAGAAAGGTAAACCTGTAGTTATCTTGGAAAGTCACAGCTTTTCTCTGTACAAGATTCACACTTTGTGCTTCTACTAAATGCTTCTCCTCTTATAAAAACTTCACCTTGGAGTTCTGTTGAAACCAGCAAATCAGTCAAATTTAAATCAGGCAAATCCAGCTCTATGGACAGATTTCCACCACGTTATGGTCACGTGTCAGCAGTTCATCATTTAGTTAAACTCAGCAGAAGATCACATTCCAGCTCAAGTGACTTTAGACACAACAAACTGTAACTTCTATATGTCTGACTCAGACATCTGAAGTCTCACATTAACTTCACAGAACAAGGTCTGAAGGATTTGTATCACTAACTTTACACCAGATGGGCAAAAAATTTAGCCTTCTTAAATCTGTGTCTGCACACGTTTTTAAAAAATGCTCAAATTAAATTTGTCATAAGCTGGAGCTGTCATTTAAAAAGTTTTTTTGAGAGATGGTTATGTTTAAGGAACTATAATCTAAGAGGTATGGCTTTGGAAGAGATGAAATGGTTTGTATCTACAGCAACAGCCCCAGCGTGGTACTGCGCTTGGCAGCAGACGCTCTCCTCGTCTCACTCAGCCCTTTGTGCCCCCCAGCATGGCTTTCTCATATCCCATCAGTCCATACAGTGACCCCAGACTGACCTGTTTTGAGCAACATCTCCAGAGTTTAACTGTCCCTGACAATGAAGCAGGGCACTGTCCTGGCCTGGCCTGGCCTCTCCACTTAGGGCCTTTCAGCATGGCGCTGTGACCAGGAAAAGAAGGCCACAAGCACACAGAGGAGTCGTTGTTTTTATCCAACTCTGTCAAATCAAACCCACTGACCCCCCACAGCCACCCTTAACCTCCCCGAAAAACTCGCCCTGACTCAGTAGAGCCCTCGTCGACTGAGAATGACAGCTGAGTTGACAGCAGCAATATGCTTTGAAGTGTCAAGTCAAGTCCTTCCATTGTCTCTCTGAGTAGAGCGCCAAGCCGCTCAAGTGCACAATAGTGCAGTGGTGTGTGCGTGGTGTTGTTCACTTACTTGACTGCGTGAGGGTGGCTTCATGTGTACATTTATACTCGTCTGTGTGGGTGAAGGAGCTGAGTTTGCCTTTTCCTTTTAGAGCCTCTGTATATATTATCCTTTTGTCCAGGCCAAGCTGTTCTGCATTTCTAATGTGAGAAAAGCCTCGACAAGCTTCTTTCATGGCAATGACAAAACACACCACCCAGTGAAACAGTTTCTCTCACTAATCCTCTGAGTTTTAAACCAGGCAGAGTGAAACAGTTTTGATGACGAGCCTGACCGTTTTTAACATTCCTCAAAGTGGGCTCTGTGGTATAATGAGGGCTTAAGGGGAGATTTTCCTGCTCTGTTTAGTGTAGGTGGGTTGAGAGTACTTTTGCCCTGAAACCTCACCTGAGGGGCTTCACTTGTGGATGTCCTGTATTGTGTTTTGCCCACTTGTCAGAGTCCCCCTCCTTGAAGGGGTGAGCATTAATATAGCTGACTACATCCAGCCAAGAGAAGCGATGTAGTCTGACTTTCATTTTCCTTTCTCTTTGGCGTTCTCATTATTATCCTTTAAAATTATGTAGCAATCTTTTATTAATATTTAAAGGATTTTGTGATAGTTTATGTGGGAATCAGTCAGTTTTTTTAAAGTACTAATGAACAAATCTAATTTAATGTTCCAGTCACAAAGACCTAGAGACCAGCCAGTGGCCCATTGAAATGTATATGCTTCAACTGCTTTGTAAGTGGTTGCTGGCTTTTGGTAGGTGAAGTTGAGCCCAACAATTGCTCTTGTCGCTGGCAGATTACTGCTTTGCCCATAGTTTGCATGGACTATATTTTGTCTCGAAAAATTACAAACCAGACTGTAAACGGACAACGTTCACCTACAAATGAAAAGCTTGCATTACACTGCAACTCACCTTTTACTTTGAGGGGACATGGTCTCAGTTTCACTACTACTTAGAGAGTTGTTGGCAGGCTGCAGCTGGTTATATACCACTACTACCAATTTCACCTTGCAACTTCCAACAACCACTTGGTAATCAGCAGAGTTTTCTAATAATGAGAAGTTAGCTAGTATAAAACAGCTAACTTAGCCTTATCTAGTGTGCCTGCTAGCGCTCTAGAGTGCATTCAATTGCACATTATACCTTGTTTAATGTACACAATATAGCTATGATATGAGTGTAAAAAAATTGTTATACCCATACAAAAATAGTTGTATGGGTTATTATGTGCCACACTAGCAAGCTGAGCTAACTATAGCTTTATATATAGCTAATGAAAAAGATCCTCTAGCAGCAGAACATAAATATAGATTTAACTCTTCCCTTGGAAAAATCAAAACATTTTACTTTAAAAAGTTGTTTCACAGAGTAAGAAAATGTAAGATTTAAACATGTTAAAATTAAAAAAATATACAGTCATGTTATTTGGCTCTTACATTTTCTGTTGTTTTCATGCACTGTGTCCTAATACTTTTCAAATGCAGCAATCCACTGTGCCCACACATGTCATTAAAAATACATTTAGTCCTTATCCTCAGCTTCATCATCATCATCTGTATTATCACTATAATATTAAACACCCACTCTGTGCTGTTGCAGGGCGCTCAGCAGCATCTCGCTGCTCTGAGATCAGCTGCAGTCAGTCTCGTGTGTTTGATGAACTGGAGGCCATTGCCCCACTGTCAACTTCCTGTTTGTCTTTGGACCAGCCATCTGACTCATCAGGCTGCCCTTCACCTGATACAGGTAACACATCTTAATAATTACAGTGTTTCCTGCTTTTTTCCACAACTTTGGTCCAAACACTTAGGTCTAGGCCTGCGTATCGATTTCGATTTCCATAATTGATTTGATTCCGATTCACAATTCGATCCCCGATTCGATTCAAATTAATTTTGACTCAGACAATCAGAAATATTAAAATGACAATCATTTATCAGTACATATCCATATTTTTATATCTATGTATAAAAACAAAACTGACACTTGTTTTTATACAAATGTAAAACCCACGAAAATACAAAAATACAATTATATTTGACTTCATCAGAGGTGTAAGCATCACAGGAGTTGCCTTTGTGTCAAACTAACTGAGGATAAAACAAAGAAAAACATGAAGGAGATTTTTCCGGCCTGGTCTTTTAAAGGCAAATAACCCCCTTAAAAATATTTTGCAGTAGACCAAAAACGGAAGAAAACCATGAATCAGCAGATGAACATTACCTGATGCTGCAGAAGTGAAGCAGCGCAAAGTTACAGAGGTTTATTAGAGACACAGCCAAGCGTTTTGTCGTTTGGCATAATTTTTAAGTTTAAATTTCCTTGGTGCTGAACAGCAGAAATTTGGCTTTCTTGTTGGAGGTCATTTAAAAAAAAAATAACAGCAGTAGACAGCACTGTACACAATGGTAGACTGGTGTGCAATAAGTAACTGAACAATGGAGAAAAGAGATTTTTGATGGTAAACTGGTCTTGAAATACACTGAGAGAGAGAGAGCTGTGCAGGAAGTGTGATTTAATCGTGGTGGAAGCAAAACAGCAAAAGTAAGATGGAGCTCATTACAATGTTTTTCAAACGTGAAGCGTAGTTTTGGTCTTCTTTTGCTGCTGCTAGTAAATTTTGGTTGGAGAGTGACGAAACCTGCAGCTTCAGAATCTGTGAGATGTCGGCTTTCAGCACTCGATGGCGTGTCCATGTACGTGCCATCGTGGGGGATCCACGTGTTTACATCTTTTTCCATTTACCTGCTCTTTAATCATTTGCTGTTTTAGCTGTTTTGCGGTTGTTGAAATAGTATATGAGATTCTGGCTTTTCCTGCAAAATACATTTATATTTAAAAATCAATTCAGGATTTAATGAATCGATATCAAATTATTCAAACTAAAACTTATTTGAACTGGAAAAATAGGTTTTTTTAAACCCACCCCCTACTTAGGTCTTGGATTGTCCTGAAATTTCGTAGATGTGTTTCAATCCACAGGTAATATAACCTACAGACATGAATTAATTAATGTTTTTTTGCAGACATCATAAGGTTAATATACAGGTCTGACAATAAAGGACCAATTACCAATCAAGTGGTTAATATGATGTCTTCAAATAGCATGTTTTTTTCAGAGAATGGGGAAAGTAGGACCCAAATGCAGGACTCTCTATGTTGAACACTTCTCCCAGTGTCCATGGTCCATGTTTCCATTCCCTTTGCGTCTGTATACAATGCGTGCACTTTTTCCTCTTGTTTCCACAATACTCCTGGAAGTCACAGAGGCAGCGGTTAGTAACATCCACATCAGCGGCAAACTCAAACACTCAAACCATCTCACAGCTCAGCCACTCTTTTAAATAACTCCCTAGACGAGGCTGATCAGCAGCAGGTGCGTGTGATTACGCTTTAGGTGCGGCAGGTCTCACGGTGGGAAAAACACCCTTCAGGCCTGGAATCCCAGGAAAACCAGGACACTGACGCACAGAAACACACACACACACACACACATACAAATATAGGGGGAAACGAGGGACATCACACATACACAACCATGGCAGGTCACCCGGCGAGGACAGTGGACAGTTTTAAGAAGCAATAGGTCATCAGACATAAATACTCAACTAACAAATGTACAAATATTGAAAGGTAATTAATTCTCATCTTTGAGGGTATGTCTGATATGTTTTTGATCGTTCAGCTTACTGATTTATTTAGTAATTAAACCATAATTTAAAACAAAAGTATACCCTTATTGTTGCGTGTGCTTTTGTTTTTGCTTTTTTCAATTTAATTTCTATTTTATTTATACAGTTTAAATCACAACAACAGTCATCTCAAGGTGCTTCATATTGTAAGGTAGACCGTACAATAATACATACACACATTGCGTTTTTGTGGTTCACAGGTTATCAGCATTTGGAAATTTGGTCAGGCTTTAGTTTGGCTCCTCTTTCTCTCTCTGTGATTCAAATTCAAAGAAAGTTAAGTTTGTTTATTGTTGCTTCCATCTATGCGTGGCTCCCATTCATGTCTCAATTAGACATGCTCTCCTTTCTCTTTGACATCTGCTTTGTTACCAGCAGAGATGAGCTTATCTGACCACTCACTCTGTCAGGTCCTTGCATTGGCCCACACTGGCCAACAAAGGCGGTGTAAATGTGATTTGTGTGTGTGCATGCCTGTATTAGATAGCATGTGTGTGTCCTGGAGGTGGTTGAGTGAGATGCGGAGAGAAACATTAGCCAATGAAGACTTCCTCCACGTCCCTCATAGCCTGCTAATCCCTGACAAGGTGTTTAACCTGCTTGCTTGACCCGAACCTCTGTCTGACCTCCACGACCTTTGCCCCGAGGATGTGAAAGGATCATCGTAGCCGCAACCACGGCAACCAGTTTGATAAAATCAACACAGGGCTCAGTCCAGAAGCTCTGGCAAATGCGAGTTAATGCTCCAGACTGATTGCTATCAGGCTGATGCGAAGCACAATTTACATTTGTATAGGATATGACAGATTTAAAGTTTGACTGAGCAGGATTTTTTTTAAAAATACAGATATTTAATCAGGCTAAACTTCAAGAAACTGCATAAAGCAGACTCAAAAACAGCCTTTTATTTCAAAACAGACCAAAGGAACTCAGGCCTGCCTCTCTAAACACCAAAACAATTGTGACTGGACCAAGAAAACCCCAAAAGAAAATAATGGGGAGCAAATTGCAGCTTCAGATGAGAGACTTTGCTGCATGTGCTTTAATTTGTCCTCTTTAATGACTTTGTAGGACTTAAAATGTGACATGAACCTCTTTTAAAAAACCTCTGTCATTCCTCATGACCTTTACTGATGTTGCACAACATCACTTCTGATCAGCGCTTTGAAGAAACCGTACAGCAGTTCATTCAGGAGTGTGTCACTGTGACGCTGAGTGGGTGGCAACCACAGTGTCCAACACCTTAATCACAGGATTAGTCATTTGTTATCTGCCACTGTGTTTGCTGAGTGTCGCTCAGTCTTTGGGCTGCTTGTGGCTAACGATAGATTAATACCCGACCTAACTGAAAGTGCTTCCCGCCACATTATGTTACAGCCACAGTTATCCCAGGGATTTCCTCTCAACGACTTCTTAATTTATCAGCAGCAGAAGCAACAGTTCCAATTTTCTCACCTGAGGGATTACTTTACCAGTTCCCAACCGAAAACACTTAACAGAGGAATGTGCTCTGTGTGGACGCAAATGCAAAACTTTCTCTGATGTGGAGACTTTTCTAGCACTGCTGGGATGCTGCTGGGAGTGTGTGTGTGTGTGTGTGTGTGTGTGTGTGTGTGTGTGTGTGTGTGTGTGTGTGTGTGTGTGTGTGTGTGTCCATGCAGCAGAGCGTAATGTGTGAAATCCCCTCAGATAGGAATGGCAGCTCCACACCGGGGATTTGCATGGGCAGTGAGCCACACTGTCACTGATCCGCTTTTAATTGGGTGTGACGGCGAGAACTTTGGAGCCTGAGGGGGGAATTGTGTGTGTGCGTGTGTGTGTGTGTGTGTGTGTGTGTGTGTGCGTGTGTGTGTGGGGTGGTGGGCTTGAGGTGGTGTGCTGTATAATTTACAGTAATTCAATAATCCAGTTGAATCATTTTTTTTCAGCAGATTATTAATTTTTCCAACATCTTTATGGTTATAATACAAATATTAGACTGTGTTCTACTCTTTCAAGACTGTATTGTGTTTTATACTAACAAAAGTCTTTGAATGCATTTTATGTTTTACCTAATTTACTCTTACTTTTACCAGCTCATTAAGATGATGTCATAAGATGGCTTCCTGCGTACCTCATTCCCAGAATATAAAACACCTTATTATACTACATGGCGTTGGTTCCATCCCCAGATGTGCAAAGCACAAACCGATGGCCATAACTTGATGGTAATGGTCAGGCTTTATTTGCCTTTAGTAATTAGACCTTCCAGTGTATATTCACATATTGGTTCTAAATCATTTCATAGAGTGCTTTATCTTACTAAAATAAAAAAGCTATCCCAAAAGCTTTAAAATATCTGCATTCAGAAATTTCTCATTAGCATGTCACTGAGGTGAATATTTTCTCTGCAATTTTAATATTCACTGCAATGTTTTCATCCTGATTTCTTGAGCCAATCAACTGTCAGCTGTTGAAACTTGTATCTATTTAAGTAAGTAAGTAAAATATAGCATGTGTCAAGACAAGAAAGCAGAGACACAGTGCTTTACAGAGGTGTCTGTAAAATATATTAAACATACTTGAACGAATAAAACAACCCAGAACAGTTTTAAGCTTTTTTTAAGAATATTACAGAGTTGCAAAGTTTTATAACTAAGGAATGAAATTCAAACTCCCTTTTAGTTTTCACACAGGTAAGTAGGAGCACGAGAAGACCCAAATCTGCAGACCTAGGGACCCGACTTGGAGAATAAAGGTGGAGTAGGTCGACAATATAGGTGGGGGACACTCACCTTGTTGGGCCATAAAAGTAAGAACCCAGATTTTGACCTGACAGGAGGCCAGTACAGAACCTTTAACAATTGGAAGACGTATGAGAAGATTTACGAATAAGAATAAGAAATATTGTGGTCATGTTTTTGTTTTTTTCTTGTTTATTTTGTTTTGTTTCTTGGGTGGGCTCTCAGCTGTGGGTGTGTCTCTGGGCCTGTACCCAGACTGTTCATTGGATAATCCAGCCCAGGTTGATGTGATCTAAGGTCCTGTTGTTCTGCCGTTGAAATGGTACTTGTTGCTATTTTCTACCTTATAAAATATACCCATTAATACCTTAATTAATGGGTAGTGAATTTTGTGACTTTTTCTAAAAGATGAACTTTTTTACTAATTTATTAGTTTGTCTTAGAAATGTTTTACTAGCTATTCATTTGTACACTTAGAAGTTGGCTGGTATTTTGATCTATTCTTTTTACTTACTGACCACTCAGCAGACCTGCACAGCTGATATACATGGCAATGCTTTTTATTTAAATGAAACCGTAAAACTTTGTTCATATATTTATATTTTACTCATTGACAGCACACATATACTGCACCCCTATGTGTGGGAGTGTAGTATGTAGTTTTAGTTCATTTGGTGGTTATTAGTCCACCCTGCTGAATGGAAGTAATGGGCAGGAGTGTTTTCATCAATGGTAGCAGGAGGGGTGGTTTAAACATACACTGTTGGATTTAAAGTTGTTTTTGGCCTCTTTGTTTCCCTTACTGTTTGGTTAGATTTAAGCACCAATAAGAAACCAGAAAGTTCGGCGTAGGTTAATTAAGTAAATAAATGAGTACTTTGATTATTTAAGGGTACCTAATGGCAACATTTATATGACTTAAAAAGAACTCATAAATGCTGTTGAATAGGTTGATAACAGGCTGAGATTGGCATGTGGTGTGTGGTTTTGTCGCCCCAACTGGATATTTTCTGATATTCTCATATTGTTATCAGGTTAACTTGAAGTAAGGCAACAGTGCTAACCACCGTGCTGCTCGCTTCTATGACAACCATATAAGGAAATTCACTCCTACTGACATTTGTTTAGATTTTGTTCCACAGGTGTTACTTTTATGAAAGATGACCTCCATTATTGGAACTTTGGCCATGTTTAATATGTGTATCCACCATTATTCATATTTATAATAGTAAGCGTTATTATACTGTTATAGGATCTTTTCTATCCTATCTACATTAACATTTTACATGTAAATGTATTAATTGTAAACGGCTCCAACATATCTGGAGCTTTAAAGTTTATTTTTCTGATGACTATTTGAAATAATAACTGCCTGGACTGACTGGTCTGTTTGTCTTATCTTTACTGCAGAATATCAGAGCTCTCTGAACGATTCACTGTTTGCCAGATCTTGTTTTTCTGGTGTAACATCTGCTGCCTCCCCCAGCAGAGCTGTCCCCCGGCCTCGCAGCACTCACAATGGGCTGCGACTCTGGAAATCTGGGCTCCCTGTCCCGGGTTCAGCTGCTCCTCCTGGACCGACCGGCGCCTGAGACTCTTTTGAGTCCCTTTGAGCTGGAGGAGGAGATGTCCCCGAGGTCCGATCTGACGATGCAGTATGATTCAGCAGGTAAAACATCAGCAATATTAAGCACGCAAAAGCTAAAAATCCAAGCTGTGTGGAAATGTAAAGACCTTAAATGTTATGAATGGAGAGAAGAGGGGTTGGTGGGTAGTTTGGGAGATTGCAACATAAACCCTGGATTTAACACAACCCTGCACAAACATGCAGATACACCTGATACAAGTAGCTTGTTAATGATCAGGGGACATTGAGCCAAAAGAGGAAGTTCAGACTCAAAGAACACACTCTGACTAACACCCGTTAATTCAGTTAAGATGTTTCTGAACAGTCTGGATCGTTTGTGTAAGAGTGAGAAACCGAATTCCTTCTGTTTTAATTCTGTTTTTGCATGTTTGTTGTGACTTAAAGGCAAATCTGAGTTGACAGAGCGTAAACCTCCTGCTCTGACGGTTTGAGTGAGATTGTGTGATAAGCAAAAACCGTCACTGTAATAACAGGCAGCAGCCGGACAGGTGTGCCTGTGTGCGTGTGTGTGTGTGTGGTGTGTGTGTGTGTGTGTGTGTGTGTGTGTGTGTGTGTGTGTGTGTGTGTGTGTGTGTGTGTGTGTGTGTGTGTGTGTGTGTGTGTGTGTGTGTGTGTGTGTATGTCTGGAGAAAACACATAAGACCTTACATGGGGGGAAAATATGACCCTGAAGGTGTGTTTTCTCCATCTACGGCTGGCCTTGAGAGTAAGCAATGCATTTATGGTGTAAATCCCCCCCCCCCCCCCCCCCCCCTTTTTTTTTCTTTCTTTAACAAGTTGTAATATCGACTCTCATCTGCTCCCAGGCATGCCGCTGCGAGCTCTTAACTGCTTTTCTCTCAAGGTGTGGTGAGGCAGAAAAAGGTTTATAGGGATATCAGGATGTGCCATATTAATAAAGATCAAACCGCTAGAGTGGATCATTAACTGGGAAAGTCCGACTAACATAGCCAAACACACTTCGAAACAACACTGACACATAACACAGGATAAGAAACTGAGAAGTGTGTGTGCAGAAAACCCCTGCTGTTTATAGACTGATAAGGCACCAGAGAGGAAGATAAACACTGCGGATGTTTAAGAGGTCAGTTCAACCCAATAATGAAGAAACATCTCTCACTTTAACTCGGCTCTGAGATTTTTGGATCTGTTCAAAAACACTGAAGATCAAGAGATCTCGCTCTTCATCACTACTGGAAGATTTTTTCACATAACCTCATGTTTGAGTTAATTCTGTTCATGTCTTTTAGACACGAACACTGTTGTGGATTAACAAAAGTGACATATTCTGATATTTTAGTGTTAAGATGACAATCTCTGATGGTGACTTAGACCTCAGATGGTTAATTTTTTATAATAAATGAAGTGTGTCTTTCTCCCTCACAGCCTCTCCCTGAGTCTGATTCTCCTGAAGGTTTCTTGCTGTTAAAACAGTTTTTCTTCCCACTGAGGCCAAGTGATTTCTCATAACAGGTTGTCTGATTGTTGTGGTTTTCTCTTTATGATTAGAGGATCCTTTTCTTACAATATAAAGCACCTCGAGGCAAATTTTGTTGTGGTTTGGTACTATATAAATAAAACTGAGTTGAATAAATATAATACCAAGCATTAAACTGATGTGCTTCCAACTTTTTCTCCCTAGTTGGGCTTTTTTACCCCTCAGCTTCAAAGGCTTGGGGTATTGTTGTCAGCCCGCTGAGCAACCAGGCAGGCAGGGTGGACATGCAACTTGGTGAATGAGGGGATGTAGGATTTTCAAGTTGATACCATAGGCACATCTACTGAAAATCCCAGATGTGATTGAAAATCACTGACCTTCAAGGTCAGAGGGTGTTTTTTTTAGAAAATCTTATGAATTCAGTAACTTTCTGGGAGCCAGGATTTTCAAATTGATACCACAGGTCTATCTACTAGGTGGTGACAGACAGTTTTTTTTCTTTGTTCAAACACGGACCTGTTTAAACAGACCTTGGCTTAATAGTATTAATGAATTAATAAGCTGTGTACTTTATTGTGAAGAAGAGACTGGGAATCATGTTTTATCTGTACAAAAAACTGATCGTCTGCTTCCCTAACATCCTCCTCTGTCACACCAACCCTCTGCACCTTCTCCTTCACTATACTACAAGCTTCTCTGTGGTCTTCCTCTTTTCTTCCTCCCTGGCAGCTCCATCTTGAACATCCTTTATCCATAATATCCCAAATCCCTGCTCTGTCCAAACCATCTCAGCCTTGCCTCTTTAACCTTGTTTCTAAACTTCTAAACTAGACCTGAGCTGACCCTCTGATGTATTCACTTTTAATCCTGTCCATTCTGGTCCCTCCCAGTGAAAATCTCAGCATCTTCAGCTTGACCCGCTGTCTTTTTATCCCTCAGTCGTAAAACGCTGAAAGGGTATTATCATCCAAACTGCTTGGCAAGCAGGGAGGGCAAGTTTGTGAATGCGACAACTTGAGAACGAGCTGACATAGGGATTTGAAATTCGTACCGTGGGTGCATTTTTGAAAAATCTCAGACAAGTTCGAATCTCAGTGACCCCACCTCAAGGTCAGGAGCTCAAGGAGAGGATGTCACATGACTTCCCAGCGTTTACTGGGTGAACCACTTGACAGCGTCACAATTTATGATACTCTGTCTTCTTCTTTTGTTTCCAAAATATTCTTCTAAAAACATTCAACACCTTTAGTTTAATTCAGTTATCTGTACAATGGCAAATAACAACAACAGTCGCCTCAATCTGGCATTAGATAAAGACCCAACAGAGTGAAAATCCCAACAATCAGGCAACAATTTTGTCGTCAGTTTAGTAATAAACAGTTAGTTTTGCAGGTTTTCTCAAGCATCCTGAGGTGTCCAGTTGCAGACCCCCTGATTTGCATAAAGTAACCTAAAGCTGCCAACATTACATTGTATCTCTAGTTATACAGACAGTGTGTGGGAAGCTTGAAAATGATGGAGCTTGTGGAGACTTGCATCAACACTGTATGATGACAGTGTTTTTGCTTTTCATCTGGGGGTCAGTCAGGGCTAGTCAGTCACTTTGGTCCAACACTCTGGTCTTCATGTAATTATACCTTTGACCTCAGACTTTTTAAACTGTAACGGTTTGTGGCTTAAATTTCTCTGGGTGAATTTCCGCTGGAATTCCTTTAAATTGTCTTATCAGTGGAAATCTCCAAACTGGGCAAAATAAAACCATATTTATCTGGCTCGTGCCCAGCATAAAAAGAAATATAATCACCACGGTGTTGTTAGCATTCATGCATCCATGCCTCCGATGTTTACAAAAAGACAAAATCTGTCTGAGTTTTCTGAAAGCCCGTCTTTCCTCTCTCTGTGTCTGCAGAACAATGTTTACACCTGGCACGCTTCTGCAGACAGGTGCTCCTCTGGGGTTTTGTTGCTCCATTTTATGCCATTATTTGCTCAGAGATTAGGAGCCATAATTGGAACTACTACACAACATTACTCATATCTGAGCACACACACTCAAGTACAAAAAGACAAGCGCATGGAAGTGTGTGCCAGAGGCCAGCACTTATGTACACAGATGCATGAACACAACTGCTAACACACAATCGCTTCCTCTCCCTCCTGCCTGACGCTGTGTTCTTTGCTGGTTTCGTCAGGTGTTTCGAGGCCGCTCACAGCTGGCAGCGTCTCTGAAAGGTTCAACTCTGCAGGGAAAGTCCAAGAAAACAAATCGGTGAGTGCCGCTGCTCCTTGTGAAACCAGTTTTGGCTCTCTCACACACACCCCCAAACACACACACACTCACCCCTCCTTCATTCATCTATCAGATTTCCTTCAAAAGCAGGACTGTGCTTTGTTGTGAGCAAACACTAGACCTTGAGGAATCAGCTACTATCGCACAACAGCCCCAAGCAGTGCACACATCCCACACAAAGACACCCTTTTACAAACTTGAACCAGCATGCATTTATAACTGTCATGCCAGTAAGACAAGCCAAATTGTTGATGATAATTGAGACACAATATAACAGAGGGCACGCGGCGTGCAGCAGGTGTGTGGTTAATCAGTCACGCGCTGCAGGAGTAGGGGGAGGCCCGACTGTATGGTAGGCTTTTACGCCACCTCATTGATGTGTCGTTGTGGTGGTGGTGGTGGGGTTAGAGCTCGACACGATAGGATTCTTTTGGAGGATGCACCACCACCAGGATCAGACAGGGTTTGATGGGGTGAGGGGTCGGGAGGGTAAACAGGGCTTTTGCACGCTGGGCTGCAGTGGAATGGATGCAGGTGCTCCACGTGATCTACGATTAATCTCCTCTTTATGACGGATGAGAGGGAGCCCCTGAAAAGCATGAATGAGAGCCATAAGCCCCCCACAATTATGCCTGACCACGATGGGGGTCTAGCTGGAGTGCTCAGAGCAGGATTCATACAAACATTTGCATAATTCACCTCACTGAAACCAAGTATCCACACACAGGATTATTTACAATGAAGAGAAACTCATAAACCATTAGTAGGTTTTTCAAGATAGAAGCCATACTGCAAGTTCTTCCTCACGTGCTTCTTCAGAGGCAAACCTGACGTTATTAAAAGTTTTGAACCTACTTCCCTACTTGCTCATTTTGATTACTCTGCTGTGTCTTTGAAGAAAAAAAGGAAGTGCATGTACTAGGTGTTGGTTTTCAGTATTGGTGGTGGGGACAGGAGGGGGTCCTTTTCTGCATCAATGTATGATAAAATTGTCTTTTTTATAAAGATGGAAACACAAAAATTAGACAGCGAGTGGCAGCTTTCCTAAAGTTCCTCAACTCCTTTGCCTCATGTGTTTTATTGCAAACACAGGAACGAGCCATCTGCGTACCCAACAAAAATCTACACTAAATAATGAAACAGAAGTTTAATCTCAGTTTTTGTAATGATGCACGCAGATCAGCCACAATATTAAAACCACCGACAGTTAAAGTGAATAACACCAAGCAGTCTTTGCAAAGACACTCCCCGGTGGCAGCAGCTTCCCACAATAAATGGTAAATACTTTATCCTCAATTTGAGTACTAAAAGTGCTTTCTTTCTACAAGGAAGGATCAAACCAACATCTTTCCCATTATTAGAAGTACTGCTATACTACCTGAGCCCAACCATGCTGCAAAAATCACCATGGAACTAATAGAGAAACAAGCAAAGCCTCAGGATATTCATATAGCTGAGAACTCCCAGAGTCAGTTAGGGAATTTGAAAAAGGGGGAAATTATGTGAATGTGCACAGGGTTAATTTCCACCCCATCTATAGCTTGGTACATTATTTAATCATTTACATATAAAATTGCTGTTTACACCTCAAGTTGTTAGACATGACAACAAATAGAACAAGAAGAAAGATCCATGTGCATGTGGAAATTTCTAGATATGGGGGCTATCGCAGACTTGTACTGAAAGAACCGCATATTACATTACCCAGGTCAATCTAATTCCACCAGAACCTTAACCTAAAATAACTCCTTCATGTTTCTGCTGAAAAGCGGACTAACTGTTAAATGTTAAATGATTTTTTTCCCTTCTGTTTCTGTGCAGGATCAGTCTGAAGGAGGTTCAGGGTCGCCATCGTCATGGATCATAGACCCAAGTCCGTCATTCGACATGTTCAGATCCTCCCATTCTCCCTCCCAGTCCAGCCACAGTATGTTATCCATTAGATTTACTCAGAACACATATTTTTTTCAGGCTCTGTCTGCGCTGCCATTACATACCACCTCTGTTTCAAAACTAAGAGCCTACTACAACAATACTTAATCAATACGAGAGCCCATCTTCACCATTAGCGCTTGATCCAGTAAAAGCCCACTCAGTCCCTGTCGGCTCTGCTTTATTAGAGGCCATTGTCTCCTCACTGTCAGCGCTGTGTTTGGCGTTCCCTTGCCTCCGGTACACTTAAGCCTGTTAATCCTCGCTAGGGCCAGCTGGCCTGCAGTATCACCTTCACCTGTAGGGCCAGCTTGTGCACATTCATGAGTGATGGTTTAGGGGCAGTGCTTTACTGTATGGACCACAAACACTAGAGAGCTGGCAGCAAAAGGCCAGAAAACAGGCAGGAGTGTTGTCAGCACAGTGGAAATGGAGAGCCACCCTTGAAGTAATAGCTCGCTCTTTTTCCTCCCACCTTCATTTGACCACATCAGTCAGACTGTGATCATTTTCTTTCTTTTTCACTGGTGTCTTACTTATCCATTATCCGTCATTGTGCTATAACACTAATGATCCATGGCCTGCTGTATTGCTAGAGGAAGTTACAAATGCATCCATCACAGCTGAGATTGATGCGTCCGAAGGCTGAGCTGCAGGGCGCAGCGTTGTGTCCGCCAAGTCCAACATGTCTGATGCCACTGTCGGCTGATTGACATAAATAACATAATTATTCATTTTTCATGCTTTGCAGAACTTGCAAAACTGATGTTTTTTAAGTGTTCCAGTTACGTTAAATGGATAAATAGTTTTCCAATATAATGCACTGCTTTTCCTTTTACCATCATGTCAGCATTACAGAGGCGTTAAAATAAAAAGTATTTCTAAATCTTGATACAAGGTATCAGTCATGAAAAACGATTAGTTACAGAAAGTCTCCTTGTGAAGGATTTCGCATATGTCACTTTTCAAAGCACACGTTGGCAAAGTGCTTCAGGGTTTAATAAATATACAGGACACAATCAGACTTTCAAGCACATTACATTTTTATATAAATTCATCAGCGTGTGTGACATGGACTGGGTGTGGGGGTCCAGGCCTGTCTCAAAAATGTCACACCTCAATAGGTCACATGGGTGGGACAAAGCTCTTGTGGTATTGACCCCACGCCTTTTTCCACACCTTGACTCATGTGATGACACACTTGATTAATAGTGCGTCACCTACCCTGCTGCAGGACAACCCCCTACTGGGATTAAAAAGCTGTGACTGTCCACCTTTTGATTTTAGAGCTGAAGAGAGGATGAGAGGGTAAAAACAAAGCAAAACAATATGAATTCCTAATAAAGTTAATAATATATAAATAAATAAAACAGCCAATAACTAAGATGTGCAAATATGCAAGCGTGGATAACATCTTGTGTCACCAAAAGTTCTCCTTTTATATCAAAGACAATAATTAAAATGCCCTTGAACTTGGACATCCAGGCAGCCAAGGATGCAACCTGGATGTCCAAGCTCAAGTTCTGCTGTTTTGCATCATAGTGTAATTGTGTTTTTGAAGAGATACGTGTTTGATTCAGTTTAGTCACTCAAGATTTTCCGTCTGATCAGGTGATACCCTTTGGGACAGCTTTGTACATTCAGATCCAGTCTCTTTATGGATGAAGACCTTTTCTGCCAACAGGAACATGCAAACTCAAAACTCTTGTTATGAAGACAAATTTTAGTTTCAACGAGGTACGGAAGTGATTGAAACTTAGAGAGGTATCTCCTATAAAAGAATTTGTGAGGACACCCAGAACCTCTTCTCTGTGTTTTACAGGTCTTTCCTAAAGGTTGACTTTACTGTGTAACATATTTGTTTACTTCCTCTGTTTCTGATTGTAAGAAGTGACCACACAAGTTAAGAGCATTTTATGACTCTTTAAAGGCATTTTTACAAAGACTGATTGATTTATTAGCTTGTAGAAGGTATACAATGTATATCCATTGTCTAGTTACACAATAAGTGAAATTCCATTAAGCTGTAAAATGCTTCTTTTTTGGTTCCTGACAGATTTTAGAATAAGTCTTTGCTTGTTTAACTACCCTGCAAAACTTAGGCAAACATGAAAAAGATGTCATGCAGAGGATCCCGGTGATGGCTTGTGTGCTTTGACCTTCTAGAGGCCAAAGACACGGTCACCCTCAGAGGGAAGGGGTCATTAGCAGGCCGTGGAGAGGTCGCTCCGGAGGTTACGGCGCCTCTAAAAGATCCCCAGTGTGTGGCATGTCTTTGTGTGGATAGGTGAGATTTGGCTACCCTGGACGTGCGAGCAGTTCAACCTTTCATTTAAGCCCCTAATGGAGGGAATGACCCCAATTTGACTCCATGAGAATATTGGCATCCCTTTTGTAGGTTTAGTGTGATGTACAACTTCTCAGAATGGATTTGAAGATTATGTCAGATTTCCATCCTGAATGAACTTCCCTACATTTGTAGAAGTCATAGATCCAAACCCTACAATTATAGTATGTCCATCACTTTTATTAATAACAAAGGTTTTATGGATTGTATCATCCATAAAACCATACAACCAAACCATAAAGCCATCCATTGTTATTCATTGGACTCATGGAACTGCAATCGTTAAATTGTTGCTGGTGTTTCCAAGCAGCACATCTATATTCAGGCTAGCATTGGCTGAAGCAGTGAAAAGACATATACAAGGCTGTCCTGCCCTATTCAGTTTATTTATTAATTATGTTTATTATTATTATGATTGTTGTATATATGGTACATTATTGTACCATGACTGAAAGCCCAGCCAAAATACTGCAAACCATAGTTTAAGAATAATAACATCAAAGTGGACTTCATATGACAAAGCTACCAATGCTGGAGATATGCTGAGTAATGCTAAGTCATGTTGAGTAACTAAGTTAAATTCTATTAATTATCACTAACCTGGTGCTGCAGATGACTGCCCCTACTTCAGGCTGGTTCTGCTGGAGGTTTCTTCCTATTAAAAGAGAGTTTTTCCTTCTCACTGTCGCCAAGTGCTTGCTCAGAGGGAGTCAATTGATCGCCAGAGTTTTCTCTGTTTTTGTAGGGTCGTAACCTTACAATATAAAGTGCCTTGAGGTGACTGTTGTAGTAATTTGGCACTATATGAATAAAACTGAATCAAATAGAACCTTATAATAATAATGATAATAATGATATTATTATTAATGTGTGACGGGGCTTCATGCACAAATTGCTTGTTACTCAAACATTACAGCTGGGTGACTAATTTTAGCTAGTTCATTCCTAATAGTGTTAGTGCTAATGGAATTAAATTTAAAGCACATAATTCATTTCAAGTTCAAGTGTTATTGTCAAATACACAGTAAAAAAAAACATAGTTCCCAGTACAATTAAATAATTCCATTGCTGTTCACAACAGAAAAGAATCCAGTGATCATTTAAAAACAACAGAAACAATTATAAGAGCAGCATATGACAAAATACAGTAGAAATAAATGCATAATATAATGTAAGATAAAAAAAAATCAAAAATCAAAAAATATGAGCTGAAATATGCTATTTACATAATTATACAATTTACATTCTTTTTAAGTTATTTTGTTCTTATATAGAGATTTAGGTGGTGATTATCAAAAGTGAGGCTTTGAGGCAATAAGCTCAATACCAATATTGTTACCAATAAATTGGTAAAAAGAAAAAAAAAAAGAGTTAAATACATAAAAAATCTTCTGCACCTTCTACTTTGTTTTGGCCAAGCTCCATGAGTACTTATATCATGAATTTCCTGTAATAGAATTGAATAAAATAACCAATTTGTAATCTCTACAAAGCTCTGCCCCAGATCCCCACATCAATGAGTCATCCATCCCTTTGGATCGATTGAAAATGGTTGAATGATTCAGAGATTAAACCAGACCCAGAAATCAGCTGCTACAAGATGCCCTGGCTCCCCAGTGAGGCCTGCGATAAGACCTTTGTCCATCTTTGCTCATTAGGAATTCATAGGTAGAATAATCCCTTCCCTCGTAATTGTTTCATGGCTGTTTCTCTGCTGCTCGGTCACTCTGTGTTCACCCTCAGAGTTTAGCATTCAGCTGCAACTAAAGATGTAAGTGCCCAAATGAATGTGGCGATGTACGGGGCCACAAAGAGCACTAATCTGAACTGACCCCAGTGGATTGTTCCAGGGAAGTTGAGGAAACTACGGGACAGATTAGGCTGCAGAAAGACAGAGGTGATGCAGCCAGAGATTAGTCATGTACTAAGCAAGGATCGTTTCACCCCCTGTGGACCACACACTAACAGTGTAGCCATGTCACTATTGTCTCTGAGCCACCATCACTGTGGACTCATTGGCTATTGTCTCTGAAATCCTCCGGCGTTTCCCAAAAACCTGGACTCAAGCCCATTGATTGGCACTTGTCAGGGCAGATAGAGAGGGTGACGTGTTGGGAAAGGCATCGATAAAGGAGGCCTGAAAGGAAAATCCCCTCCCCATGAATAATAATTTGAGAAGGATTTTCTTTTTAATTCCACCCTGCTCCTATTCTGCCATTCATTCAGGACATAGAGGAGTGAAGGCTCCGGGTGGCATCAGTGAATGGCCTCGGCACGCTGATTGTCTCGTTGATGCTCATCCCTTTCTCAAACATGCAAAGAAAGAGATACAAGTCCAACCTTATTGCCTCTGGCTGGTGCGCTGCATGGCAAAGGGCAAGCGGTGTGTGTTGTGGGCGGTGTGTGGCCTTTTTTCGAGATCAGCGAGGGGATTTGACTTCGCCACTCGCAGCCAAATCCAGCTATCTGCTGTGCTCAGATGCTGCGGTTGGTATGGTAACCTGCTCTGTGTGTTTTAGATGGGCTGTTGTTTTCAGCCTGAACTAACCAGTAATCACGGCTGTGTATTCATGGATTAGGCCACTGGAGGTTAGGATAGGAGGGCTTCAAAACGAATAAACTGAATACTGAATCCTTTCACCCTGATATAAAGATTGTGCAGGTTTGGAATCATTCAGAAGAAAATTTATATATAAAAACACCTCATAAACCACAGTATGAAGGGGATACATGAAGATGAAGGTGATTTTAATGTCGTCTGTATATTTTAGAACAATCAGTTTTAAAGTTTTGACAAATGGACACCCCTGTTCATATGCATCACAGTAGTTTGGTCCACCACCTACCGTTCACTAACTCCTTTGCTGTGCACACTTAAAACAATAGAAGTCTGCGACTTCTTCTACAGTCATCAGAATTAAACACTTAGCAGCCACCATATTGTTTCGGGACAGCCGCATCTCCATGTTTATGCAGACTGGAGGTCTCTCTGGGAATGATTTGGGGCTCTCCCAGGGAGCATATGTTACATAGTTTGCCTGCCCATGCAGCTGAGCTGTGGTGATGCCCAGTCTATTTGCTAAGGGGAATGTAATTTTATTTTTAATTAGTGCAACATATGATAAAAAAATACACATTTTTGTAATTAGGAAAAAATAAATCTTTCATTTCATAGCTAGTAAAATTAAAAATAAAGCCATTCATACTGGAAGTGATTTGTAATGGCATGGTGACCAGAGACAGGAAAGACTGGGAAACTGTGAATATAGGCCCTGGACTTTAAAGGAGAGCGATGGAAGCTGTTTGGAGTTGACCATAAACACAAAATAAGAAATGAATGATTGATTTTAGGCAGAGGAAAACAGATTAGTCTGGTTAATCATGTCTGTTTTGATGTTTCTTTTGTTCTTATGAGGGCTGTATAAAGTTTTATTGAGTCAAATTTGTCGTTTCATAATTAATGAATCAAGATGATTGATAAAATTAAATGAGGCTTTTTTTAACCAAAGCTTTTGTTTTCCTTTTGAAATCGTGTTCCTTCTCATCTCTTTTGTCATCGTGTCACTGTTGAAGTTTTTTGTTGCATATGAAACAGAATGATAAATTTTTTGCTCTGAAGATGAATACATTTCTCCGTCTTTCATCCGTTTTGATGACACTGGGGCTTCAGAAGGACGTGGAGGCGTGTGATTGTGTGCAGTGTGGTGGAAGACGGCCTGTCAAATGAGACATGGCTCCATCAATCTGAGCTGCTGACCTCTGCACGCTCACCGGCAGGATAAATGAACGCTCGCCACCACCACGTTCGTGAGGCTTATTGAATCCAATGTCCATCATCTACTCGGCCGGTCGAGCTTTCTCCTCTTAATGAATGGACCCGTCTCCCGATGTATCACATTTTGAATTATCGCTCATGTGCTAACATAAGAAACACTCGTGTTTGCAAAAGTAGCACGAAGAAAAGAGTCTGAAACTCTAATGGAAACTGTCGCAAAAGACAATTTGAGGCTCCTTTAAGCTCAAGTCTGCATTGATGGCGCTCTTTGTCTCTACACTTCTACACCAAGAAGTGTATTCTGTGGACTTTGTATTTGGAGATAATGGGACTCGTAATTGGCTGGTCAGTGACAAAATGGATGGCTGTTTAAGTCTGGCTCTTTAGTGCGGCACTGAAAGGACTGAAGGAGATGTGACTGCAGCATTCGAAAGAACAATTTGATGAGAATTAGTGTTAGCTATTAACAGCCTGGAAATGGGTTTTAGTGCTTTCTTCTAAGTGGCTCCTTCCTCGAGAATCATGAATACAAATGTGTTTCTTTTGCAGCACTGTGATGATTAAAGGGTTAAAATGTAGAGAATAAGCATGGTAGAGCCAGGTCTTTCTTTTTAAATGTATATTTCATGTTGTATGCCTTCACTCCAGGTTCCCACACAGGCGAAGGGGGCCCTGATGAGGAGGAATCCAATTATCCAGGATGGAGGGACCAAGCACAGTCCCCAGCTGGAGGGAGAAGGCCTGGGAGTCTCGAAGATAAGGAAAGCAAGATGGAGGAGAGGAAAACAAAGGTGCTGAACGTGCTTTCCAAACTGCAGGACGAAACGCCTCGACAGAGCAAAAGCAGCAAAGGCCACTCAAACTTCGAAGACTGTGAGTTTATTAAAAAGATCAGAATGGTTAAGGTATTTTTAAGTTGTGTCCTGGCAGAGATTTTTCCATGCAAGTCCTATAAATCTCTGTGTCGATGGCATCTCGATAGAAAAAACACCCTCAAGGAACAGCTTCTTTCCCCATATCGGCAAGCTCTTCAGTGTCATGCTCTGTCTTTGACCAAAAAGGGGGCGGTGTTTGTGATATCATCAACTGTAAATAAAACCTTGAAGAAGAAAGTTTTTCTCACCATAAGCACTTGAAATAATCGTTTAGAAAATTAGGCCCCCTCCCTTAACTTTAACAGTACTTAAAGCATTGTTTGTAAAAACGTCACAGAAGGCTAGAGGCCAGTAACTGGAACTGAACCCAAGCGCAGTACCCAGAGCGGAGGCAGAGAAAAGGTTTTAACAGAGTTTTATTGATCAACACAAGGATAAAATTTGGTAGTGACAAACTGTACAGGATTTGGGTGGCGTGGCAACGTGGCAACGTGGCAAAACAAAGGGGCAAGACTGAGAAGGAAACTTGAGTGGGAACTGTCATATACTGGGTTGCCTGTGTTGAGGGGGTGGGCATTGCGGCTTTACGCCACCCTGACATGCTTTGCGGCAGGGCTGTCTATGTACAGTTCTACTCCTAGCTGCCGCACCCGTTGTTGTGCTGTAATAACCCATGTTGGATATCCATTCAATAAAGCAGCATCAATAGAAAGCTACCGAGTGGTCATTCTACATGGTGTCAGAAGCGACCCGGACCATCGCCGGAATAACGCCATAAGGGAGGAAACAACAGAATGGCTAAGTTTAATCCCCCGACAAGCTTCCCCTTCGATAAGCCAACGGAATGGCCCGACTGGAAACAGCGTTTCGAGCGCTACAGGACTGCAACGAAACTCCACAAAGATGAAGGACAAGTACAGGTGAGCTGCCTAATCTACGCGATGGGCAATGAAGCAGAGAACATTTACAAGTCACTCACCTTCGCCACCGATGAAAGTCGCGACGACTTCGCCGTCGTATTGAGGAAGTTCAATGAGTATTTTTTCCCGCAGAGGAACATTATACATGAGAGAGCATGTTTTCACCAGCGTGTCCAGCGGCCAAGCGAAATGGCGGAGTTTTATTCGAGCCCTGTATGACCTCTCAGAGCACTGTGAGTTTGGTGCATGTTAAGAAGAAAATATCTGCGACCGTATTGTGGTCGGGATACGAGACAAGGACCTCTCCCGCAGGCTACAGCTGATGAAGGACCTCACGTTGGCGCAAACGACTCAGATCGTCAGACAGTCAGAGGAGGTCGCAGCGCAGGTCAGCTTGCAGGGAGATGTGGGAGGCTCAGTACAGGAGGTACGGGATAAACGGAAAAGCATGGACTGGAAATCACAACAACAACACCGAGGCAGGCTACCCGCGGAAAAAAAATGGGCGGGGCGTGACAAGAAATGCGGTAAATGTGGGAAGACACAGCATGCCAGGGACGAAAGGTGCCCGGCAGCAAAATCTGTTTGCCATGGCTGCCGAAAAATGGGACACTGGGCCAGGGTGTGTCGTAACACCAGATCAGTGAATGAGGTTACTGAGACAGAGAAAAGCGAGCAGGCCTCATACTTTCTAGGCTCAGTGTGTAATGCAAAAGGAAATAGTGAAGCATGGACTGTGCAGTTACTGCTAGACTCTGCCCCAATAGAATTTAAGATTGACACAGGAGCAGATGTCACTATCATAAACGAAGACACGTTCCACACACTTGCTCATAAGAGAACACTAGAGCCTTCTAATCTCCCTCTAGATAGCCCTGGAGGAGAGCTGTTATGTCTCGGCTACTTCAAGGCCACAATAAGCTATAAAGGCAAAGACTACCTATCCAAGGTGTATGTGGTTCGTGGACGCAGAGTCAACAACCTTCTCAGCCGCTCCTTGTCAGTGCAGATGAACCTGGTGGGAAGAATTGATGAAACAACGCTCATTGCCACCAGGAACCAACCACTTTATGGTGAACACGGAACACTAAAAACTGAGCCAGTCAAAATTCAGTTAAGGGACGATGCTGTGCCATACGCGGTGCATACGACACGCCGTGTGCCTTTCCCCATGCTGCAGAAAGTGAAGGAGGAACTACAAAGAATGGAGAACCATGGTGTAATTGAGAGGGTGACCCAACCTACCGAATGGTGTGTCCCAATGGTGCCTGTCTTGAAGAAGAACACAGCAAGGGCCAGGATCTGCGTCGATCTGACAAAACTGAATAAGTCTGTCAAAAGAGAGCACTATATCTTGCCTACCCCTGAGGAAACAATGTCCAGGTTGAGTGGGGCAACGGTCTTCTCCTCGCTGGAGGCAGCCAGTGGATTTTGGCAGATCCCGTTGCACCACGAGAGTTGCAAACTAACGACATTCATCACGCCATTTGGCAGGTATTGCTTTAAGAGGCTGCCCTTTGGGATAACAAGTGCACCCGAGATCTTTCAGCGAAAGATGTTGGAGACCTTAGAGGGGCTCGAGGGTGTGGAGGTCTTTATGGATGACATTCTGGTCTATGGGGCCACCATGGAACAACACGACACCCGACTTGAGAAGGTGCTGCAGCGCATTGAGTTAGCCGGACTGAAGCTCAACCGAGAGAAGTGCTCCTTCAGACAGAGCCAGCTTCGCTTCCTAGGGCACCTGATCGACTATTCTGGGGTCAAGCCAGACCCTGAGAAAGTGAACGCCATTCTTCAGCTGCCATCACCAGAAAACATGCAAGAGCTTAAACGGATCCTAGGAATGGTTAATTACCTGGGCAGATATATTCCTGCTCTTGCCACAGTATGCCAGCCATTGTACGAGTTGCTTAAAAGCAAAAACAGTTGGATCTGGGGCCACCCACAGCAGGCAGCCTTCGAGAACATTAAGAGAGCGCTTACATCAGCACCTGTTCTTGCCTTCTATGACGTCAACAGACTCACAGCCGTATCTGCCGACGACAGTAGCTATGGGCTTGGGGCTGTGCTGCTTCAGCTTCATGGCGCAGAGTGGAAACCTGTTGCCTACTGCTCTAGACACCTCACAGAGGCTGAAACACGCTACGCTGGGGCTCTCCACTCAACTAAAGAATGCAGTGCTGCAGTGCCACACCTGTCTGGCACAGAGGCCAATGCAGACAAGGGAGCCGCTCATCTCCACACCCTTGCCGGATCGTCCATGTCAAAGGATAGCCCTGGATCTCTGTGAACACAACTGGAACAATTACCTTGTTGTGTCGGACTACTACTCACGTTTTCTGGAAATACTGCACCTACCATCCACAACCAGTGGCCAGGTTGTTCAGAAACTGAAGTCGACCTTTGCTAGGTTTGGAATCCCTGACGAGGTGGTGAGTGACAATGGCCCTCAGTTCTCCAGCTCTGAGTTCCAGGCCTTCGCGAGGGAGATGGATTTCGCCCACATAACGTCTAGTCCCCACCACCCACAGGGAAATGGTCACGCGGAGAGGGCAGTACAGACTGCAAAGAAAATCCTCCGGCATGATGACCCACTAATAGCACTAATGTGCTATAGGTCTACTCCCTGTGCCACTACAGGCTTCAGCCCAGCGGAACTTATTATGGGGAGGAAGATCAGGACAACCCTGCCCACCTTGGAGAAGAATCTTCAACCTAAATGGCCCACCAAAAGAGAGGTTAAACGAAGGGACGCTAGTCAGAAGGCCAAGCAGGCGTTCTACTACGACCACCGCCATGGTACTAAGCCCCTACCTCCACTCCATCCAGGGGATGCTGTCCTTACTAAGCTGGACCAGGAGAAGGCTTGGGCAACACCTGCCATTGTCTCCAAGGAGAGCGTCACTCCGAGGTCCTATCTCGTTGCCACACCCCAGGGTGCGGTGCTGCGACGGAACCGCCGCCATCTCCTCCTCGAACCATCTCCACGGGCTATGCCACAACCCCTTCCACCACCCACTGTGGACACTGAGGGGCTGCCATCCCAGTGCGCTGGTGTCTCCACTCCAGAGACCCCACCCTTGGCTCCTAGTCCGGCCCCAACGCTTGCACCCACTCACGCAGACGTCCCGGATCAGGTACGCACAAGGTGTGGCCGGGTACGCAGGCCAGTCAAAAGGCTGGATCTGTAGACACTGGGGTAATGGGAGGGAAGGAAGGACTGGGGAGTGGAAATGCTGTATTGTTGCTGTTTTACACTTATGTTTTGAGCTGCAACCAATGCTGCTGTTACCTGGTTGAATTAATTACCCTAAAGGTTTAGCATGTTTAATAAGTCCTGTTTTGTGGACACTGCCCTTCAGGCCAACAGTAAGCCAATTGTGCCCGGGTCCTTAAGAGAACCGCCCAGAGGCTATTATAGTGTCACATGTTATCATTGTGTCGTTGCTGTTCTATTTGGGGTTTGTTATTGGAAATAACATGAAAAGGGGGGGGGATGTCATATACTGGGTTGCCTGTGTTGAGGGGGTGGGCATTGCGGCTTTACGCCACCCTGACATGCTTTGCGGCAGGGCTGTCTATGTACAGTTCGACTCCTAGCTGCCGCACCCGTTGTTGTGCTGTAATAACCCATATTGGATATCCATTCAATAAAGCAGCATCATAAGAAAGCTACCGAGTGGTCATTCTACAGGAAAGGTCACATTTGCAGAGATTTGAGAAATGGATGTGTTGAAGGAGAGGCGGCGTAGGTCCGGGGAGTTTGATGATGTGGATATGGCTGAGTTCTGAGTTCCTTGTAGCTCCAAGACCAAGGGATGGCAGGAGGGCAGGCAGGTGAGGCAAGGAGTGAATCCCAGGAAACGGAGAAGAAAATCCAAAAAGTCCAAAAGGATGTGTGGTTTAAAGTCGTGGAGCGTCTGGGAGCAGCAGAGTAGTCGACGAACTGGCAGAGAAGCAATGTCAACGCAGAGCTTAAGTCTCCCAGCCTAATTAGCTCAATCAGCTCCAGGTGGTAGAGGGTGTGGTGGCCCTGCCCATGGGCGGAGACCAGGGAAGTTCAGGAACCTAGTGGAAGTTTCCAGCCACTCACCCAGACCATGACAAACCAGTTTCAGATCTTGCAGAATCAACTAAATACATCAATGTGTTTCCAAAACATTTGTGTGTTGTATCGAAGAGATATCAGCTCAACATAAAAAACCGCTGGGCAGTACTTCTGTGTATTACCAGTTCGTACCACAAGACGGTGCAGTGTTTACTTTAACCCTTATTTAACCAGTCGAGTCATTAAAGCTTTGAAATTTTATTCTACTGTATTGTCTAGAAAGAACTGGGGTGTCAAACCTAAGGCCCAGGGGCCAAAATCGGCCCGACAAAGACTGCTTTGGAAAATCTATTATAGAAATTTTACACTAGATCCACAGATGAAAAGAATCAACAAAAATAAGAAAATGAATCCTCCAGTTTATACAGGACAGTCTGAACAATGAGCTCACAAAACTTTTACCAAAGAATGGTAGTGACAGATCTCTTTCTTTTGCTACAGCAGCATTTCTCATTATCATGTAGAAAAACTGTACTGTTGAATTTGGACTTCTTTTTGTAATCTTGCGATATCTCAGCGATTTCATGTCCAGTTAAACTTGTGCACACTGACAGAAAGGCAAGTTTCAGATTAAAGTGGGCCCACAATGTAAAATATATAGAGCTATAGAGCCGATACCATTGTCTGCATTTAAACACTAGCTGGCTCTGGAGTTTCTTTCACAAGTGCTACAACAATACTAAACCTACCACAAGCCTTTGACAAAACCTGTAGTTAGATTTATGGGGAGGTGTGTGGTTTTGCTCATGGCATACAGTTTCTGACATTATTGTGTGTATGATGTAACTACAGAATATTTTTAATGCAGGAGTATGAATCCTACTTAAGAGCACAAGCCTCTATATATTTATAAATCTATATTTATCAGAAGTTAAACATTCAAAACTACCTCCACACTGTCCCCTGGTGGCAACGTTTTATCTAAATTCTGCAGAAGCTAAAAACAAAACGGCACTTGAAATAACAGCCATAAAAAGCGTTATTTGCCATCGTTAGACTGAACTTGACCTGAAATTAGGTTTTCATTGTTGTCCTAACAGCACATTGATCACACATAAACTCATTTCTGTTTCTTCAATGGCCACTTAAAGCTGGCTAACAGCTGTGTGTACAACCACTGCATTTGGATACCATTAAAGCTTGAAGTTATGAAGTGTGGCACCGAGACTGATGGGTGTGCAGGCGCAGGGAGCTGTAGATACCTGCTAGCTGCCTCCCATTAGACCAAAAGGGTTAATGGGCGATGTCCTAGTGGTTACATCCATCTTTTATATACAGTTAAGTTGGAGGTGCACATGAAGCTGGTGTCTGGTAAGCATTTGTGCATTCTTCTGATCATGTCATTCACTGTTTGTTAACATGTTGAAGTTGTTGTTGCGTCCATTTGCATTTTAAATTCTATACACCCAGTGTGAAGCGTTTTTAGTCTGAACTGAAAAATAAACACAGACAGACATCAGCCTGGTTGAAAATGTTAAGTGTTATTCTTAACTGTTAGCAATTAGCAATATTTGAATGCTGAATCTGTCTGTCTGCCAATCCTCTTCTTTGCCTCACTTAATAGACGATGCATAAAAAACACAAACGCATTTACCAACACTCCTCTCGACTCCAAAAATTTACCCTCAATTACAGCACTTGATTTTTACAATTGCCTTTTTTCTGCAAGCAGGAGTTTTAGCCAGGAGTTCTCGAGTTTCCCTCAAGTGCCTAATGTCTGGCATCCGAGCCTTTGTAAGAGCGCTGGGGGCAGCAGCTCCGACAATAAGCATCTACACCTAAGGTCAAGTCTGAAGGGGCTGGCCCTCTGCGGAGGTCAGTCAGGTCAGAGTTGGCATGTGAGTGTTGGCACCCATGAATAGGACTGATTGGACAGGTTTGTTCAGTGAGTAATCAAGCAGGATGGAGAACCCAGCAGCTGGCCTCGCTACTTTGCAGGAAGGTTATTACTAATGGAAAGCCTTTGTGTTGTTACAGGAGTGTGCACTGTGGTTACTGTGTGTGTGTGTGTGTGTGTGTGTGTGTGTGTGTGTCTACTGTCACTGTTTATTTTTGACCAGAGCATGACATCTGTTTTCAGAGAAATGCTCCTAAATCACACTGTGAACTGAATTTTCTCATTATCTCATTATCAAACAATAAACCGGTGTCAGGGCTTGGTGGAGACCAAAATGGAGGAAAAAGAGAGTGACTACTGACTGATTGCTATGCCCTAACCACAGACTGCTTTCTCGGATTCTGCCTCAGACCATTTATTTCAAACCCTCTCCACTCTCTCACTATATTCCACTCTTGCAATCTAATAAGGCTAAATATAAAGCTCTAAAACAAATGATAACATTCAAAACACCTTTGCTCAACTAAATACTAAACCCCAAATTTAATTCTCTAGAAAGCACCGCATGCACACCTGTCAATCAAATTAGCCCCACTCCCAACATAACACCTCAATTACATCCAAACAGGTGATTTTAAAAAAGTGAATGTTGTAACTTTGTGTATTGTGAATATAAGCCCAACAAGGGGCAATGGTTGGAAGTGAGCAATAGCTATAAACCTATGTGCAGTACATCCTTTCATGTTTTATATTTGGACTATGTTAAGCTTCACTGTCCCTTTTAAATAAATAAAGAATTATAAACTGCTAAAATTAAAGGACTTCCCCTCCACAGAGACCAAACCTGTTGTTGTACCAGGCTGTGAATATGTTGCTTTAATACAGTTTTTTATTATAAGAGTAATTCTAATAAAAAAAAATGTATGTACATTAATAAAGTAACAAGACTCGGAAAAATCTCAAGGGGTGAAAAAAACCCTTTCTCTCCATATTATAAACATCAAATAAATCCAGTTAGTTTTGAAATCTTTTGTCTTCTGTATAAAAATTAGACTCCTTGTATTGATGCAAAATGAAGGATTCTTTCATTATTTTTCAGGTTTAGAAAAAGGGTTTTGGTTAGAATTAACACAAAATTATTAGCATTGAAAATTTAATTAACACTGAAATATGTTGAAATTATGAAGGCACTCAGTGACTGTGCTTGTGTGATTGGCTGCTGTGTTTTCTCTCCTGGCTCATTTTTGTATTTTTGTCTGCCAAGGGTCCTTTTCTTTTCTCGTGTTTGTCCTTGTGTGTGGCTTGTATCTGTATGTCTGTGAACTCCCTCTGGTTCATTCTTGTAACTGTGGCCCCTCATTAGTCTCTAAAAAGGACATAATTGTTCTTGTTTTGTTCGGCACCGAGCCCTTGCCAAAGGATTCCCAAAATCCACCCCCACCCCTACACCTGTAATTTTTTTGTCCATTCAGTCCCGTGACACTCCAGGTTGTCATCAGTCAGCAATCGCTGCCGTGCGCCTCATGTCTGGAGTCATTCTGCAGAGATGAGTCAAAGCAGAGACAGTATGTACACAGGCACAAAGAGAAGATTGAATGTGATGAGCTGTTGGTTGCTTGCACAACAGAAAAAAAAACAAAAACTTTTTCACCTTTAATCTTCTGTGCCCCCTTTTTATAGAATAAGTGGCACCTAAATAGGGCTTTATATGCTTCATGTGCCCTTTTTTATGCTGTGAGTCCACTAAAGACAATCTTTTTTTTTTTTTCTTTTTTTTCTGAAATAAGCTATTATTGCTCCTGATTCCCCGAAAGCTTTGCAAAGGACCTCCTGCTTTTGAAAAGCACCATGTGTACTTTGTGGGCATGCCATGCCTGGGTAAATGACCCTATTGTTATGGACACGAGCAGGTAAAGAAAAACTCATCTAGGCTCTGTGACCACAACATGCAGAGAGAGGATGCCACACCCCAGATTCATATTATTTTTATTTGAAAGCAAACATAAACTAAGCTACAAGAGGCGTAAAAGGAACAAAACGAGGTAACGCAAATAACCCCCAAAATTTCCTCCCTAAACTAATTAAAAAACTAAAAATTAACCAAAGCTATGAAAAAAGGAAACACAAAGAATATATACTCAGAAGTCCATCAAAACATACAACCTTAGCATGTAGCAGCTGTCTGATCTAGGAGACTTTTAACAAAAAGAAAGTAAAGAAAGAAAGAAAAACCCAATTTGTCTCTTTAAACTGATGTTATTAAAGTTTCTTATGTCTATCATGAAGACAAATGCAATCTGACACTAAACAAAATGTAAAAAACACTAATATTTTTAGCTAGCACCTCTGAGCTTTGCTACGACAAACCTGCAACCTGCCTTCTTGTGCACATTACCCTTCATAATCTACCTTCATCAGTCCTACTTAATGGATGATGTGGGGGTTGATGTTAGACTACTGTGAGAAAAAAAAATATTTTACCCCACTAAAAAAAGTAAAACTAAAAGGAAAAACAACTGTAATGATTGTGTGTGTTTACAAATTTAACTGAAAAGAAATAAAGGTAAACTCAAAATGTCTTTTTTAGTTTTAGTCTTAGTTGGTGTGGTGAAATTTGTCAACCAAACAAGCAATTGGTGCAGATTTTTAGTGAGAAATGTTAGCTTATGAACTTCCTAAACCTGTCCCTGATAAATTTGATACACATGCTAAAAGCAACAGAGAAGCTGATAGAAGCTAAACTACAATGAGCAAATAAGGCCACCTTCTCCAACCCTTCTGCCCATGGGCTTCTCCCAGTCAAACAGCCAAAATACCTCAGCCAGGAGGCGTTTAGGAGGCATCCAAGCCAGGATGACTGAACCACCTCAACTGACTCCTTTTGATGTGGAGCTCTACTCCTGACTGAGAAGAACCTCCTTTTCACTGCTTGTATTTATGATGTCATTCTTTTGGACACTAAACACCGCTTGTATGAACGTAGATGGACCAGTAAATCTCCTCTCACCCAGGATAAGGACCCTAAGAGACCTTTTAAAGGCCTCCACTTTAGGATTCATGTCAATTCCAATTCACCGTAGGTACTGAAAGCCTTGAACTCCAGTTCCAGAACCTGTTTAAAATGAACAAATATAAAACAATATAACTACAAATAGAATAAAGTTAATGAGAAATATTTACTTTCTCAAAAATAAAAAACAATTTACACTCAGAATCACCTTGCAACACAAAACAACAAGAACAACATAAAAATAGGAATAATAAGGATGTAAACCAGGAGAGTTATAGTTGATATTCAGATGAAAACTGATTGGTTTTCAGCTGTGATTTGAACTGTGTCAAAGAGTCTAGCTGACAAAGTTTTAGTGGTAATGAGTTTCTGGACTTCTAAAAGCCACTTTGGGCTCCATTAACCTCTGTCTCCAATGGACAACCCAAGCGGATGTCAAGTAGTTGTGGTTTCCTTTGTGTTGCTAAAGCGTGCCTGTTAGCCAGCGGCTGGCTGTGGTGGAAGGGACTCTGTGGGTCTCTGATGAATGCCATTGTTGATATGGAACACCTGCCAGCCTTGAAACCAGCCTCACTTTGACCCCACCCAGTAACACCACCACCACCAGCCCGTATTACTGTTTTCTACCTGTGGGTTGATGTCTAATTGTTGGCTCCAAACAGTGAATTAAAGAGAAAATGAACAAGAAAGACCAGTTGCTTAAAGAGCAGGTAACAAGAGGTCATAGAAATAGTTACGTGTTTGCAGGGGGATGTCCATAGTGTGCGTTCAGGTACAGTGCTTTTATGTAACCCCTATTTGTTCAGCCTTTGGTGTGGCATACCTCTATGTATTTACCATCAGTCCAGAATGACTAGGCAAACAAACAGCTTGTCTATTGATGAGCAGGAGCGTGGAATATGCCCGCTGTATTCATAAGAGAGAAAAAAAAGAAGGGGTAGAGAGAGAGAGCAAAGTAAATCTGTCAAAGAGTCTATTATATGGTGTCCAAACAGAGAGTGCCCTCTACAATGGCCTTATTAATGGCACAATGTCAAGGAGCGGCAGGGCAATAATAGCAAATGATTTGTCTTTGTAAGGTTATCTCTGGAGATCAGGTATTGCAGTAAAGCAGATGATTTGGACTCTTGGGAGCATATCAGGGGGATCTGATTGGTCGTAGGCGTGTGTGCATGTGGAAAGCGTAAGTTGTGGTTTGTGGTGAGGCCGATGGCGTGCAGCCAGAATCAGGAGTGTGGCCGCTACGTGCGTCTTTGTTTGTTTTCCTACCAGAGCTTTAACACCCCCCCCCTTCAGCACACACACAAACACACAGTCTTTTTGGAGAAAGTGAGGGGTGGAGTCATGTGTCCATGCAGAAACAACAGAGGCTGAAGGATAACGCTGCCAAGTACCGTCACCTGTTTTTGCACTGTAGTACCTAATTCTGCTACACTGTGTTTTGAACACTGGTGTATTTGATCCCAGCGTTCATGAAATCGTGGGTGACCTTTTAAAAAAGCAGTTGCATTTAAAGTTCTTGCATTTCCCATGTTTGCAACAGTTATGATTATAATATAGTCTTTCACCACAGTCACTGACAAGACAAAATTCCACCTCCCTTCTTGTTTTCTGTTTTCCAAGCTCCAAGATAGTATAGAAAGTAAGCGAAAGTCGGAATTGTGAAGGTGGTTTTTAAGCTCCATAAATATTTTCCATGTATACAGTGATACAGTTACCTGCCTGCAACTCAGTTCCTTGTTGTAATCTAGTCTTTCTGGACTGTGAGTGAATGGTGGGCTACAGTTTCTCTTAAACAATATATTTTATTGTTTTAGGCGATCGTGGCTCAAGAGTTGGGAGTTCGCCTTGTAATCGGAAGGTTGCCGGTTCGAGCCCTGGCTTGGACAGTCTCGGTTGTTGTGTCCTTGGGCAAGACACTTCACCCGTTGCCTACTGGTGGTGGTCAGAGGGCCCGGTGGCGCCAGTGTTCGGCAGCCTCGCCTCTGTCAGTGCGCCCCAGGGTGGCTGTGGCTACAATGTAGCTTACCATCACCTGTGTGTGAATGGGTGGATGACTGGATATGTAAAGCGCTTTGGGGTCCTTAGGGACTAGTAAAGCGCTATATAAATACAGGCCATTTACCATTTTACCATTTATTAGGCGCTTTCTAAAGATATAGGCTGATATAGGCTTTGAACTGACACAAGGAGACACAGAACCACCCCAAAAAGACTCTGAAGCACTATAAAACAACCTATGTCAAGAGACTTGGAGCCACCATAAAAAGGCCAAAATTACCACAGACACTCAGAACCACCAAAAATGTACCTGCGATGTTCCCCCTTTACTCCTGATGTGATCTCCTGTGCTGTCCTCTCGTGTTTACACCTGCAGTTTGTATTTTGTGGACTCAGTATCAACTAATAAATGTAATTAATTTAATGCGCAATGTGACATGCATTGAATTTGTGAGTACAAAGGTAACAGGTTGGCTGTTTATTCTTTAATATTAATCCTTTGCAGGCTGAGTTAAATGTGCATGAGTAGTCTGTTGTAACTCAGGTAGCTTTCATGAAAAATGTACAGGTATAGGGGGGAACGTTATTGCTGTTACACAACTTACTCATACATTTGACTCTATGTGTTCAGTATAGACTGCACCTCCTGCTGGTGTGTTATAGTCCAGTGTTTAACCTTGATCTGTTAAGACTTCTATCTTTCATGTGGAGGCTGACATCTCCACCTCATCTGACACACCTGACAAAGTTTTGTTCTATATTATTGTGTAATGACACGCTCAAAGCTCATACCTTTCACCTGCTTAACACATAGGGTCTCATCACTTTTACAGAATCATCTCATTTTTAAGGACTTTTAAGGACCCATTTCTCAGAGATTTTATTTTGTCAAAACATGTTTATCTGCTTCTGTATGAACGCACTTTGTTCTAAATCTGCGCTCTTAATCACATATTTTAGTCCCGTATATGTGGGGCATGTTTCACCCTGACATCTTCCTGCTGTCAAAAACGAGGTCACCTCCTCTCTGCTGCTGAATGTGACCTTTGTTGAAGGAATTATGGGGCACAGCATACAGTGTGATGATGAGCAGAAACAAAAGTCTGGGATTAAGCGGGAAAGAGAGCAACAAACAAGTGGACATGTTACAAACACAATGAACCCCTCTGTGTGCCCGTGTGTTATATATCACAGCCTTACATTGTGTTTTTGTGTAGGTATGCACAAATTGAATGTGGGTTGTATTTTAAACTTAAGGCATCGAAACAGTCAGAAGTGGGTGAGATTATGTTTTCACATACTTCACTTTTACTCCCGGAAAAACACATATTTATAGAAAATCCTAAAACATACAGGAAAGTTTTTTTTAAATATAGCACACACTTTAACCAAGATATCATACAGTCTAAATTACCAAAAATAAAGATTGCATTCCTCACTTTTGTGTGAGTGCATATGTGTTATATTATTAACATAAAAATGTCATGTTTTTGAAAATGGAAAATCACTGAGTGCCTCTAACTTAAACCCTTCAGAGTCTTCATATGGTGCAGTTTTGCTGTTGAAACATAGATTTTTTTTTAATCAGAGGGTCATGTTGGGACATTTTGCACATTTGTCTGATTTTACATGTATTTGTGTCTATAGTAAGCTGTTCAGTTACAAGACAGGATTATTTTGCTGTTTCTATTCAACAAATGAAAGCTAGGGGGAAAAAAAGGTAACTATCTTAGGATTTGTGGAAAAACTAATGAACCCCATTACCGAGCACAAATTCCACCAAAGTGTTAATTTAAAATGCTTTGGTGGTTACATTAGACATTGGACTGGTACCCTTAAGAGCAGAAGTTATTAATAGTAGATATTGAGACTCAGAAAGGGCAAAACACAGCTAAATCAAATGAATATAGGAGCTGCTGAAGGTAGTTCTATTAATAGTTTATTAACAGTTTTAACATGCAGAGTAATTGGTAACTAAAATTTTTAAAATTCATGGCTCTCTTTAGACTCAACCCTACTGCTGCTGCCAGCCTGTAGTAGGATTTATCAGAAACCTGCCAGATATAAAGAGGTTAGCGAGCTAGAGAAGCAGTTTATCTGCATACAAACACTTTTTAATTTTTTTTTATTTTTTGCTGTTGATTCAGGCGAGGTCAGATAAATAACTTTTATTGGCTAACCTCAAAACTTTTGATAACAAATATGATTAAAAAGATGTCGTCAACAGTGGAAAAGATGTTTTCTTTCACTCCACCTGGATTCACTTTCTTGGTCGCAGCAAAGAGGCAGGGCTTTAAATCCACCATGAAATATGTCAGTATGACGTTCACTGCTGTTGTGTTGTCCACCTTTTTTCTGAGGAAAACAGATGCTGCTGGGGATGACTTGGTCATGGTGACTTTATTACATGTTTGTGTCCCTCATTACAGTCCATCTACTTCTAGTTGCACATGGGAATGAAACGTTTCACTGCCGAATGCGGCACAAGCAGTGTCCACTCCCTGCTTTGTCTTCCACAGCACTAAGACGACCTCTGTATTTACTACAGACTGCAGGAAACAAGCGAATAATTAATGAGGGTTGCATCAGCCGATTTTCAGAATTGTGATTGCTGGAAACAGCATCAATATTTGCCATAGAGGGAAATATAAATCATACACAGACTGATAACGGTCAGTGGAGCAGTCAGAAGTATTTTTCATCTGTCAGCTGCAGACGTTGGAAACAATGTCCGAGGGTTTGTATTAAATGAGCTGTGACCCGCGGCTGTGTGCCGGTGCAAGAGCACTGACTCCACGAGAGAAAAGGAACAAAACAGAAAAACAAACGCCGGTAAAAGAGTGAACCTCCCTGCTCATCATCATCATCATGGCCCCATTCTTCCTCTCTCAATTGCAACTGAATCGCCTCGGTCTCATTACAGATTATGGCCTCAACAGAGTGACTCTCCCCTTTCTCTCGCTTTTCTCCACACAGTCCCTCTCTTGATTAACATTTTCTGCTAGGCTTCACACCAAAGGCACAACCTGTGCGCTTTAAAGGCAGGGTGAAAAAAAAGCCATCAAGCGCTGGAGTAGAATCAGATAAGGCTATCAGGCAGGAGGCTTTACTGCCTCGGCTTTGTCCCGCTCCTCCACCCGGCCTCGCTTCCTCCCTCAATCTCTCACTCCACTGCACCTTTTGTCCAGCTGATTCCCTGACGGTACGCTCTTCTCAGCCGGGGACCCCCCAACCTCCTCCAGCACCACTGCACTGTGAGCCTGAGCGCTGCAAACAGCAGCTGAAAGAGAAGGCGAGGCTGATGTTGAAGGTGAACCCCCAGCAAACGACTTTAACTCTCAGAACAAGCCTCATTCAGCGTGTTTCACAGAAAGAAGTGGAAAATAAAGTGCAGTTTCCATCCGGTCACAGTACTCAGAGGACAGTTTGGGCCCAGATCTCATTTATGTGAACCACTGGCTCTGGTGAAAGCTGAGAAAAGTTCCTATCTGACACCATCAGAATCAAGTGGTTTATTCATTTATTTAGTTTTTGTATAGTAACTTTAATAAATGTACTGAATATTTTCCTAAACACATTTAACACTTTAAAGACTGATTTTTGAAATGTAGTGTCTTGATCTAAGGCCAAAATCTTGCTTTGTTACATAAAACTTCAGATGCATTAACGTCATGGGATATAGCAGAGTTTCAGTAGGAAAACTGCATCAACTTAATGTCTCAGATTAAGAGTATCGGTTAAGATGCTTGAATATTTGTGCATAAATGTGCCATATTTTTTAAAGTTTAAGTTTTAAGACTGCAAACATGTTTGTAGCTTAACTAATGTGTATCATTAGACCAGGCAATGTTTCCAATCTTCTGAGAGCATGTCAATTGTAGCCTGTTGAGGAATGGCACCTGGCGTGGTCTTCTGTTGCTGGAGCCCGTCTGCTTCAGGGTTGTGCTTTCAGAGATGCTCTTCTGCATACCTTGATGTAGCGAGTTTTGTTTTACGTACTTTAGTCTTTCTGTCAACTCAAAGCAGTCTGGCCACTCTCGTGTGACCTCTGACATTTTCACCCTGAAAACTGTCCATGCATACACTGAATATAATATATATTGTCCCGTCCCTCCCTGAGCCTGGTTCTGCTGGAAATGTTTTTCCTGTTAAAAGAACATTTTTACCTCCTGCTGTCGCCAAGTGCTTATAGGAGGTCGTCTAATAGTTTAACTTTAACTTTAAAAATATAAAGCACCTTGAAGTGACTGCTGTTGTAATTTGGTGCTATATAAATAAAACCAAATTGAATAGTGAAAAGAAATTAGTCATTTTATATTGAGTGTAATTTTCTTTGCCAAAAAGAGGGAAAAGACGTATTAAGTGGAGTTTTTTTTTAAATGTATGTTGTGACTTGCTGTGTTAGCTGTGTTGTCATATATTTCTGGAGTAAAGTCTCAAAATATAAAGTCTAATGGAGTGCAAAAAAAAAAAAAAAAAAAAAAAAAAAAAGATCCTGCCTGAGTAAATGATCGGAAAAATAATTTTTAAAATGCACCTTATATACGCCTGGATGGTTTTTATTATTAGCGGTATCAGTGTGTGTGTGTGTGTGTGTGTGTGTGTGTGTGTGTAACCTCATATTGTCATTGTGGAGTCACAGACGTCAGCACAGGTCAGCTGCTCACTCTCCTCCAGATGGTCAGTGAACCTCAGCCTCCTCAGAAAAAAGAGGAGGAGGATCCATTCACTGTGTCACACAAGGTGCCAGTTCACTTTAGCAGATTGACTGGTGCACTGATGCAGCCACCGAAGAGGATGAGGAAAGCCTTTAAATCCCCGCCTGGGCCCGCTGCAGTGGCCGCACGCATGTGTCCCTCCAGATCCTCATCCCGCACCCTCGTCTCATCGCAGATATTTGCAAACAGATGCGAAGAAGGCAGGCCGCCTTGCTTTTTTTGATTAATCAAGCTTTAACAAGTCAAGTTGACTGGATGCGAATGTAACATTTAGCATGTGAAAAGAGGAGGCCTGGTTTTGATTAGGCCTAAGCTGATAAATGGCAGATTCAAACAGGCCCCCCTGCCATTGGAGAGAAACCCCAGAGGTCCAGAGGTTTAAGTCCAGACTGATATCAACTCTGTTGCTTCTCTTTCTTCTCCACACCAATGAATAGATCCATTATTCAGTAGACTCATTCGCATCTCCTAAATTGAAGTGGCAGCAGCTTAAAAGCCCCGTTTTCTAACCCCCCTCTCGCTTTTTATACGGAGTTGCTCTCCCTAACAAATTTGCCTGCTGAAATATTCATGGGTGCGATTTGTCTCAGTTTGTGCCCCTCGTGTAATCATCGCTTTTACATTTGGGATTTCTGCACTGAATCAGGGAAATAAGCTCATGTTTTTCTCCTAATAGAGTATGTTTAAAAGGAGTCTTTACATGAAAGCGGCATAAAAACATCACTTAAAACAATACAGAACTGAATTTAGCAGATACTGTTTCTGTACTTTGCTTTTTTGCATTCAAAAGGACTGTATTGTAATCTGCTGGCATACTTATCTCCCTTCTGTTTTCCTTTGGGTAGCTTTACATTGTTATAATCAAGATTCTCACTCACAAACTACAACTTTATCTTTTGAAAATCAACTCCTAAAAAGAATTCAATTTTTTTTTGTACATCTTGTAAATAAACTCCAGCTTAAAATACTTGGTATCTTGGGAAACTTGTAAATCTACAGTTTAATTAATGCCCCGTAAAAAAGGAAAAAGAAAAACATGATTTTTTAAAAACTCTTCTAGAAGGGCAAAAGTGATACCTAGAAGATTTTAAAATGTGGATTAAAAAAAAGACCGTTCATATGCCAGAAGTTGTTTTGACCAGCCACCAATTCCATATGGGGATCAAACACCTGGAACATTTACCCCAAATGCGCCAAAAATGCACAGCAAGTTATCAGAAAAGACTTTGTTACCACAACGATGCAATTTGATGGTCTATAACTCAAAAAACTGAAGGTAACATTTTGTCTGGCTTCATTAAATATACTAAAGTCAATATATAAAAACAGCTGAGCCTCTGAAAAGCTTTCCCATTATATCCGTGTAGTTCCATTGTAGAGCTTGCATGGAAACCTGCCTCCCAGTAGACCCACACGTGGACAAACTGCTGTCAGTACACGGAAGCAGGTGGGTGGATCGATGAATATCGATAGTACTGATAACAAGACTCATATTGTTATTGGGTTGATACTAGAGCGAGGGTCGAAACTTTGTTTCTATCCCAGTTCAGTATGTAGGCCATAGAATTTTGTTAAAATGATTAATTTTTTAAAATGAAGAAATAGAACAGAAGTTGTAGAAAACACAAGTTGACATCCACAGAGTTAAATGTTATGCTTTTGATCTTTGAACACATCTGTAAACAGTGGGAAGCCTCCACCTGTCAGCCTTCGTGTTTTTTTATTTTTATTTTTTTAAGTCCTGAAAATAGAAAAAATTTAAAAATAGAAAATAGAAAAAGTTTGCTATCACACAAACCTCAGAAAAGTGGTCAGTCTAGGCGCTTTTCAGTGTTTTTCCTAAGCAGAAATGATTTAATACAAATGCTAATATTTCCCTGTAATATACTCAAACTCAGGAAAAACCTTTTCCCTATTCAACCACAGCAGTGCCGTTCATTTCGAGGCCTTGACCGCTGCATCTATTCATCTCACTTTCTGTCTTCATATAAAGACCCAGCAGCCAAGTGCCACTCTGACCCCCTTCCTCCCCTCCTTCGCTCCCTCCTCCCCGATCTTGGTCAACTGGACGCCCTGTGAACCTCTCGCCCCGTATTGTCCCCCCTCCCTGACCCCGGTGCGACCGGAGGAGAGAAATATTGCCCTAATCCACTTTGCACACACACACATGCACACACCGTGAGAAGCCTGACGTTGTTACTCGAGCTGCTCGTTTCTTTTGACTATCACACAGAAAGATGATGAATTCACCATCTGAAGTTTAGTTTGTCTAAGAGTACAGTTAACATGGCTTCCCCTAGCTCTCAACTTTTGCCTTTGTTTTCTTCTCTTTCCAGTCGACTTTTTGGCAAAGTACTGCATTTTCAGTCAGGAGAAGCTGGCCGAGTACAAAAGGGCTTTTGAAGCAGTAAGTGAAAAGGGATTTAAAGCCTTTATATTCCCCTTTTTCTTTTAGGATATTCTGTTTCACTCACTGTAATTTGCTGCTCTCCCTCCCAGAAATAAGGGTATTTTTTTCTCCTAACGGTAGCAATGGCTTGCAAAATTTAGGAAAACAGTAAAAATGTTTATCTCAGAATTTAAGAAAAATCACTTTTTTCCAGTTCGCAATCACAGTCAACTAAGAAAACCAATGAGTATTAAAAGAAGGTTGAAACAGATTTCAGCCTTAAGAAAAGATTCAGCTAGTTAATTAATGTGATAATTCACACCTTGGTTGCATTCCTAAAATATTTCCAAGGGTCGAAAAAAAAAGTCAAAAGAAAAGACTCAAGTTTTAATTTTTTTGTGTGTTTTTCTTCCTTTTTGTAAAATATTCAACAGTTTTTCCTCTTTAACCACTATGCTCTGCAACTGGTTGCCGAGTGGTTGCTGGATTTTGCTGGTTGTTACTAGGTGAAAGCACCAAAAGCCTTCTATGCTAGTGATTGCTTTGTTGGTTAGCATGGAAGACGGCGACTTCTCTGCAAACAGTTGACAACTACTCGCCAAGCAGTAGTGAAATGTGAAAAAGTATGAGGTAACCTAGAAACACAGTCTTTTCCCTTCAAACTAAAAGTTCCACCTTACCGCCACAACCAACATGTTTTAAAAAGCGAAGTTTTTAGTTTGAAGGCAAAATGTTTCTGTTTCCAGTTTGCGTTTTGAAGTTTCACTACTGAAAAGATGACAAGTTGGCATCTTTCATGCAAACTAGAGGCAATCTGCTACCAACCAATCTGCTGGTGTAAGCTCGAGCAACCACTCTCCAACTAGTTGGGGAATACACGTTTTCCTCCTGCGACCGGTCTCTAGGCCTGTGTGAGTCAGGTTTTATATTCACCTGTATTCTTTAGTATATTCTCTTTCTTTCACTGTAATTTGCTGAACTTCCTTTTAGTAATGATGTAATTTTTCCCCCTGATGGTAGTAAGGTTGACAATGAGTTGGCTTTTAATTAATCAGTTAATCCAATCATCCTCAAACTGGAGAGATTTATTTCCAAAGGTAATAAAGAAAGTAAAGGTCAAGCTAGAGATTTTAATAATCTATCACAACTTTCTGTTGATTCTTTATATAGTATTTTCCTCTGTTTAATCCTTTAAGTTAAAGATGGTAATGGCAGTCTTCTTTTGCAGGAGGACAGTGACGGTGATGGCTACATCTCCTGTCTGCAGGTCCTCCTCGCTCTTAAAAACATCATCCCTCCTGAGCTGCTGTCCGAAGAGGAAGAGATCTACGTCTACAGGGTGGGTCTTCGCTTTGCCTGCACATGCTCACATCACACATTCATGACGCTTTAACAGTTGCATGGGTTTGTTTTTTGGATTTCCTTTGTTTCTTTTTTTTTAGATCCTGGAGATGGTGGACTTCAGAGTGACAGATGGGCTTGTGGACCTGAGGCTGTTTGCTGTAATTGCAAGCCTGGCACAGAAAATTGCATCCATGGAGTAAGTGACCAACTAACACACCCCTCAGAGAGGCCGGAGGAGGAGTCGCTGACCTCCCATAAATAAGAATAAGACTGTGTATGCAAGTTTGTTCCAGTGATTTTGCCATCGTGTGTGGGACCCTCTTTGATCCACTTTGCCTTTTTAGAAACGTTTTATACGACTTTAGAGGTCAAGGTTTCGAGTCTGGATGTGATAACTGTGCACTTTGCCCTTAAGGACTGAAACCAAAGTTGAATAGTCACAAGAATTTGACTTAATTCAAACTTATCTTACCATGAAAAAGTTAGATATCAAATATATCCATTAATTTGGGAGAAAACAGCTAAAAAATGATGCAAAAGCTGTAAAAGAGTTAAAAACTTTATTCAAAGAACTGTGTTGTATTACTTTTAAAAAGTAATGCATCACCTCCTTAAAGAGAGTCAAAGTTATATAATTACCAATAAACAGTATAAAACTAACATTACCGCCACACCGTGACACAAATCCCTGTGCTAATGAAGGCACATGCAACTCTTTCTTTTAGTCTTTAGGTTTTATTACAAAGATGACCAATGAGCGCTTCACAGGAAACACTGACTGCACTGTGGCCGTGAAGCAAGTCTGCTCAGCTGGTTTTAGCTTTTGAAACTCAAGCTTTGGCTCTTTGGTGTAAGAGGGGGGTCTTGATACACTCACTCTGGGGTCGTTGCCTACATGGACCGTCGACTACCGTGTCACAAATGACCAGTCTGTGTGTTACTCTCTCGTGTGCTGTTGAAGGTGTCCACTTCAGACACTTTCTGCGCTTCTCATGCTGCTTTTTGGATCTCTGATGTTTTTTTGGGCTTCTCCCGTTCTTATATAGCTCCACTGTGGCCCTGCTGCCAGTAGCATCTTTGTGTTTATTTATGTGCAGTATCTTTATTTGTATTGACAAACAGACTGCAGTGAACAGGATGGATGAAAGGATTATACATAATTATATATAAAATAAAGAGATGACCTGGTTTGAGTTTTTTGACATCTGGTTGTCTGTAGGAACTTACTGTATATTAAATAATTAGCCGGTAATGAGGATAATCACTTTCTCCAACCCTCAAATAACAGTTCTATTGCTTTTGGTAAATATGCCCGTCGTTATTTTATATAAAAATCATTAAAACTGATACATTATAATGTATTTATTGTAGTTTGTCTGACTGCTGGTCTGCAATTAATACATAAAAAAATCAACAATTTATTAATTTATTTATTTAAAACAACCCTGAAACAAAGCAAAACATTTCTCCTCATATCAAGCGCTCTACAATCCAGGGGCTGCTCGCTGTATGTCTGTGTTTTTAGGTAAAAAGAAAAAAAGCATTCAGTGTTTTTCTTTATATTTCAGGTGTTTTCACTCCTTTCTGAGTTTTCACGGCGTAAACGGGAGAAAAAAGGATTTGCAGACGAACAGATCGCGAAAATAGCCGAACCCTGAACCCTCCGCGTCCTTGTGTCTCTGCATTGTGCCCCATATGTCGCAGATTCCCACACACAGCGATCTCTCGCTGCCCCGGGCTCTATAGCTTCCTACACACAGGAGAGTGTGGAGCCAAGCCAGCACCAGAGGTCCCCGAGGGTCAAGGCCTGCACCCAAAACCTTCACCCCAGAGTGAGAGCTCCCTCTCAGCGAGTACGGGGCCAGGGTCACGGGTCCTCTGATTTACGGCCAGCCCCTTTGTGTGGTGCATTAGAGGAGGCCTGTAGACTGGCTGCCGCGCTGGCACAGAAAGCCCAGGGTGTCTGCGCTCTATAGAGGCAATTATAGTAATGATAATGAATGTCCATATTAAACCTCTTTCCACAGAACTCCTTTCTGCGATTTAAATGATAAGAAGAGAGGAGATCAGCGCTCCTATCGCCACCTAAACAAGGAGAAAACAATAGCATCCTTCTGCCGTCTCATCCCAACTGAACTCAGCTGATCCTCTTACCTGTTTCACTTAATCCTGTTGTCTGTAATCCTAGCTTTGAAATGAGCTGCAACAGTAGTTACACAATCAGCCTTTCTGATCATGAAGGGTTTAGAGGAGGTGGCTCCCTCATGTTCATAGATGTTTCTTGCAGTTTAACGGCACAGTAATTACACCCTCCTCCTCCCCCGTTTGCTCTCTTCTTTTCTTTTCATCTTTAACTGTCCTCCCCTCTCGTGTCTCTCATCTCTCCGGCTCCCTTTTTGCCTCCCTCTCACCCTCTCTGTGCTCTCCTGTTTTGGCCCTTGACTCAGGCCATCTGTCCCTGTGTGGCATTGTGCTTCCTCACAAGTCCACCTCACACAGCGCCACATTCCCTCAGGCAGCATCACGTGGTCTGACGGGAAGCACATTACCATGCAGAATTCCCGAACGGCATCGGGCGGAGCCGGCTCATCCTCGTGCTTTCGCTGGAAACTCACGCTGACCATCTCCCCGCTACTGTGTCTCCCCGCTACGTAAACTCCCCGCTACGTAAACTGTCAGCCTGCTCACAATATCCCAAAACAACCCTCAACTCTGTCAAGTCAAACTAGGTCAGGATATGTTTGCATCCCTTCACCTCCTGCTTCGCTGGCTCCCCAGCGAGGGGACCGCCAAAATTTTGGGGGTATTACGCAAGCGAGAAGTCTGCTGTGCTGGCCACAGTGGGGTGCCGGAGGAGGCCCGACAAAAGAAAATGGGTTAGGCTGCTATTATCCTCCCTGCAGTCCATCACCGGTCCCCTCGCCCCTCGTTTACGCGAGCCATTATCACGCCAGTGTCCTTAGCGCACCAGCGTTTGGACTCTTTTACTGCAAACCAAGTGCAATTAATAATCATTAGCTGCCCTGTCTCTCTTCATCCCCATCAAGCCCCTGCCTGCACCGTGGTTGGAGGACAAGGGCCAATCATGGAGCTGGGAGCACTCAGGCGTGCACTGCACTCGATGGCCTGGTGCTCAGCCATTCTTTGGTCTAACAGGCCATTGAGCGCTCGGCGAGGAGGGGCTCATTAACACTGGGCGCTCGTTAGAGAAGGGACGGCCGTCGCTGTGCCACACGCTGTACAGGAGAGGCCTGTCCCCACACAATCGGTCCGGTCTCCCTCTAATTATCCGCGTAGACCTAGATTGTGCCGGTCTGTGAGTGGTCACATTGCTGCAGAGTGTGCCTCCGGTCGCTGAGGCCCCTCCCCAAACCTCCACACGGACTCAAAACCAGAGCAGTTTTATCCGTTACTGTGGCGGGGTGTTCCCGTGTGCCCACGCATTGTTTGGCAGCCTGGCCACTGTGAACAACCACAATGGACTCAGAACATTTTACCATCACGTCTCCTCTAAACACGACGTCGCATAGGACAAACCCGCCAAAAAATGCCACCAAAGTTTTTCCTATTTTTGGAGCGATTACATGACCGCAATTATTTGTATTCACAACAACCCCGTTTGTCCAAATGTTTCCCTCCTTAAAGGCCAGCTGCTCTCTTCTTTTACACTTCATGACTTAGTCAATAAAAGAATTAGTGCAGCGTGCTCTGGAGGCTCATGGAGCCACTTTTGTGTCTGTATTATGAAATCAGAACAGGTTTGCAATCAAATAGCAAAACTATACAAACTGGAAGTATGTAAATAAACTTAACCCTACCCTGGTTCCCTCTGCAAAAAGTTGATCACTTTTCTTCATTTTTTTCAGTTATTGCAAAAAATAAGCTCTATTGGAAATACATATTTCAGACACTATTGTGTTTGGTTAGATGTAGGAATCTTCAAAATTTAAAAATAATATGTTGTTTTTATCTGTTTCAAAGCATTAGGGAGTTTTTATTTGTTTCTTTTTAACCCTGTAAAGCCTGAACCATGAAATAACTGTCATCCATCCATCCATTCTCTAACCCTTATCAGGATCGGGGGGGTTGGAGTCTATCCCAGCTACCACAGGGCGAGAGGGGTACACTCTGGACAGGTCACCAGTCTGACACAGGGCTGAAATCATGCCAAAATAAACCTCATGTATCAGATATTATACACTTGATGTTAAACAGTTAAACATGTGTCTCTGTAAACCATGAAACCTTTACATTTGATTTTGGGCTATAGAAATACAAATGACTTGTCAAACAAATAAATAAATGCATTTGAACAATTAATTTAAAAAATGAAAATAAGGTTATAAATAGCTCTAAAAAAGCAGATGTTCTGCGATAATGTTATATAGAGAATAAGTAGATGTATATCAGCTTTGTCAGAGAAAAACGACCAGACCACATGACCTAAATGATGTGCATCCACACTTTGTACAAGTGTGTGTCATACAGTTTGGTAGCTTGTATTGTGTATGGGATTATTTAGGGTCTTTTTTTATGTTTTTAATCTTTAGGCCAGTAAACTACTTGTGTTTTTTTCCCCTCTTATTTAAAAAGAATAATAAACAATTTGATAGACACAAACAGATGATTTCAGAGTCACTGACTGTCTGTGTTCAGCATTACCAAGACCGCACGTTAGGCATCAAACATTACAAACATTTCTGGGATTGTTACTTTTGATCTCATCGTGTAAATCTTGTTTAATAATCTGCGTGTTGTAACCAGTGCTGGGTGTAACACATTCCAAACTAACATGTTACTGTAATCACATTACATTGTCAGTAATGTAGTAATGTAGCTAAATTGTACTAACTTCATTAATTACATTACAGTTAATTGTGTTGTTACTCGTGTTACATTTACTCAACACTGAGTGTTCGCCAGCTCCTGTTCTCTGGAACCGGCCAGAATCACTGTGGCTCTTTGGGCTCGTTTCCAGCTTTGCTTCGGATCTTGTGTGTCCTCATTAGGATAGGGATTGTTGTCAGTATGTGGGACTGTAGCCTCAGGTTTATATTGTTAGCTGGTAATTGTGTAGCAATATATTTCAGGTCATGTTGTAGATTAATGCCAAAGTAATGCAACAAGTAGTGAATTACTTTTTAATTAAGTAACGTACTGCACTACTTTTAAGACAAGTAACGTTTAAGAAATTACTTTTGGATTCACATTTTAATTGTGAATTTATCTGACTGGCAGTAAAGCCTTATTTCAAAGCAGCTCTCCGATCCGTTTTGATTCCACTTTATAGCTTTATAAAGATATAAACGTAACTCCTCTCTTTTGGGAGTTTCCCAAAGCCTGAAAAATACCCTGATTACATCATCAGGGTAATCTCACTTTGGACTTGGACACATGAGTTTAAAAGTGAAGATATCCTGGATGTGATTTCTCTACAGGCAGAATTAAACCTTCAAAAGTTTTCAGCTCATGTTCTTATTTTTGCTTTTTCCTTTCAGCGAGTTTATGCGATCGCTCATCAGCAGCATGGACTTCCGATCCTTGGAAGTGAGACTCTTCAAAGCTAAGGTGCAGTGAAAGCTTCCTTCGCCTCATGTTTACACTCTGGAGTTTGTTTTCATGATGTGTCCTCAATGCAACATCAGATTAACTCACACATTAGTCACATTTATTCCACAAACGCCATCCCCGCCTCTTTTCATGGCCTCGCTGGTATAATTATAATGAAATAAATGCTGGCAAACACTTTGAAGAGTAATTCCAAGGCATCCTTTATACAGCAAGCTTTTTTTATGAGAGGCACTCACCCCTCATGCATAGAAATGAGGGAAGCAAGCCAGGGAGAGAAAGAGAGGGGTGCCTTTCCCTTTTCATAGATTAGCACAGCCTTAATCTCATTAAAGTGCCCAGCAGTGAACATGCCGTCCACTCCGCCCAGCCCTGTAATCAGCCCGAGACACACGGCTCATCTTAGACGGACCGGGACGGAGCTACCAGCTGGCCCAGTACTCATTCACAGAAGGAAGAACTGAGCAATAGAAAGGCAGGAGGAACATGAAAGCCTGCAGCCATGGGTTTGGAAACTGAGCCCCTGGCCAGGTAGGGGAGGCTTCGTAATTACAGAGCTGTTAGGGATAGGGTTGTTAACTGGAGAAGTTGGGGGGGGGGGGGCAGCAGCAATGGGGTGTTTGCCAGAAGGATTATAACCCTCCCACCCCTACTCCTCCTCCTGACAATTAGTACCTTGACTGCATTAACTGTGCAAACAGGTGCACTCAAAAAAGACTAGAAACAGCCTGTGGTAATCTGAGGCTTCACTAAAGAGCACACACACAATAACAACACACAAGTGGTTCAAAGAGCAAGACCAGAGCCAGTTTTCCATGTTTGAGGTCATGTCAAAAACTATGATTGTTATTAACTCCTGCAGCAACTTTTCCTGTTCCTCCTGGAGGACCAGCAGGGCGATGCGGGCGCTCAGAAGGGCTTCATCAGCGCAGAGCAGCTGCTGCTGGAGCTGAAGGCCGGGGGCATCCACCTGGATCAGGAGGTGGCCGTCAGACTGGAGCTGCAGCACATTCCTCCTCTGGACCTGCTGGACTTCTTGGCCTACCTGCCTCTCTTCATGCTCATTCACAAGTCGGTGATTTCCAACCCTTTTGATGACTCCAGCAACCTTTGACCTCAGCACTGTGTGGCTGACATCTCAGCTGAGCCACGTCTGCTTGTATGAAAAGACGACATGACAAACAGAAAAGTGATTTTAAAAAGGACATTTGTGGTGGAGATTTAAAGTATTTCTTTTAAATGATGCTTACTTTGTTGCATTTCTCTTCTAGCTTTAACTTTTAAATTTGCCAGTAACAACCAGCAAGAGTGAGTTTAGAGTGGAAGAAACCATTATACCTTGCTATCTCCGCTGCACCTGAAACTTATTTCTTTTATTTTAAATTGCTTTAAATTAGACATTCAGCATTAGTTTGGGTTTCATAAAATGTATAAATATAAATAAGCACTAATATTTATGCAATTAGATATTAAGATCTTAAGAGACAAACTCGCTAAAAGAATGCTCTCACATACTAATGAATACAGAATGTTTAGTAATTTAACAGACCATCAGAGACAAGTGTTTGTTGTTGGACGTTAAAAAATAACAGAAGCCTTTCTGATAAAAGCCGCCAGCACAGAAGTTACACTGGATGTTTATGACACACTAATAAAAGATAAGTCGATCATTAGACTGACGATCCCTTAGGGACTTCTGTGGGGTAATGTTCAAACAATCTCTCTCCTCGACTGCTGTGTAAACACATATTTCCATATGAATACTTTGAATATAAACAAGGGTCAAGATTTTGGGAAGCCAAAATGTTTTTGACCTTTTATAGTTCAATACAGTCCTGAAACCATCAGTTATCTTCTGTCAAGGATTCAGATTTTTATTGTCTCCTTTATTTTTTCTGCATTAATAATGTAAACACTCTGCAGCATGTGTGTGTACATTTTACACTTTGTTTGCACTGCGCTCCCTTTAGCAGTCATTTCAATTGCCTGAAAATAGAATTGAATGTACCCTGCACTTCCCACTCCATCTCTCATCTGTACGAGTGGCTGAATTTTATTGGTATCGCACAGTCTCAGGTGGTCACATTGCTGCCGGTCTCTTCCTGTGCGTATGTCCTTTACGTCACACATGTGCTGAGTATGTTCTGTTTCCAGCCTCTGTCGTTTCTCTGAGGCATGTGGATCACGTCACAGAGCAGCAAAGTGCTGTCTGTGGTCCTGAAATCTTCTGTGGCTGCTGTAGTTTCAGAGTCTGATGCTCTGATTCATGTAACAAGTGCTCATTGTTGTGGAGTTTATTAAAAAAAAGACACAAAAACATTTGAGAAAAATGCAGCAGCGCAGCAGAGCTATTGGCTACCGTCCAGTTCAGTCCAACTTAATCAACACTGATGAATGATATTCGCTAAGATACTCAACTGATGTGGTTTGAGCCTTTGTTTTGCCTCAGCTTTGCCAATTAGATATGGCCGCGCTCTCCTGCCGCTTGTGCACGCTTGACAGACTGCCGCCGAGGGAAACATAATGAGCTGTGACAGGCAGCAAACCTTTGTAAGCTCTATGTCACCAGAGAAAACAGTCAAAACTGCTTTTATTGTAACTCTTTAGATGCATGTTTTGAACTCCATCTAATTTGAAAATGTGGCTGCAGGTGAGCTTTAGGGTCTTCTTACCAGAGACTACAGGAGGAAATTAGCCTTGTATTATGTACTGTCCATTGTTCCTGCTAAATAAATACAGCTAAATATTAAAAAAAGTAAAAAAGTAACTTTCAGCATCCTCCCCTTCCTTCCAATAAACACTTTCCTGCAGACTTTCTGGGCTCAGTCACTTGTTTTGTCTTACTTAAAACAACTTGATTTTCATTTTGTAAATTTTGGTCCTCCTCAGATTCCAGAAGGTTGTTAACATAGAGTAAAGTTCATCATGTGACTGGGTCGTTAGTCAGTGAGCTCAGATCCATATAGATTGGTTTTAAAACACTCAAGTCCATAAGCCTAAATGCATCTTTTATATAGAGTCTATAAGGTTAAATGCATCTTTTTACAGTCTATAATAATAAATATGTATTTTGTGTACACTCTCTGGGCTTGCCTTACTTGCCCTAAGTTGTCGTTTTATATTTTTAAAACGATCAAAAACATTGATTTTATCTTTAGAGAAACAAAGTTCCTCACTCCATATAGGTTCCTTGAGTGATAAAGTACCACTGTGTGGCTTTTCCCCCACTGCTGAGGTCTATGACAAAGTCTGGGGACCTCTCACTGTTGGTTGTGTGTTGAAGGTCTTTTTTATTTTATTTTATTTTTTTTAATTTTAATCCAGTCATCATAATTGTTTACTTGTTAAACTGTGATGGTTCTTGGCTGGAGGCTGCCGTCTCTCTTACTTTACTTTTTTAGTGAATTAAAGTTAAATTTGAAAACCTTAAAAAAAAAAAAAATCACATTTTTAATGAAGTTCACGATGCCTTTCAAAATAAAAGGTCTTGAAGTAAATTAAAAGAGGCGAGGAAAGTAGAGATGTATTTGCACATACAAGAGTGGGATCAAACCTTTCTCATGTGTCATTCTGATAGAAAAGTTTTATTCGGGTTTAAAGATATTCCAAGCTGGCAGAAAATTTTACTCACATCAGAAAATATATACAGAATTTAGAGGTATCATCTGTTTGATCTGAAGTGTTGCAGGTCCTCGCCCGGTAGTGTTTGAGGTGGGGAAACCTGTTTGTTTCTGTGCTTCTAATAAATAGATTAAGTGAATAGATATTATAATTGTTTATTAATTATTGTCCAAACAATGAAGTGTCTGCAGGTCAATGCTAAACTCAGACAGTAATTTATGTTTTTGAATGAGCCAGGAGGACCCTCTGCCTCTCTCTCAGGCCCCCTGGTGGTCCACGAACTCTCGTTTGTGCGCTCATATTTACAATAAACACGAGGTTTTCCAAAGAATTTCACTAAAATGTGTCTTATTTATGTATTTAACGCCATTTCTGCATAAACTCCCACATTAACACCAACATTTTTAACCCCACACACTCTGCCGGATGTTTTTTCCCCTCCCAGGTGGTGGTTGTGTGTTCAGCGGCATGCTGCTGTCAGGAGGCACACGCCATCAGCCAATTCAGCTCCGTGTCTCCACTCGACCACCATTCAGACCCCATTCACTCATTAAACCAGACACGCGTCCGGCTGCAGCCTCCGCCCTACCTGTCAAACTCAGTTGTGCAGAAACCTCAGAGCTCTACTTCACAATCTCACGTCATGCCCTCCATCTGCTAATTTTAAAGCCTCCTGTTTACTTGAATTATAATTCTTGGTGTGAGTTGAATTGGGGGAAATAGTGTCATTGTAATCCTACAACTTGGGTGATCCACCTTCCAGCCGCTTCGTGCGCACAGACGCTAAGGAAGACAAGATTGAAAAGCTCACTCGACGCTTCATTAAGTGCAGAGGTGTGTTCATTTTAAGGCCATGCTGTTAAGAGAAATATCACTGCAGTATTTTTATTTTTCACCACATCAATGTGGTGGAGGAGGTGTATGTGTGTTTTTAAAATGGGGACAAAGTGGATTTTTACGCACGTTTTGTGAGTGTGAAAAAATGCGTCTGTTGGGTTGAAGGTGCTGGCTGGTATTACAAAAGAGAAAGAGATAGCAGTGTGGGAGCTCTCTAGTAAAAGACCTGTGGCTATAGAAATTGTTGAGCCACTCTGCGCTCAGCTTCAAACAAGAAAAGAGAAAATGCATTGTGCGTAAAACGTGCGCTCCTCCTCTTTTATCTCGACTTATTCCATCTACTTATGTTGGGTTTAATGGCCACACAAGGAAAACTGTACCCAGTTACCCACCCCCACCACACACACTTTAAAATTAAGACATGAACAGTAATTCAGTAGCATCTCGTTTTATTTTTAGACTAGAGTGTAGAAAATATGGTTATAAGACTTCTTATTTTCCGCTTATGTGGAGAGGATATAGAGCTGGCAGTATAAAGAGACAATGCGTGGCTATTGCACTCTGTTTGGACAATAGCTGCATAAGTTTTTGATCATTGTGACATGACATAATGCAATAACATGGTTCTGCTATTAAATAAGACACATCGGTGCTATAGGATAAAACATCGGAGTATCAAACTCCCTCTGGAAACCTCGTGAACACGAAAGCCAGAGAATAATAGACTACAAGTCTACATAGGCAGGAGGTATAGAAGCGACTTCGCAAATATATAGACAAAATATATACAAAAGGATGTGTACAAAACATCTATAAATCTCTTACATACAAAAATATCTTAATATATTTTAAAAAAGAGCGTTTGATATAGAATTTTATAGAATAAATCCGCGACTTGGAAGCATTTTTTCTGAAGTCAGCGTCTGAGAGAGAGTTGGTGCTGCTGTGATGGGGTTGGCATAGAAGAGTTTTTAATGTGCTGAGAGCGTGAATCGCTTTAGGGTCATTTTCTTTTCTTTTCTTTTCTTTTTTAATCAAGGGGACGCACAGAAAGTTTGGATTCCCACGATGCATGTGGGAGACCCGTCTTCCTTTAATCCTTTAGCGCTGATCTCCGGCCTGATGTTCAGTTAAGGCTCCGGGATCCTGCTGAGTCTGTCAGGTGGACCGGGGAGGACCGTCTTGTTCTTCTCCTCCTCGGGACCATCCCAAGCGCAGGAGAGCAATAAAGTGAGCTGATCCATATTTCTGCGAGGAGGAGGAGAAACGGGAAGTTAGGTTTGTCGGGAGTTAAATGACGATGGTGCCTGGAACGAGCGCGGTGACATGTGCGCTTACCTCGCACGGATGCTCCTCAGAACCAGTTGGTGAAGTCCAGCAGCTCCTGCTCCTCCGGACTCAGGGGGTCATAGGAGCCCTCGTCGGATGAGTAGGAGGACACGGGGGAGCCTGCCATGGAGTTCATGTCCGCGGAGTATCCCTGCGACATGCCGGGCGACAGCACGCCCGCCTGGAACGCCGCGCTCACGGCGTCGTGCTCGTCCAGCAGCTGCTGCAGCGCGCGGATGTACTCCACAGCGGAGCGCAGTGTCTCCACTTTGCTCATCTTCTTGTTGGCGGCGCCGTTTGGCACGTGCTCCCGCAGCGTGGCGAAGCCGTTGTTGACCAGCTTCACGCGGTTGCGCTCGCGCTCGTTCCTGCGCGCCACCGCGTGCGGCTGCTGCTGCGGCAGGCTGTACCCGAAGCCCGCGAAGTTCAGCCGCCGCTTGCAGCGCAGCAGCTCCGGGGAGGAGGAGCGCGGACGCTTCGGCTGCTTGCTCGCGGACTTCCCGCCGCCGCTCGCGCTCAGCTGGACGCTCTGCGCGGAGAAGAAGCACGCAGGCGGCATCAGCTGCTGCTGCTGGCTCGCGTTAATTTCCATTTTGGTCGTGAGGTCCGAAACGCGCGTGGGGAAAAAACCCCAGAAGTTTTGAAGAATCGCAGAGATTTGGGGAGCGCGTCCCGCTCGTGCCGTTCACGTGGTGTGGCCGCTGGTCGCGCACTTGCTCCAGTGTGGAGGGGGGTGCTGCTATTGGTTAGGGGGGCAGTCCCAGCTCCGCTGATGCTGCCTCGCGCTCCTCAAAGCTGCTCTGAGCTCTCGGAGAAAGACGCCACTGCTTTTCAACAGGGCTGGCTGAGGGGCTGGCCACGCCCTCCGGTCGCGTGGATACACCTTGGGTTCCTGCCCCGGTACCGGTGCGCCGCGCGCGCCTGACGCGTGCCACTTGAAGCACTAAACAAACAGTGAGAGAAGAGGGGTTTTTTTACGAGAAGGTGAAACAGACTCAGTGAAGTCCACACCGAACTCAGTCTGACGCATTACCAGGTGGATAAAAGTCACGTGTTTTGTTTTGGGTTTGTTTTTTGTTTTTTGTTTTTACAGGTCAGCCAAAATAAAGAAGAGCGAGAGAAAACACAAACTGTGCAAAAAAATCTCTTCACAAAATGAAATGTGCGACGTTCTCTCTGCCCGACTGCCCGATCCTGATTCTGGTCCCTGTCTGTGCTCTTTCTTTACACACAGCCGCTCGTTTGCGGGACTTTTGTTGTTTGTAAAATTTTCCACTTTGCGCGCATCATCGGCAGTACAAGCGGAACGAGGAGGCGCAAATCCTCGGTCTGTGCGCGTAACTGGACTCTCTGTGCGGTTCCTGCGGCACTAAGAGATGCACAACAAGAAAACACGCACAAACTCCAACACGCTCTCTCGCGTCGTTGCGCATGCACGCAAAACTTTGCGCACTAAACAGAATAAGGATTGTTTTGGGGTTCAATTTTTGCGGGTGAACTTCTTCCCGTGCGTGTGTGTGCGCTCACTCTTTTCTCTTCCCCCTTATTCTGGGCACCCGTGCACGCGCGCCTATAGAGGGGATTGCCATAAATAGTTCAATTTTTCTGTGGCATTCACATTCAGGCACACACACACACACACACACACACACACACACACACCACCTCCACTTTCTCCTTCTCTTTTTTTTAAGCCCAGCCGGAGAGTTTAGAAAAGAGGCGTGGGTCCTATTCAGCGTCCCCCCTTCGCCCCTCCGCCCTGCCCGATCTTTCTGAAACATATCCACGCTGTTAGCGGGCTTCCACAGTCCAATTAGCGCTTTGTGAGGACTCTCTCTCTCTCTCCGCTGCTGCTGCTGCTGCTGGTCGTCCAGAGGCTGGGAGGGCACTCACTTTACTCGAGGGGCTTTCCACTCAAAGCCGGGTGTAATAATTAATATGACATCTGTCTACCCGAGTTCCCTCTTTAACCACTTTCTGTATTTTTCCCTCTTTTCTTTGGTGGTGGTATGTGTGTGTGTGTGTGTGTGTGTGTGTGGTGGTGGTGGTGGTGGGGTGGGGGGGCGAGGGATTATCTCTCAGTTTGTTTTTGTGGCGGGCTCAGTCACCCAGGAAGACCGATAAACACTTCAGCTCTACAAAAATAAACGCAATTTATCATAGTATCATTATTTACGTATTGTTTTTTTTTTACACTGAATTATATTTATGGCTGATAAAGGTTAAAATAACTCTTCTGCAGTGGAGCTTCTCTTCTCTTTTAGAATGTTTGGCTTCACACTGATTTAACTCCCTCACGCCTGCGTCGTTTAATGCTTTACAGGTAAAGTTGTAATTGACGGGCGCCCTCTAGAGGACAGCAGTGGACGTTATCACCGAGAAGTAAATCCTCCCATCCTGCCCTGTTTCAGATTGATAGATAGATTCCACAAGAGAAATTGTTTTAGATAAGCAACACTGTTAAAATTAAAAATTAAAAATTAAAAAAAAACCCGAATTTAGTTCAAAAGACTGACACTGTGTAAGAGAGAAGTGCAAATTGCATTAATAAATAATATGTGCACTATGTGCACTAAGAACAGCTGCATGTTTAAATAACATTTTTCTAATTTTAGCTTATTTTTATGTTTAATAGCTAGTTTTCCTCACTTTTAGTGTCCGTTTTGGTGCTTTTCACGCTTTGATACGAATGAATATGGTGTTTGTTTGCAAAATGTTTACATTAATAAGATATGATGATGAGATTTACTTTGTTTTTTCACAGACTTGGGGATGATTCAAACAGTCTTCAGGTGCATGTTCTGGGTACATAATGTAATTTTCTTTGCTGTTATGGTGCCCATCAAAGACAAAGAACAGAGGCAACAGCGAAAATCAAACTATTTGAAAGCATGTACGCTCTTTGACCGCCAGGTGTCAGTACTTCACAGCGTATTAATGAACAAAGTTAAACCATCTCAGTTTTTAACGCTCTCTTTCTACAAACATACGCATGCGCGCACAGGTTTTTACGACTACTAATAAAATATATATGTGGAAACAGGAACACGTCCAGGCAGATGGGTGCTTTGGTTTGCGGATCCCCTTTTCTGTCTCTGCTAAGATCCCGTAGATATTAGGTCACGTGGTTTTGTTTACTAGGAGGAGGCGGTGAGCGTGTGAATGAGGTAGCCAGAGCAGTTTATCGGTAAATCAGCGGCCGTAAAGGGAATACAAAGACCATCAGCTATGCGCTCTCTGAACTATGTTCACCGAGTCAGCTTAGACTTTACAGGGACTCTGTTTCCTCACGCCATCTGTCTGGGAGACGCAGACAACGATTCGGTACGGAAGCTAAGCTAACTTTTGTTTATTATTGTTATCGTTAATGTTTGGTTTGTCTTCTCAGACCTCTTGAGTGCAGATTTTTAAATGTTTAAATTAAATTCTAAATATATTTAGTAATATATTTATTTATGGTTTGATAACTAGACTTCTTGCAGTCTGTTCTTATTATAATAAGTCTTGCGTCACCGCTCATTTCTTGCTCCGTCTTGCTTCCAAAGAGGAAGAACTTTTAAAAAATCTGGTAATATTTTCAAGTTCTCCTGGGTTGTTCGGACACTGCTTTTTTACTTATTTTCAGTTGAGTGCTGTTTGCTTCCTGATCTTTTTCATTTTTACCTGACTGAAAAAACAATAAAAAAGGCACCAAACTAAAGGGATGAATCAGTGCTGTGTCTGCACATGACTTACAACTTAGCACAGATCCCGTTTTAACTTTAAATTAGACTTAAAGCATTGCGTCCTTAAAATAAAAAAAAAAAACTGTCTACATCTACAGCTGATGAAGAGTCAGGTGGCTGTCAGACTGAGATATGCTACATTACACTAGAACTGGACTGAAAATCAGTGCACAGGTCTGATGGCGTGGTAAATCCAAATTTGAAAATTCTTGGTTTAAATCATCTTCAGCCTTCATGGAGGTCAGGAAAGAGGTACAACAGTGAGTGTCTTCACCCATCTGTGAAACACGGTGGAGGCACAGTCGTGGTGTGGGCTGGGTTTCAGCCAGTGTCTTGCCAGAGAAGTCACATTTTGATCCACCATTGCTGAGGTGTGCCAAATTACCTGGAAAACATCTGATTGGCAGTGGCTCTGTTTATCAGCATGACAGTGATTCCAAACACAAACCGTTCTATTCCCCATTTTCCTAGCAAAATGTAATGATGTTTTGTCTCACAATTAATGACTTTTTAGCTTCTCATTTTAGAATTTGTCTTGATAAAGAAGAGTAAAACTATTTTTTATGACCTGCTTTACCTAATTGTTCAACTGCTCCATTAACACGGCTGTCTCCCTTCTCTGCAGCTGAACGAGCTGGTCGTAGGAGACACCAACGGAAAGCTGCTTGTTTACAAGAACGATGACTCCAAACCTTGGATCACAAGGTCCTGCGTGGGCATGGTCAGTGCAGGTGCCAGAAAAACCCTTTTGTGTTATGTGATCTGTGGCTCATGTGGTGTGTTGTGCTTTCCCAGCTGACCTGCGTTGGTGTTGGAGATGTGTGCAACAAAGGAAAGGTGAGGACAGAGAAGTCAGAAGCTGCTTATTGTCTTAAAGTTTAAGATTTGATGTGACAGCGTGTTTTTATTTGTATTTTTTCTGTGTGACAGAACTTCGTGGTTGCCGTGGGCGCAGAGGGCTGGTTTCACCTCTTTGACCTCACAGCTGCCGCCGCGAGCAAGGCAGACTCATCCAGCCAGCACGAGTTTCAGTCACCTGATGACCAGAAGCCCTTCTTCACCCAGCACATTCCCGCCAACACCAAAGTCATCCTCATCAGTGATATTGGTAAATTCTGGCTAAATTCTTCTGTGGTAAATGTGGATTTTTGTGATTTTTGAGTGTAGCATGTGCGTGTATACAGATGGAGATGGGCGCTGCGAGCTGGTGGTGGGATATACAGACCGAGTGGTTCGAGCCTTTCGCTGGGAGGAGCCGTCTGACAGCTCTGATGCAGGGCCTGGTCAGCTGATTCTGCTGAAGAAATGGCTTCTGGAGGGACAGGTGAGCTCAGGTGTTGTTTCTTACCAGCATGTGAATTATTATTTCTTGTATAATATGTATATATAGTATTTTCTGGGCACACTGTGGATCCCTTTGTACAAACTGAGCATCATTTAAACCCCACAGTCTACCCGAGTATTGTTCCGGACGAGATCTATCCCTTGGACCACAGTGCACACATCTCCTCATGTACTCTGTACTCCACAGGCTGTCATCAGATCTCAGTACAATAGATCACCTTTAGGATGTGGTGCAGAGGGAGATTTGCATCATGGATGTGCAGCCAACAAATCTGCAGCTACTGTGTGATGTTATCATGTCAGTATGGACCAAAATCTCTGAGGAATGTTTCCAGGACCTTTTTAAATCTGTTCCACAAAGAATTAAAGCACTTCTGAACACAAAAGAGGGTCCAGTGCCAGCAAGGTGCAACTTATAAATCAACTACTTTATATTTTCTCTACAAACTTTAATGAAAACTTTCACCACTAGGTGGTCCACGTGAGACAGCAGCATGAGTGCAGTACAAATCCTGAAGAGACGCTAACATAACACACAAACACAAACTGCACACTCAGATCGGCTTGACGCGACTTCCATTAAAAACAGAGTACCACCTAATTTGCGTGGGGTCTTTTTAGCAATGTGTCCGAGCGTCCCATGACATAAATACTGTGCGACATGAACGCTACAACAAAGCAGTGATATACCTGCTGCTCAGTCTGTGGCTTTTTGTCAAGACTCGGGGAGCACATCGTTGTTTTTTGTGAACGTTTCCCCCGTTGCCCGGTTTCAAAAACGGTGGTTTTGATTTTCGTGAAGGAGACACCTTCTTTACTCATCATCGAGTGATCTCACTGACCAGCCATCTGGTGGAATGCAGTCTGCTGACTTCACATTTTGGCCTTGGATCGTTTGGAACCCTGGTGGAGCAGGTACTAAAAAAGTACCTGGTACAGGTGCAATGACCTAACAGAAAACCCATAAAACTATGGCAAGCTGACCCGAGTAGGTACTGATGGAAAAGGGCGTTTGGGCACTCAAGGCCCTCCATAGATGAGACTTAAGCTGAATAAATAATCAGGGTGTGACATGGTGTTGGCTGTTCTGCAGGTGGACAGTCTAACAGTGAACCCGGGTCCAGAGGGGTTACCTGAGCTGATGGTGTCTCAGCCAGGCTGCGGCTACGCCATCCTGCTCTGCTCCTGGACACAACAGGACTCCTCCGACTCTGGCGACGACGCCCCCGCCACGCCTGGGAGGTAGACGCCTCCTCCATTATAATGTGAGTGTCAGTTAAAGTGATTGATGGACTGGATTAATTTAACGTGATTTCCCTCCCTACAGCGAGGGGCCCTCCAGAGACGTAGTTCTCCATCTGACCACCGGGCGGATACACAACAAGAATGTTTCCACTCATCTCATCGGCAGCATTAGCAAAGGTAGACGCTCTTACCAGCCGGATCGTTTTACATTCGCACCCACGCTTGTTTACTGGGTCGCTGATGAGGTAAATAATGTGGGGACAGCAGGCGTCTGCAGGTACACCCGGTCCCTCTCGCTCACCTGGAAACACTTTTAAACTGCAGCTGAGTCTCGTCTCAGTGGGTTTCTTTAGGTGTGTTGTAATTGTACTATTCTCTTTAAGTCTCCTCTTCTCAGCTTCCTGCTGAGATGCAGAAACACAGATGATGCAAATGATTTCCTCTCATACTGCGATCGGTGTGACAGTAAAAACATATAAAAGTGCGTTTGATATGGTTTTAAAAAACTCACAAAAAACTGGCTGAATGCATTTTAATAGATGAATTCTGTTTTTTTGTGTTTTTTTTACAGGATCCAAGGAAGAGTCGTCAACGTGTGGACTGTTTGCTCTCTGTACTTTAGATGGTAGGATGGGAATTTTAAACACTTTTACATCTTTTTTTTTTATCTCTGTGCAGAAGTCTGTGCTTTTCTACCAACTAGAACAAGCCAGTTAAGCAAGAGGAGGAGTTTTTTAAGTTGTTTGCTAAAATGCATCTGATAATGACAGTCTGGCAATAATTTAGCTTTAGTTTTATTTCTATAGCGCCTGTACACAACGGCAGTTTTTAGCCGTGTTGATTTATTTTTAACCATTTTTAAGGCCGACCTGTTGTCTGCCTTCTCATTTCACAGGGACGCTGAAGCTGATGGACAGCTCGGAGCAGTTGTTGTGGTCGGTGCAGGTGGATCATCAGCTGTTTGCCCTGCAGAAGCTCGACGTCACAGTGAGTCTCTGCAACAGGCCGACACTCGTGGACGCTTTCAACTTTTAGCAAATATAAACCTTTTGTTTGTTTTTTGTTTTTTTAGTTTCCAGTGAAAAACAGATGTTTTGTTAACTCGTCTGTTTTTAATGTTCTTACGTGTCTTATTAGAAATTGTTGGAGCTGATGGGACTCATTTAACTCTGTGCGTAAAAATGCAGATAAAGCTGTCAGGAAGTCAGATGTAAGAACAGCACAGAGAATCCATTCAGTTTTCAAAATAAAATCCCCCATGTAGGCTACACGTGACATCGCAGTCATGCAGCTGCTGTCGAGAAAGTCTCTCTGTTCTTCTCGGCACTCATGGGTATTTCATGTTAGTCACTTTAGTTTATACTATACCAGTTTGATCTCCATTAAGCCACCACAGCAAGAACAACACCCATCCAAATTCAGATTTTTACCCTTTACCCTGCTCACTTAAAAAACTTTTACCAGACAACAGAAGGTCCTGTTTCCTGTTCGGTTATTTTCCTCATGTAATGAACAGCCTGACAGATGTAACATCAGCAGGTACAGGTCATGTATGGAAACACAGATCTGGAAGTACTTTTCATTTCCATCTATTTGCTCTTCAGGAATAGCACAGTGTCTTATACTGAAAAACTAGAGGAGTTAAGGACTTCACCGAAAGTTTCAGACGCATGAATTTGAGTGACTTTGTGGCATTTCCTCCATAATTACCTAAAAATCACATGCAGGCTGGTCTAATTAGTCCCAGTTTAGTTTTTTGTCCATCAGCTACTCGATTACATGCTGAATTAATTCAGAAATGTGTGTTTGCCTTCGTGTGTGCGCTCAGCTATGCAGCAACCCTGTGTGCGTCTGTGTCTTCTTCCAGGGGGACGGCAGAGAGGAGGTGGTGGCGTGTGCTTGGGACGGTCAAACCTACATCATCGACCATAATCGGACCGTGGTGAGGTTCCAGTTCGACGAGAACGTCAACGCCTTCTGTGCAGGTGAGGGACATTGCACCACCTCCTCCTCGTTTTTGCTCCGCCGTCGTATTTCTGTGACCGTCGCGACACTCATCAAGTTTTCGGCTAATGCGATGAAGCGCCACTCGGGACTTTCCAACAGTAGATCTAAATCTGCAGCTTTCTCCAACTTCTAATGCGAGTTTCAGCTCGCTGTTGAATGTGACACACTTTTGGCTTTCACGTTAACTCACACATCAGCTCAGTATTGATGGTGAGCTTAAGGCAAAGAGAATAAATAATAAACAGACATGTGTACGCTCAGATCTGTGCTCTATAAATCGTTTACACATGTTTGCAGGTAAATCCACCTGGAGTCTTCTAATCCTCTGGATTAGCGGAGTTGCTGAACATCCATAAATCTGTTGATTCTGCTTAATGTGTCTCTGAGCCTCTCGCAGCGGAGCTTTCAGCAGCTGAAGACACAGATATTTCCCTCAGGCTGTCCACACAGCTCCAGATTAATGCAGATAAACTATTTTTCACTTGAGGTTCTGACTGTTTGGGGAGAAGGAGTCTGGAATATTTTCCACTGTTTTCCTCTCTCAGCAGGAAATAATCTGCTTTACACTTCTGGATTCGAGGTTAAGGTACCTAAATGTTTGACAACACCTCAGCTACAACTCCTCTCAGGCTCGAACTTCAAACTCCTTTTAGTTCATGGGCCACAAACATGTGCATACTGGGCCAGAGCCAAAATAACAGCAAGCTAAGATAACAAGCTAAAACCGTGAGCCCAGGTGAAGAACAGCTCTTTAACCTACACCCAGAAAACTGAAGGTTCTCACATTAAATGACTGAACCCTTTAGAAATTGACTGCATTGTCATCAGTATATCTCAGCTTTCCCACATGTTACATTACATTTTGCAGGTTAGTGGAAAATCATTTTTGTAGCTAAGCAACAGTAATATTTAATACACTTACAATTCAAATAAGATCTGGAAATCCTCTGGACTTTTCATATATTTTCACTCCCGTGGCCTCACTGCAGTTTTCGTGCTCTCTACAACCTGATTTCTTACCTTAGTCCAGGCGTTTGGAACCTCAAACAAAGGTGGAATTTCAAACCTGCACCACCAGATGGCAGCATAGAACTTTAGCCTCGCCTTGCTTTGAGCTCTTCTTCCTCTCTTCTCTCTGTCTTTCTTATCTGTGCTGTCAGATCTCTCTGCAGTATTTGGACAGTTAATCTGAGGCGCCTAATGTGACATGTGCAGCTTTAAGTGGATTAAAGAAAGAGACAAAAGACTCCGGAGATCTCTGATTCCAGCCATGTTTGCTGCTTTCCACCTGCTGAGTGTTCAGGCCTCACTCCCCTCTGCTCTCAGCTCCTCAGACAGATCAGACTTGTTGTGTGGAGGCTACAGTAGCCCGGCAGCGGAGGATTGCTGATGTGTTTATTTGTATTCACATAGCACGGTCCCCCATCACCACCACCACCTGTTGAGTAAAAACTGTGTGTAAGATTCTCAGGTTTTCTCTGGTTGCAGGTCAGTACACGTGTAAGGAGGGCAAAAACGGCCCCTGCCTCGTCTATGTCAGCTTCAACCACAAAATCTACATCTACTGGAAGGTGGAGCTGGAGCGCATGGAGTCCACCAACCTGCTGAGAGTGCTGGAGGAAAAGCCTGGCTTTAAAAGCCACCTGAAGATGCTGGGAGTCGGTAAGTACGTCGGCAGCTCAGTGTTTGGAGTCAAGCACACACCTCCTCAGTTTGAGGGTGAATAAGAGCCCAAATGGGGCTCTGATCTGAATACTGATGAGGAGGAAGGAAGAAATGACCCCACCGACAGACTTTACAACTAATAAGGCCCTGCCAGCAAGTTCTTACTCTTCTTTAAAGAAACAGTTTGCAGCACAGTCTCTGCAAGAATTCCTATTGATCACCAAACAAATATAACTAGGATATTGTAAACTGGTTAGATGTAACGTTTGGTATTAATTGAGTATTAATTCAAGTCTTGTGGCTTTTTCTACACGTAGCTGTCATTACCGCCCCCTAGTGTGAGTTTATGCTCTCCTCCTGCAGGCATACACTTTAGCTGCTTCTGGCTGTATTATAAAAACTGGTTGTTTATTGCCCAGCCTTTCCCTCTCACTGCTCACTTTACATGCAAATATAGCTGAAGTTAAAGCACAGTTACCATCTACAGCATATGTGGTTAAAATGAGCTGCGTGTCGCTGAGTTTTTTTCTGCCCGGTGTTCTCCATTAGAGGCCTCAAGTTGGTGCAGAGTACACAGTCACGGTGCAACACAGTGTAAATGTGGGGAGAAGTAAATGACCGTGGTCCTGCTTGCGCTTCCAGTCGTCTTCCTCATCTGTTGTGTTGCCTTCAAGCTCAGACTCTTCCACTCTAACCTCGCTACGAGGGGTCAGAACAGGACTTCATGCTAAGCAGCTGCTGGTGGCAACTTTATATTCAGCAGATACATCAGAGGGAGTATCAAACTTCTCATTTTTACCCGCTCGGGATATAGGAGAAACTCTTCTCTCTACATCCGAATGTAAACACACGCTCTGAGTCCTCCGAGCTGAAAAGACTCAAGTATTTTTAGAGCGGTGGAATCCAAGAGCCCACAGATGATCTTTCTGAAAAATGGTCTTTGTGCATTTCCATGTCGTCCTCCTGCCAAATGTGATGCTTAACTCGATTCAGGTTAATCATTTGTGGATGCACACAGTGGTTATTTATTTCCTGTTAATTTCCTTTGTCAAAGGCCTTTTGCTATTAGAACATAAATCTAGTCTCTGCGCTTCGTGTGAGGGAGGAGGGAAGTGATTAAATCACAGATGAGCTCATGCTTGTTGGTCTGCATGGATGACCAACCTGTCAAAAGCTTCACGTCAGAAATCTCTGTTAGAGCTTTACTGCAGTGTCACGACTGCAGGTGAAAACGCACGTTCCAGTTTACTTTTTATCAGTGCTGCTGGTTTTGTTAGCAGTGCTTCCTGCTGCCTGCGTTAATAATTCAGCCTCTGGGCCTGTGGTCTTTCTTTTGACTGTGATTTCACAGGCTTGTTGCCAAACCCACTGTGGAAAATGTGTGATGTGAAGAATGAAGAAGGAAGGACACAATATTAGTGTAAAAATGTGCCTTTAACCGTTGCTTTAATCTACAATTTCCAGTAGTTTAAAGAAACTACACAATAAAAAGTGAAGATGGAAAAGAAGGTAAACTGTTCTGTAGGTGTCGATGGTTTTAGCTGCCTCACCCTGACCTCCTTGAAATGTCAGCAGCAGCTCTGAGGCGCTCCCCTGCTGCTTTTTCACCTTAATAAGCTCCCTTTAGCCAAGCGCTGATTATGAGTTTGCCAGTTCTCCATCACAAAGAGGGGAAGGTTTCTAAATTAGCTGCTCCTACGTGGTCATTTTCAAATTTGTGATGGAGGAGTTCAAACATCAGCTTGTAAAGTGTCAGCGATGTTTGCTGAGCAGTGCAAGGTAGGCGGCGCACACCTGACATCAAAGTAGAGATGAAGGTGGGAGGCTGACTGTGAAATTAGGCATTTGTGCCCACAAAAAGTCATATTTATCCAGTGTGCAGTTCAGGACTAAATATAGCTGCTCACTGATGTATTAACTCACTTAATCTGCAGCTGTTTCCCAGAAGGTTCTGAAATTTAGGGGCAGATGTTCCCAACAATAGTGTCTGATAGTCACACACAGAATACCTCAGCACAGTGCCGTCTCTAAAAGATTCACTGGGGTTTTAAAAAAATTCCTTTTAGCATGTGGTGTGGCCGTTTCCAGGACTTTTTTAATGATGTGCAACCAACAACAAGGCCGTCGGCCTACAGGCCACCAACATAAGTGATCTGAAATAAGTACAATGAGTGGATGCTTAAGGCCTCTTTCAAATCTGATTTCTATTTCTTTCACAATCGAGGCCTGGAGGGCAGTGCAACGCATTGGAGGGAAAGCTGAAATAGCATCTACTTTCACCCCAGTTAACAGCCCGGATTCAATATGAAGGGTATTTTTTCTTCTGGAGACAGACAACAGACTATGTAAACAACTGTATTAAAAATGTTGAGTACTCTGACATTTAAAAGCATGCTGTGTAAATTTTCAGTGGGTGTTGTGGGATTAGTGATCCTAAACTGGGACAGACCTGTTAGAGAGGGAATTGAGATCACAGAAAGTATGTGAGAGGACAATTGGAATAATGATTTGTACCAAATTTAGAGCACTGCAGCTTAAAATCCTGCACTCAAATCCAATGCTATGACTTCACCTTCGTATCCTATGTGTAAAAGAAATGCTGGAAGCATTACACACGGCAAAATATTACAAATCAATTTAAATAGAATAATATTATTAGATTTTTCAAAACCCCTTATCAAACTAGATATAAAAATGGGACCACGGAAAGCTGGAGAAGATGTGGATCATTACCATATCTTTTGGGATTGTCCTAATTTAAAAAAATTACTGGCTGGGAATTCATAAAACTCTGTGTGAGGTCTTTAAGATAAAATTTGATATTAATTTTGTAAATTTGTACTTGGGCCTGGTTGCTGGCTCGGTCCGGGGAGGGGACACAAAACTCTTACAAGCGCTATTAGTGGCCAGCAAAAAATCAATAATCAGGAAGTGGTTAAATCCAACTCCACCAACACTTGAGGATTGTTTTAGTGTGGTTTTTGAAATATTTAAAATGGAAAAATTGACATTCTCCTTAAAAATTCAAAAAGACAATGAATTGCTTGGTGTATCTCCCATGTATTGTACAATGTCAGGTCGACCCTCTACTTCATAATATGTATTGAATGTACTTTATGTAAATAAGTTAAACATGTTGCATTATGTATACACTGTCAAGCCACCGAGTTCACTTTTTGTTATCTGAATGTAAAAAAAAAAAAAAAAAAAAAAAAAAAAGTCTTCTTTTTTTTTTTTGACTAAATAATATCAATGCACTTTCTTGTAACAAGTCCTTTTTCAATAAAAATATAATTTTTTTTTAAAAAAAGGGAATCAATTTAAAAAGTGCAGAAGATCTTAGTCTCTTCTCCTTGTTCTCCCAAATATTTACATCTATACTTACAATTCTGGTATTCGATGGCAAATGCCAATCACGCTCAATAATGCCGGGCAGCGAGCACAGGGCCCACTGATTGTTGGTCAGAGACATTCACACTTGTGGCCTTGTGAAGGTCATTTTGTTGCTCTGGCAGTGCTCATCCTATTCTTCCTTGCACAAAGGAGCAGCTACCTGTCCTGCTGATGTGTTAAGGCCTTCTACGGCCCTGTCCAGACTGTTTAGACTCTTGAGACTGTGCTGTAATACTGACTCTAGCCAAATGACAGAAAACAGTCAGAAAGGATGGTGAGGGAAAACATGTCAGTGGTCTCCACTGTAAAACCAATCCTATTTTAGGGGTTTTCTCATTGTTGCCCCTCTACCGCACCTCTAATACTACTTAATACTCCAAAAGTTTTAGCATGAAGTTACACTGAATTTAAAACTTCTGTGTTAAATCTACAGAACACCATAACCTGACCTCCCTAGAAATGTAACTACACATCGCTGTTAAGCAGCTCTCCCAGATATAACTGCCGGCAGTGGTGCAGGTTACATCGTAGGCTCTACATCGGATAATGACAGAAGCGTAATACAGACGTTTCACAAGCAAAAATACTGCAGAATCATATTAAAAATACATTGCTTAACAAATGTATTACTTCTCGGAGAAGCCAGAAATGAATCAGGAATAAATAATAATCAACCACTAAAACTAATTCTTCTGTTTAGGAAAACAAATGCAATTTAGCATCTTAGTGTCTCAAAAAACAATAATGTGCTGGTTTGATGAGTAGGTTTATATTTGAAAGTCTGCCAAATAATAACACAAATTAAAGGTTTAAAGCAAATATTCTTGAGTATAAACTAAAATATTTGCATTATGAATGTAATGTGCATGATGATTGATTATTACTTCCACAAAAAGGCTGACATTTAGGGGTTTTTAGCCTTTTTCACTTTCTTATGATTTCCCGATAGGAGATGCAAGCTAATATTTTTTCCATTTGAGCTTGAAACAGTCGATATGATCTGCGCCTTTGTTTGTGTAAATTTCTGTTTAATCCCGATGACATCAACAGGTTGTGAAAGGCTGCGAGCTGTGATTGGTCGATGTCCAACGTGACATCAGTCCTGGCCATAATGTATGGCTTTCCTAATTGTGTAATCTGACACGGTGCCTATCAGACCGTGCCTGAATGCACCGTGAACGTTTGTGGAGTCATTTCCTGTGAAGTCATGTTAATCTGGTCACATGTCAGTACTCCGGTTTCAGCGGTAACCGTCACATTGTGTTTCGCCTCCACAGATGCTGATGATCCAGCCGCAGTGCGAGCCCTGGTGGCAGATGTTCTCTACAAGGATGCGCAGACGTAGCTCGGTGACATGCATCACCACGCTGCCTTCTCTGTTTTCCCCCTGACTGTAAATACTCTGTAAATAAACACTGACGGACCGTCTTCCGTGCTGCTGCTCTTGTTACTTGCGCTCCCGGCAGATAAATGTTGGGGTTTGGGTTTCTGATCGCCTGGCCGCCAGCTGTTATCTCAGACCTGCACGCTGTCTCTGTCATTGGTATTCTGTCCGCCCAGGTTGCTTTTAACAAGGCGGGCAGAGGATGAAAGCAATGAGACATAATGCAGGGGAAATGCTGCACTGTTTAACCTGCTGTTTTCACCGGTGACTATGTGAATCTGGGAGCGAGGGGAGGGCGGGGGATTAGCAGAAGCTTTATGTGGCTGTCAGTCAGTGGTGACAAGCGGCTGAAAAGAGCTCCCCAATCAAACAGCAGTGACTTCCTATTATTCATTCCCTGTAGTGTCTGAGAAAATTCTCCTGTCCAGTGTATCATCTCCGACATGAAGCGCTTCTAATTATGCATAACACGATTACTTCATGAGGACATTTGACTAGCAGTGAGTGAGTAGTGTTGAAATGATGATGGGAAGGACTGGGGGAATCTCCCACTGTTCCCAATGGGAGGATCCTATTACCACCTGTGTCGACTGCCTCTGTCGTTCCCATGCAATATTAATAAGATGAGCATGTGGCTCAGGTGTCCTGGTAGCCTCTTATCTCTCCTGCCCTTTAGAGACCTGCAAAAAGAAGGCTTTCCTTTGAGGACCAAGTCCATATGAACTCTTTTTCTTAGTCTTGTTTTGTTTGCATCCCATCTAAGAAAAATCCGGCAGTTATAATTTCTTCTTAATCCACTCTTAATCACGTGATTGTCTGCATTAGCTTCAGCTAGAGATAAAACTCCTTATATGTTCTCCCTCAGTGGAAAAAGTTGATGAGGTGAAAGATATTTTACATTTTGAAATAAAATTTGAAAAAATGTTTATTTTTAAAAAAAGGAAAAGAAATGATCACGTATATAAAGGAGAATAAGTGCAAAACAGCCCAGTGGATCATTCTGGTGGCAAGTTTGGAGGCAATTATAGCAATGTGGGACACAGAGATGCATAATCTGTTCTCTAATTGTTTGTAGGATGATGTATCCTTTGTGGGCTTTACTAAGATTTTAGTCAATCCCAAAGATGCTGAATGGAATTTAACTTATTATTTATTTTTTTTTACATTTAAAAAAATAAAATTGTCTGCAGAAACAAGTCTCACTGCAGTAAAATTAATATTCTATACTTTAGTTGTTTTCCTCCTGTGGTCTGGAGACATGACAACTCTGTGGAGATGAGAGTGTGGTTGTCTGTTTCTCTGTCAGCCAAGTGACCAGTCCTCGGTGAATCCCACCTCTCCAGTTTAGCTGCAACCCTAAATGGGACGAGTGATCAAGAAGATAATTTTGCCATCATTCCTTTGGGTAATAGTAGCACTAAGCCCAAAGAGGTTGACGATGATAAACCATGGATATGACAGTTTACAGAGGCTTTGTTTGCTTTAATCTGGATTACTGGAAACAAACACCTCTTCTGCATCAGCGAACCAACAAATCAATGATAAAACCACTAATGCAGCAGCCTCACTTAGCGCCTGCCCCAGAGGAGCTGTTAGCTCACAGATGATGGGAATAAGGATTTCAACACTGACCAAACAATGCTAGCTCTTAAATGTAGCTTGATTGCTGTTGACCAGTTGTGTATATATCTATTGGCTCTGCTAGAATGAGAGTCAGAGTGCATGGGTTCCCAGATTTTTTTCCAGCTAATTACTGATAAGGACTGCTATTTCCACATTGTGTGTGTGAGTTTGAAAGCAGAGCACCAGTCTCTTGCACAAATTTGCTGACTTCCAGGCTGAATAGAGGAGGAGAACTGTTTCACTGGGTTGTTGGTGAACCTGGAAATGACCACAAAGTAAGGCATCTTGGAGTAAGATTAAAGTTCATTAATCTTAATACACTGATGGGATGACAATGAGTTTGATAAAATTGTAGTGATTACTGGCAAAATAACTGTTAGCAATGCGAAGTGTGTGGTACTTATATCAGACGGTTATCTTACAAAATCACAACCAAAACTATCAACAAGCGACAAACACGACAAGCAAATTGTTTTTGTGCTGCATCTGTATTTGATAGCTTAAAGGTAAATAAATATAATGTACATTGTTTTGACACCATTATTAAAAATGGAGTTGTACAATTTATAAGGATGCGGAAACCTGCATTCAGCTGAGACTGAAATAGTCACTTGGATGAGTAATGAAACTTTAATCGCACTGAAAGCTGTCCAGATTAACAAAATAATTTTCTGGGAATGCTGGTTTTAGTCTTACAGCTGTTAAATGGTTCTGAAATTATCTTGTAAACTGAGCTAGGCATGCTTATGCAGGGGGCCGTAATTATGATTTTGTTAGGCAAACTAAAGGTGTCCCACAGGGCTCCCTTATAGGACCTGTTTTATTTTCTGTTTTTATAGAAGCATCTTCATGCAGATGAAGCTATTTAAATTCCCTTTGTAGTACAAGAGCTTTAGACAGCATTTCACATCTTGGTTTTTCTTTACTCTAAGAAAAACTTTTTTTCTGGTTAAAAGCTAATGATAATGGTGGGTTTGATAAAAGAACATCAAAAAGCTATAAAATGTGGACGTAGATGATGCAGTTTTTAATGTCATTAAAGATGCTGTACAAATCATTTCACCCTGGAAAAAGAACAGTTTAAAAAAATTGTTAAAAGCCCTAAATTACCACGGCATCCATGTCCACAATGAGTTTACATAATTTTTTAACTACAACCATATCCACTACCAAAATAGGGCTGTTCAGGGGACTATTTTCTAAAAACTTTTACTTTAAATTGCAACTATTTTGTGTTATCTACATCACAGTTGTTCTGAATCCTAAAAGTACCCCATGTTGCGATTGGTATCTTTTAAATGTACTTAACTATATTTACCTCATCAGTTTGTAAGTCATGAAAAGGGCAAGTGGCCAAAATGTATGCTGATAGCTGTGTGAGTGGATGAGTCATTATTAAGTTAACCCCAGCTGTAAAGATAATTGCAGCAGTTGTAGTCATATCACAGTCCTTGCTTCAGTTACAGCTTGGTCTTTTAAATGAGTCCAGTAAGTTCACACTGCCTCATCTTTATGACCATCAAAGGTCAAGCAGGGCCCGGCTCATTTGTTATGCTGTTGTGTTTATGTATCCCATCAGATAAGCGTGGATTTAAGCTGGTTGGTTTGTGTTTAAACAGAGTATGGGACTCCTGTTTCCATTCGGATTTCCCAGGCAAAATGTCAGCCTGTTTAGCATGCAGAGCCTTGCCTGCTTTCCAGCAATGATTCCTGTGCTCGGCCGTGACTTTTGCTCTGATATTTTCCCCGAGCAGGCAAGCTGGACGTAAAACACATCTCAGACATCTGACCCTGTGACATGACCATGCAGGGCTAATAGCCTTGCCATGATGTCTCTGACCTCCTGTGTGTGTATATATGGACTTATCTGCAGCTATTTTAGCCACATCATTTCATGGACTGACTCGAGTTGAAGCCTAGTTTGTTTTGTTTAGCAGGAAATTGTTGATAGGCCACTGGGGATATCTCGTGTAGGGATTTTGTTGTTATATAGTGTGGACCAATGTGAGCAGTGTTGTCTTCGTGTCCCTGAATGTTATCACTTGAACACATTTCACATAGAAAATTGCAATCTGGCCTTTTATTAATGTGAATCTGGTTCACCTTTGAGGACTAAAATGTTCAGGTTTAGGATTTTTTTAAGTAACTGTTTTCATCAGATGACTGTTTTAACCCTCATCTCACTGAGAAGTGTGGTTTACATTATGTCCGTATGACTGATTTTTAAATATCATATAGTATCTATGGAGATTTAAATCTTTAAAAAATGTATGCTAAATTTATTTATGTTTTGTTCATTTAAAAAAAATATTTTTATTACATTTTAGGTCATTAATGTGGAGATTTGTATTATTACTGTTATAAACCCTAAATGCTGGCTTTCTAAAATATTTGACACCTCCAGTGTGAGACATGACTTGTTTTGGGAGGTCACAGGCTAAAATCACTGAGATGTGAGCATACAGTATACTGTGACTATAATGCCCGTGACGGACCTCTGCTCTGACGCATTTAATTGACTTTCAAACCCATCATAAGGATTCGGTCTATAGAAGCTGGCATGCCATGGCATGCAGCCACAGTCCCTTCAAGCCACTCTCTATACACTGCCTGCCTCATTTGTTAATATTGTGAAAATGTATTGCTTGCCTTCATTGGACATTTCATTAGATACAGCTGGCTAGCACCACACTGCCTTCAGAGCCATCTTAAGTCTTCCTGTCACAGATTCTACAAGGTGCTGGAAATATTGGTCAGAGATTTTGCTCCATGTTGAAATGATAGCATCCCACAGGCTGTGGTGTTTAAATGATGCTCATTTGGTACTAAAGGACCCAAAGTGGACTTTACATCACCACCAGCATCCTGAACCGCTGAGAAAGGCCAGGATGGATCTGTGCTTTCATGTTGTTTACATTAAATTCTGACCCTACAATCTGAATATTGCAGCAGAAATCAAGACTCAGCAGATCAGGCAGCGTTTTTGTAATCTTCTGTCAGTGAGCCCATGTGAACGGTAGCTTCAGTTTCCTGTGCTTAGCTGGCAGGAGTGTGCTCTTCTGCTGCTGTATCCCATCTACCTGAAGCCTGTGCATTCAGAGATGCTCTTCTGCATACCTCGGTTGTAACAAGTGATTATTTGAATTGCTGTCGCCTTACTGTCAGCTCTGGTCATTCCTGGACATTTTCAGCTGCCACTTACTGGATGTTTTTATCTTTTTTGGACTATTCTCTGCAAATCACAGAGATGGTTGTATTCGATAATCCCAGCAGATTAGCAGTTTCTGAAATACTCAGACCAACAGCCATGCCACATTCAAAGTCAGTTAAACAGCTATTTCCCCAGTCTGGATTCAGTTTGGACTTCAGCAGGTCATCTCAACCATGTTTACCTGAGTTGCTGGCATGTGATTGGCTGATTTGATTTTTTAGATAACAAGCAGTTAAATAAGTGTAATTAATAAAGTGGCCGGTGAGTTCATTTTACAATAATAACATGATATTTACAGCTTGGCAAAAACACCACAGGTAAATGAACTAAAATTCGTCATACATGATTAAAAATTAAACTCAAGATTTTAAGCTTGGGATTTTTTTTTTAAAGAAAATTTCAATGAGCTGAATGTAAAATGTTTATAAGAACTTAATCTAACTTTTAAAGGCACTTAAAAACTTCCTTTCTAATGCCTTGAAAGCTTAATCTGCTAAAAGAAATATAGCTGTTCAGCATGAAGAAAAGCCTCCACAGTGAGCTGAACACAACCCGACAGTCCAGCCCGGCGCAAAGCACACACTGAATCCTCCCTCCCTCCCTCCACAGCCTTCAGTGTCAGGTCACAGAGTCGTCAGGCAGCCGCTGTCAGATCTGTAAATATATACGACTGCTGGCGCTCAGACAGCCTCTTGTTCCTGTGAGAAAGTAAGAACACCCACAAATCAGGGGAAGAGATGTTGATGTGCCGTCTCTGTTCCCACAAGGTCAACTCCACTGATGGAGACCAATTCCTGCTAAAAATAACCACAGTTTACTACAAATTTTGCTCATTTATAGGAAAATATTCTCTGAAAGCTAGACAGAGCTGCAACTGCTGGTTATTTACATGAAATTACTTTCATATAAAGGTATTCAGCAGATCCTCCCTTTTTCACGAGTTTCAGGTGGTATGTGTTTGGCATTTTTGATTTAAAATCTACTGAAATAAACAGTTGAGGGTTATTCTAGTATAGTAGTATCAAACCTGAGGTCCACGGCCCAGAATTCCAATCCTATCTATCTATCTGTCTATCTATCTATCTATCTATCTATCTATCTGTCTATCTATCTATCTATCTATCTATCTATCTATCTGTCTATCTATCTGTCTATCTGTATATATGTATATATGTATATATGTATACATATATAGTCCGGGTGTCCAGGTTTCTAATAATTTATGTTACTATCTCATCAGCATAGAAAGGTGAAGCCAACACCTGACTCTTTTAAACCTGCCATTCTTTTTAACGACACACAGGAGGTGAAAGTCTTGGATGCAAAAAGACTTTGAGTGAAACAACCATTGGACTTGACTTCGGTAAACAATTTTCTTCTTTTTGGGACCAGAGGAGTCGCCTCCTGCTGACATAAAAAAACCCGCAGGTTTAAGACACTATGCTGTCACCAAAGCCAATGGCATCTCTCACAGTTTTAAAGAAATGGAGACACACTTAATTCCCTTTGCGCATGCTCGCCTTCTTATCAAGTTGCATGAAATGCAAGTCTGAAGTTTTTGTGTAATCTGTATGTAAAGCTTTGCTACTCATTGGATCAAGTCTTTATTTGATATCTGAAACCACGAAATGATTCTGTGATTAGATTAGCATCAAAAACCAGAAAAAAACAGAATCCTCAAAAATAATTCCCAATTTACACGAGGACATCTTTAACTTAGGTAATTTATTTTGCTTATAAAGCTGATATTTAACATATTTACATTAACTACAATTAGGTAAACATACTGGTTTTTCTCAGTACAAAAGCTCTGCAGTAACAAGCCATGCTGAGTCAAACAGTCTGTACATTTTAATTTCTTGCTCTTATCTTTTTTTCCTTTTAATTTTTACAAATTCTTTCTTTCTTTCACCCAAACCTTGGGAGTTCATATGAATTTGTGACAAGCAAATGTTTGAATTACTGCTTTAAAATAGACCCTATGTTTTAGCATCTTAATATGCCTTTATTTAGCATTTAAATATGTTTTACAGCTTTTTGATAATTCCTGCCATTTACGAAACAGTTAGGATTCTAATCAGTGAAAACACTTTCTGACCACAGGGTCTAATTTGCTGCACTCCTTTACCTGAATGTGCTGAAAATGAATTCAGTAAAATGCGTGCAGCTATTATATTTGATTGCATAACCGAGGCTGAAACAGGCTGAGACGACTGCTGATTAATGCGCTCACAGAGATCCTATTTACACGTCTCGTACGGCTTGAATACAATGCTGATGAGTCACAAATGGTTGGGACGGCCGTGTTTGCAGGAATACATGAGGATAATTATGCAGAGGCTGGCTTTGACAGACCAGCTCATCTTCAGACTGTGGAGCCCCGCAGGAGGTGAAGGAAATCACAAGAACAGCTGAAATGCAATTCAGGTGATATTGTTTACTCAAGGTGCAAGCTTGGGGTAGTTTTAATGCCACTTTATACTTCGAGTAAACAACATTTCTGAGATATATTTTCTCTCCACGGCATTTATCTCTCCAAAGTTCTTTTCTCCAAAGATGGATAATCTTGATAAGCTTAACCACCCAAAGAGGGAGAACACTTAACATAAGCTCCACCACGTCCCATCAACAGCCCCAAGCCACTGATGGTAACCACACTTGTGATTAACAGCCCACTTCTGACTTAATTCTACAACATTTTTTTGTTTCAGTGCACAACAGGAGATTTTAACAGTCAGCAGAGTTATCTCAGTAGACACAGGGGATTGCAATCTTACATGGTGTCTTATTATGCAATATTGTGCAAGTGTTTGATTTTTATGCAATGAATTTTATATCCACTCTTGCTAACAGCGTTTTGATCAGTGGAACAATGTGCTGCAGATGTGACAGGATAATGCTTATTTTTGATTCAGTGTCACTTTGAGGGTGAATAGAAAAGAAAGACAACCATTTTTCTGGGGGGAATTTATGTTGGAGTGCCTTTCTGACAATGCAGTCATTGTGACAGTGGAAGTTAAGAGAGAATGCTGGTACTTTAAAAAGGATTTTATGTTATATAAATATTCTACATAATTAACTTTGCACACAAGCTCCAGTCAGAGGATCTTATTATTGTTATTTTTAAAATTTTTTTATACTTTTAAAATATAAACAAAGAGAATGTAACATTTTTAAAAAATGTAATGCTGCATTTCAACATCTTTAAAATAACAATTAAACTTTACTTGTAATTCTTTACACCAATACATAAAATATATAATAAAACACATTTACTTTAGTAATATAGGAGGTATAAAAAATATACTAAATATAAAAAGAACTATAAAACTATACTGGATAAGTATAGATTTATTTAAAATGACATATTACTTTACATGGTTTTGATAGTTTAAAAATAAATGTTTTACCCTACTTTGGGCAACTTGTGTTAGCATCCTAGCATGTTTAACATTTTTGCATTAGCATGTTGAACAAAATGTAAAACCTTAATAGCAAAACCCAAATTTTACAATCAATTATAAAACTACTAAATCTGACACATTAAATGCATCTAGAGTTTTATTAGTGGAAGTGACTGATTGACATCCTAAATGACATGCTAATACAAGGACGATAGCATTTATATGTTAGCATGTAAAGTGCACCTAAAAAATGTACAAATCTATTTTGTGCTCTGTAATGATGAGCAGATTTCAGCATGTTTGCAGCCCAGTGCTAAAAATTGTTTTAGTATACATAGCTAACATAACACCTGTGGGGGAGATCAATTTGGTAGCTAAATCTAACTTAAGACGGTAAACTTCATTAGGGCTTCAAGTTGTGCATTATAGGTGGTATAATTTTAGTGAAAGATGTAAGCTGTTTTGTTTTGTGCAGTGTCGGGCCAATCAAAAACATGGTAAGGAGTCAATTGTCCTGTTTTTTCGGTTTTTGTTTTGGTTATTTTACATTTTGAGCCAATTTTTTCTTGCCAAACTTAGCCTTGTCAGCCATATCATAATACAACCGCTAGTTGCTGGGGAAAAATGTGTACTCCTGAGCCAACAAGTCAAGTGGTTCCTGGAGCTTGCTGACTTTTGTTCAAATCAGTTGCAAAAATGTACTTCACCAAAAAACTTCTATTGCTTCCTTCTATTTTACATGCATGTCTGCAAATCCTTGGTAGCTAGAAGCCAAGCGGCAATTCAACACGACAATGTACGATGCAAACTATTGTTGTACATCGGTGCTACAGCCGGAAAAGGCAAACCTTCTCCATTTCCAGTTTGTGTTGCATATTTAACAGTTTCAGTACAGGTTGGGGAGTATCTGTACAGTGTTTGTAGAGAAGTCCGTCACTTTCATTCAAACTACGACCGTAGCAATATTCTAGTGACATCACAGTGACACAAAGAAGTTTTTACCAGCTGATTAAGAAAAACAAGCAATTTCCAAGAAACATTTGCCAAACACCTGAGGAATATAGCTTTTTCCCTAGCGACAGGTGATTACCAGAGGGTCATTGACTAGTCTGTTGGCATGGTTTATAAATCATTTGGAAATCATTTTTCCTGCAACTGCACTGTGGGAGGCCTGTGTGACAGGGTTCTAATTCACCTGATTGTACACTGTCACCCTGATTGTCACACATCTAATATGGCAAACAAGTTAACATTGCATGGTTAGTGATCACATTTCTGCAAAAGATGCCCTTTGCTAACCAAGCTAGCCAGTTGGGGCTAGCATTAGCTGGTAAAATCCAGTTCTACCCTATGTCCAAATCAAGGGGTGACTTCCAGAACTGAAAAAGAGTTCAGAAACTGCAGGGTGGCCTTTCTGGATAGTTTCCACATTTATAACAACTCTGAGTGGGGTGAACTTTTTTTCCCCTAACCTATCCAACTGAATAATTGAGTCAAGGATGTGGCGTCGGTGTCTGGTATGCCTCATCCACTGCTTTGAGTCATTAAACTGGACCTCCTCACTATGTCTGTGCTTTTGGAGCCATTTGGAGCATTTTTAATGCCTCATCTGACTAAGAATATGGTTTGCTGTGTGGTACAGATCATCAAAGAAGTTTTTGCTTCAATTTTGGTGAGTCAAATTCTAATATTTGATTAGTCTTTTACACAGCCCTGATTAGCAGATATGTATGTCTCTGCATTGCACCTGTAAACTCAATGAATGCAGCTTGGTAACAAAGATGCCAGATAACTTAGCAACTCCCCCCTTTCAATCAAATAAGATAACTAATCTACACGTAAACCAAAAAAAGTGAACAAAAAAAGGTTCCGATTAAAAAGTAGATTAACATCTACTGTATGTTGCACAGAATTAACACTGAAGAATGCAAAGACCGAATGACAAATTTAATGTTCACATATCTATTTTGTTTTACATTAGCCTTATATCAGGAGCAGACAGTCATCTATGGGTATATATCTGTGAGTCTGTAAATACACCAGCACTTAGCTTCCTAGGTGGTCACAATATTTCACAACAATATTTTCACAGTATGTTTTACCACTTTTGAAGGAATAATGTGGCAGAGGGGATTAATGTGAAATTAAATCATGAGACACAGCTAATATTTGAGTTTCCGGCATGGACTCTGTGTTCTCTCCAAAAGCCAGGCATTAATTCGGTTTGAAGCTGTTCAGTATCATAAGTTTGTTCATCAAGATTTCACACAATTCTGTAGAGAAGCAGATTTAAGTAGAATTCACTGAAATAAACTGATTTGTAAAAAAAAAAAAAAAAAAAAAGCATTTTCATCACATCTGGTTGATGGTAGTTGTTGTCTGTTTGCTGCAAAATGACTACCATCAAGTGCTGTCATTGGAGGCAACTGGACTTCTTTTCAGTTTGTGAAGATGTTTCGCCTTTTATCCAATCAGCTACTTCAGATTCGATGGAGATTCGCAGGTATTTAACCCCAATCGGTGTCCCGTCGGAGGTGGTCCCCTGACAGAACAAGAGGAATTGTTCTTTTGCAGAACCATATGCATTTGCGTATACTTACTTGGCTTTTGCTGGGTATTTCTTTTTTATTTGCCCAAATCATATATCCTTCAGCTTGGAAAATTGTTAAGTGTCTCTCGGTTTGCATTTTAATATCCTGGTACTTTAATCATTGGTCTTATTTGAAATACTCTGGAGAATCTCCCACTCAGTGGATCTGGATTTACAGAACATGCTGCCTCACCACTGATGACTTGGTTTGATTAACATCCCTGCTTTGCTCTGTGAAGTAAATACTTGTGGGTCATTCCTGCTGTGCTACTAGAGCCTGCAGGGATGTGTTTTCATCCCCTCACCAGATGGAGGGGATGATATAAAGCGGGAAGAGATGCTATTGATAGAGATGAAGGAAACACGATGGAGAAAGCTATTTCTAGTGGCGGGCAAAGTAAATAATGTTTTCTTTTCTGCAGTAGTCTTGCTGCTGGTGTGGGAGTGAACAGTCTGTGATGAGGATGATGGTCTGGCTGGAGGAGTGGGCTGTCAGCCTTTATCAAAGGTCTGCGACAAAAGCAAAGCTCTCCTGCCCACTCTAACCTTCCACAGTTTCTAATCATGTGAAGAGGAGCAGAAATCAAAAAGTGTATTTATATGAGCTGCAAACGATTCGATATCCTGTCTGGGCAAAAGATAAGTCACACACTTTGACTGTAATGGTAGCATGGCTTCACCTTGGCATTGTTTCGATAACCTTACACTATATCACAATAGAACAGTCGCCTTCATTGTAAAAGATCTGCCTTACTGCTGCAACCAATACAATGCTAAAGGTGCAACTTTTATTTTGAAAGCAAACGGCCTCTGTTTCTACTTTGCGTCACAGTTTCACTAACGATCGGCTTCTGTGCAAACTACAGGTGACCATGGCAACCTAACCTACCTATTTACAACCAGGTTCACCTAGCAACAGTCAGCAACCTCAAACAATTGGTCGCCAACCGTGAAGGGAATACCTATTTTTCCATAGCAGCCTATCCGGTTGTTTAAGTGATGACGTATGAAACCTGCTTCCGGGTCCAAACTACACTGCATTCATTAAGGCTGTTGTCTTTTTGTCTGGGTTTTTATTACCACTATTTATCGGCAGCACTTTTTAAAGCTCAGTTTTTAAAACCTAACTACAGCCCATCGGCTCACGGTTTACCAGGCACCAAATATTTGATCAGGTCGGAAAAGAATCACTCTGAGGCTAACAAAATTTGAATGGGTGCATGCAGCAGTATATTAATGACTATCCTCGTATTGTGGATGGATTATCTCCGGACTGAAGTTTGGTCTGTTTTCAGCATGTTTTTCCTGCCACGCAATCACATTTGTCCCTAACCATCAGTAACTTTACAACCATTGCTGCTGTTTAGTTTTCTGTCTTCATTTATGTCTGAAGTGATAGCAGAGCTATACATTTACGTTTTAGTTTTCCAGAAATCGCTCAGTCAGAACATGGTATGTCATCTTTAGATGGAAACTAGCGAGCTAACTCCCTGCTAACTTCTTACTCCGTTAAACGTCATAAATTCTGTTTTTCCTGGATCCCTGCGTGTTAAACTTTATGTTACACCTAGGAGAGAGCAGCCACACTGATCATTTTTATTAAAAATGAAATGAAAAAATTTAGACAGCTTTGACTCTCAGTGACGCCACAGTATTAGGAGTTTGGACGGAAACAGCTAATGATGTCGGACTTAAAAGGCAGATGGGTGGCAGCGGGTGGCTGACCAGTCTCTACGCCTGTGTGACTGCCAATGCATGTCAATAAGAGTTTTTCAACTTGATTAGTTCATTTATCAATACCCGATTAATGATGTAAGTGCTTCCTACAAGTTTTTGAACAGTACATGAGCACAAACAAAGAACTTAAATCAATTCAATTCATTCACCTCCTTTCTAAGGTCCAGATTACTCTGGCTAATGACTAATTATGCACTAACAGGAAGGGATAACGAGCATTTTCCATCATTATTTTTTTTTTTTAATGGCAGACAAACAACCTCTTTCTTTCTTTTTCTCCTTCATGTATGTGATGCAGGTTTGAGATTGGACCGAACTTGTATATGCACATAATAAAAGTGCTTTATTCATTAAAAATAGCTCCATTATAGTGCAAAAATTATTTTTAAAAAACCCCACAACCCAGGTGAGACCTGCTGCACTGAATACCTCCAGCTCTAAATGTATATTGATTCGCTTCTGAAAACATATTTATTATATTTTCCTTTCCTTTCCTTTCCTTCTTTTTTTTTTTTTTTTAACTTTTTTGCATATTTGTCACACATGTTTCTCATGATCAAAAACAATTTTAAATTTTAGGCAAAGATACAAAATGCAGTTTTCAAATTTAATTTTTTTTTTATTAACTTTTTAATTTTTATAATTTTTTAAATTTAATACATGAAAAAAGTTATCCAAACCTATTCTTCAATCGTATGTGAAAAAGTATTTGTTTCTGCTTGTTTAACAATTAATCAAATGTGATTAGCCACATTTTCGGAAAGCTGAGTTCTGTTTAGTTCAGCCACATCCAGGCCTGATTACTGCCAGACCTGTCGAATCAAGGAATCATTAAATACAACCTGTTTGACAAAGTGAAGTAGAGCTCAAAAAGCAACACATCATGCCATGATCTAAAGATGAGAAACAAAGTCACTGACCTCCATCACTGTAGAAAGGATTACAAAGACATTTCTAAGGGTTTGGGACTCCAATGAACCATGCTGAGAGTCAATATGTGCAGATGTAGAAAACTTGAAACAGTGGCGAACCTTCCCAGGAGTGGCTGGCCTACTAAAGAAGAGGTCACTAAAGAACTGATGGAACCATGAATTCTGTTCTGTTCTACCAGAACATCCTGAAGGAGAATGTCCGGCCATCAGTTTGTTTTGTGAAGCTTAAGCTCACTTGGGTAGACCAAGTCCATGTCTGAATGGCTCAAAAACAAAATAAAGGTTTTGAAGTGTTCAACTCCAAACTTAAACCTGATCGGGATATTTTGGCACGACAAAACAGACTGTTCTTGCTGGAAAACCCTCCAGTGTATTACAAACAGTAAAAACTGTATTTTGTATTTACTTGTCTGATATTAATATTTCTTCATATTCATTTGTATTTGATTAACTGTGATGTTTCCAGAATAAGTAACGTTAGAAGTCTCGTCATTTAAATCTATAATCTTGAAAGGACCGAAGGTTAAACTTGGTTTATCTGTTTAATCACATGTCTGCAGTTATTGCTGGAGGCAGGCAGAGGCCAAGATTTATCTGTTGTTACTGTGTGTGTGCTGATCCTACACCTGAGCTCACTTTCCAGTAATTTTCTACCAAAGCAATTACCGAGGTGGGTGAGCTAAAAGAGTAGTTACTGTAAGTTTATGATGGCTTTAGAGCCTCGGAGAATTCACTGGTGATGAATAGCGAGCAATCACTTTGAAACACCGTGTTATTATATGTGTGCTTTCAGTCCTCTGCGTGGAGATTTATATTAGTCATTCTCTTGTGAAGATTGGTGCGCCCCCTCTGCCGTAATCTCCAGTCGAGAGCTGCCCTCTGAATGGTAAATATGCATATTGTATGGGAGCATGAGACATTGTTTTATGCAGCACTTCTGCTGCTGGCAAAGTCACCGATGCATAAAGCTTATCTTAAAGAACATAAAGTCACAACAGACCCTTTGATGTGTCCTCTCTACCATGAGCCAGTGATCAGTTTGTGGTTTATGTTCAAAGCATCTGCTGCACTTGAGACACTGCATTGCCTTTTCGGTAACAATACTTGACTTCTGGTACTTTCCTACCGGAGGTGTTAGCAGCTCTGTGTTGACAGGATGTGGTGTGCAAACTGACTCAAAACAGGGGAGGGGGTGGTTTTCTTTAACAAGGTTCGTAGTAATTTTGTGTTCCTGTAATGTCCTTTCCCCCACCGTGTTCCCCGGCTTAGCGGTGCGAGGAGCTGTCACACGAAGCGTAACAAAAATAAAGCTTCGTGTGACAGCTCTCACAATATCAATGCAGTTTGCTTTGTGAGAAAACAGCCAGAAATGAGGCACCCGCCTAATGCAGATGTGTCCCTGAACCAAAACAGTGTTTTGACAGATTTTCTGGGCTGTGCACCTCTAGGTTCCCAGGTGCCGTTAGTTTCTTTTACATGATGCAGTTTTTTTCCTGTGCTTGTCACACTGACATCTGTAACACGCAGCATTATGGGTCTTTGTTTTTTTAGTTATACCAAAGGGATAGATGCAAAAATAAGGACTTCACTTGACACTTGCCTTCAACAGTGGGTGCACAAAGACCAGGAAACTAACACCAGAGTCCAATTCATTTTAGTTTTATTTATAGAGCGCCAAATCAAAACAACAGTTGCCTCAAGGCACTTTATATTGTAAAGTAAAGACCCAACAATAATACAAAGAAAACAGAGAAAACCCAACAATCATATGACCCACTATGAGTAAGTGTTTTGGCCATAGTGGGAAGGAAATTTGTTGAACTGATCATTTTCTTGTATTGCACAATGTTGCCCCTAGGCAACAAAAATATTTTGGGAAGGGGGTGTCTGAAATAAAAAATTGTTTTTTGTCAATAAAATGGCCCAAAGCGAGTCAGTAAATGATGTTAAGTCATTTTTAGTATGTACTATTAAAATGTGTACAGTAGAGGGTTAAATTCGATTCTAGGTTTAACAGGGAACGTGAACGATAAAGGGAGAATAAAGAAATGACGTTATTGGGAGAAATATGCTCTCTCTTTCCATTTTTGGATCAACTGAAGGCTTTTCTGTGAGTTTTTAGGACATCCTAATAATAACGAATTACTATTTCATTTCATTTATTGCTTCTAGTCCAGCCTAGAAGTAATAAATGCATGGACTAGTTTTTAGTCATCTCTCTGAGATAGGATGGTTCTCATTTTAGAGCTGTTGCACAAATGTAAAAAATCTGTCCTACATATTTGTTTAATATGGACACTGAAGGACATATGCTTGTCAAAAAAGACCCCCCCCCCACAGTGCTACTGGAGGCCATCAGTCCCTGCAACAGCCCTCAGGTGCTTGCCTGCAGCTGGCCCTGAGGCTCCCTCTGTAGCCTCTTTCTATCAGTTCTCTTTCTGCATCTACCTCTTTTTCTAGAGGAAGACAGAGCTAGTCCGTATTTGGAAACCTGTGCTTCATCTGTAAGAAAAAAATATGTAAGGAGAGATTCATCAGGGCATGAATCAAAAGTTATTTAGTTAAAACCAAAAATTGTCATCAAAGATAAAGCTTTAGCTGCATTAACATTTAGGAAGTTTTTATTACACTCAGCTATGCAATGACTGTGAATGCTTCGAGATGAACCCACAGGAACACCTGTGAAAGGAAAAACCTCTGTGATATCTGACATGTTATCAGCTCTTCTTTTAATTTTATCATCAGATGGAGGGACCAAGCTTTTTTTATTTTCTTTGGACTAAGCTGCACTAGCATGTAGCCTGTCCCATGGCCTTATCAGATACTTTCACGCAGTCTAGAAAAGGGTTCGGCTCAGATTCAACAGTCTAAAGAGTAGGGCCAAGTTATATGCAACTTCCTGTACCACCATGTTAACATGAGTACGTTCAGGCTGAGGGGATTTAAAAACAGTTTATCTTCTCCTTACATGGTGGTCCATACTAGTTATGGTTTACTAGTGATGGACAGCTGGTTAGCTTAAACACAGGCTTTTAAGAAATGTTTTTTAGGATATAAAATTTGCCTCCATGTTGGTCAATGAGAGTCTACAAAATACTTTTACAGTAATGTGCTCATGATTTGTGTCTTGCAATAATAAATGCCAAGGCACATGTAGACCTGCCCCACAACACAACCTCATTAACATCCATCACCCATCCATCCATTATCTGCTGTGTATCTGGTCTGGTCACAGAGATAGTGCTCTAAGCAGAGACGTTCACCTTCCCAGTCACCTCCTCCAGCTCCTTCAGGGAACACCAAGGCACTCCCAAGCCAGCTGAGAGATATAATCTTCCCAGCATGTCCTGAGTACAGCCCTTCTCCTGTAGTACATGTTCAAAACACCCAGCAGGCATCCTAGTCAGATGCCTGAACCATCTTAGCTGGCTTCTTTCCATGTAGAGGAGTAGCAGCTCTACTCCGAAGTCTTTCTGAATGATCGAGCTCCTCGTTTTATTGTTAAATGAAATAAAAGCCCAGCCTATCTGCCATCTCATAGGTGAGGATAGGAATGTAGATAAGTGTTTTTCATGCTGAGTATTAATTGCTTTTTATGCTGCTGTACAGTGCAGTGAAACAGCATTTGCCCCCCTATTTTTTTACATATTTTTCACACTTACATGTTTCAGATCATCAAACAAATTTTTAATATTAGGCGAAGATAAGCTAAGTACTAAATGCAGTTTGTAAATGATGATTTCACTTAGTATAGAAACAAGTTATCCAAACCTCCTGGTTCTGCCGTCCTTGGCAGCAAGACCTGCAATCAAGCATTTGTGATAATTGACAAGCACATCACTGTGGAGGAATTTTGCCCCACTCTGCTTTAAAGAATTGTTTTAATTCAGCTACACTGGAGGATTTCCCAGCAAGAACCGCCTTTTTAATGTCACACCAAAACATCTCTATCAGATTTACATTCGGTGTTGGCCACTCCAAAACCTTGTTTTTGAGCCATTCTGACATGGACTTAGTCTACCCAAGAGAGCTTAAGCTTCAGGATATGAACTGATGGTTAAACATGCTCCTTCAGGATTTTCTGGTAGAGAGCAGAATTGATCGTCCCATCAATTACAGCAAGTCGTCCTGAAGCAGCAAAGCAGCCCCAGATCATTACACTACAACCGCCATGTTTGAGATGACTGTGGAGGAATTTTAGCCCACTCTTATATGCAGAATCTTTTATAATTCAGCCAAATTTGGACAGTTTATGAGCCTTTTTAAAGTCATGTCAAAGCATCTCAATCAAATTTAAGTCCAGACCATGTTTGACTGTTTCTATGATGTTCATTTTATGAAGTGTTGTGTTAGTTTTACTCCTGATGTAGTAGAACTTTTTCAAAAGAGTCCAGATTTTGTCTCGTCACTTCACAGAATATTTTCCCAAATGTGCAACAAATTAAGAAATGAGGAAGTGGCAAATTCGTTTTCCACTCCACGTTATATTATATGTATAGCTGACTTGGCCTATGGTATACATTTGATAGCTACTGTTATATAGCATATAAAAAACCCCACATTAACATGTTAACACATTTAATAATTCCTTGATTTTAATAATGCTTAGATGTAATTTACTGTAAAAGATTGGTTATTGGTGTGTTCCTTTGAAAGAATTTCTAAAAGAAACAATTATCTATAAAGCACCAGAGACACAGCTCTCAGTTCAGATATGAAGACTTCTGTCTTTCCTCTGGTTTTCTTTAAAAACACTTGAAATGTTTCGTCTTGTGCTATAGACCTAAAAGGACTTGATCTTACTACATATTCAATGGGAATTGGCTTGGGTCTCTGTCATGGAAAAAAAGGGCAGTACAGCAAGACGGGAACCTTCAATACTCAGGCCAATCAACTGTCAAAGGCCCCTGGTGGTGTGGGAACATCTGCTTCCTCTATTCTAACATGACATGCTTCTTTATATAGCAAGATGTACCAGTAAAGGGCACATACATGGGTGTCTAGCTACTGCAGAACATGGGAATCAATGTTCAGGCTGGTCTGTTTAGTGGAGTCCTCCCACAGCCAGTCTGCTGAGATTTTAAATTAATGCCCCAATGCTCCATTTATCTAAATAGGCCCATCGCTCCTCTGTGTTGTGTCTCCTTGTCATAAAATTATGAATGCCAAGCTAGCCAGAATACATACTTTATTAGGCAGAGAAAATACTGTCCAGAAGAAGAAAAACACCAAAAATAAATTTCTGTCATACATCGATTCCTCTCACACGTCATAGGAAGGTCACTAACACAACAAAGAGAAACAAATATTTCCAATCTGCACGTTCATGACCGCCAAGAATAGGCTAGATGGTTGCTGTAGCACGGTCAAAAAGCGTGGAGCAGCACGGGTGTTGTTAAAGCAGAGCATGATGGTGCTTTCGGTGAGCACATCTGAGGCAGCTTCCTTACTCTCCACACTATGAAAACACATACAAGAGAGGCAGGTGGCACTGTAGTGGGGAGGCAAATCAGCAAACATGAGGCATCAAGAGTGAATAACATCAGCCAAAAAATGGCGGCAAATACACAAAGAAGATCAGTTGCCTAAATGAAGATAAGCTTGAAGAGGTGCCTTGGCACAAGTGCAGCCTTAGCCGAGTGGTTAAAATCTCCTGAAAGAGTCAGAAAGGGAAGGCAGCGGGGGTCGGCTTTTGGCAGCTTGTTCTGACCGGAGCTCGCTGTACCAGTTTTGGGACGATGGGACCTGTTCCACTTTTTTCCCACGTGAAACAGGAGCTGCTGTTATAAGATGGCAGAAAACCCTTCTGGGCTTATAATGCACACACATCCAGCCCCTTCAGACTTTCAACATGACACAATCAGACTAGTACATAAACATGCAGACTTATACAAAGGCAGAACTTTACAAAGTCATGCAGATGGAATGTTTTGATATTTCTGACTCTTGATATATTTAACCGGCTGGCCTTAAGTCTATTTTTATATGAGGAGATTTATAGGGAACTACCACAACTCAGTCTAGGCCATCGTGACGGGCTGGAAAGTGTGCTCTTGGAAAACATAACCAAATCAGTCTCTTTATGAGGGAAAAAAAGAATGAAGGGACTTTACAAAGCTAAATATATCTACTTGAGAAATGTTTCCTTAGATCTCTTGAAATTCTCTATGAGAACCAGTCTGTGTCTTTAAGGAGGTAGCCTGATCCACACTTAATTACACTAGAATCCTAAGCTTCTCAACATTTTCTTTTAACACTCAGGAAATAGCTTGAAGACTCTTCGTTTTTGTATGAGGCGTGTCGTGTCTTAAATGTAGTTTGGGAAATGTGCTTAATACAGCTTCTACAGCTTCATACAGCATATTGATGACAGCAAGAAGACTGACACCGGTCTGTCTGATAAATATAAGGCTACAGCCAGGAAATGTTGATTTAAAAAAACCAGCCTGGCTTGGTCCAAAGGTGAGAAAAAGAAGCCTTCCAGCACCAATTAAAGCCTCACTAATGAACATGTTAAGGCAATATGTTAAATCCACTGATTCCAGGGGTACGAGGTAAGATAGGAGAGGACCTTTGTTAGCTTGACGCTCTTGTTGCACACAAGACCATCTGAAAGAATAAAGCTATATCATCCAATAGAGTTTAAAGAGTGCAGATAAAGTTTAAAAATAACTGGAAAAAAACTGTGTACTTTGCTGAATACATGCGTAACTATTGGAAACTGTTAGTTAAAAATAATGAGCAAACAGATGGGTACAAGTTAGGGATAGATGGAGGAAAACTATGTAGATACAGCTGTGGAATAACAGGTAAAAAAAGAATAATTGCTAAAGAGTGGAAATAATAAAGCGTTTATATAATTATTACAGTTGAGGATAAATGTGACACAGTATGCAACATTCCTAAATTTTAATTTTTTACTTTTGTTTCCTAAAATTTGAAAATTTCAAGGTTAACATGCAAAAATCAGTTTGTATTTCTCTGTTTTCTATGACTATTTCTCTTGAATATGTCAAACTGTTTGTGTCTTTTGAATAACTATGGTTCAGTAACCATTCAAATTAGGTAGATACACGTAAATTATTATATCACTGAGGGAGCAGGGGTTTTCCCCTCGTAGGTGAAAGTTTTACTGGAGGAGGATTTGGGGAAAAATATTATGCTGTTTAATTGCTGTTTATGAATCAGAAACTGTTCGGTATACTAATTTTTTTGCATTTGCAGACAGTTAAGATAACAAACAATGGAAATACTGTTTTTCTGCACAACTGTGATTATTTGTTAGCAAAACTGATAAAATAAATTGATAATACCTGAAACAGATACATAGCAATTCAAAGCCAATAGCTTTAAGTTATACATAGCCAGGTAAAATTACTGATATTAAATCAAATATTCAGGTAAAGTAAAGAATTGAACTAAAAAAAAACAACTTTAAAATAAACATTAACTTTATAAACTGGAAGCTGGAAACTTTCCAAGTTGGAAGTTGGAAAGTTAGTTGGAAATAGCATGGAGTAAATATGATAACTTAAATCACGGGCACGTGAATTAAAGTTGAAGCAGGTCAAAGCTGATGGGTCAATGGTGTGATAGCCAAAGCAACAGATAATTGTCTGGGAAAAAATTCAGCTGCTGGCCACAGCTATGAATGAACAGTTGATACTGATGGCTAAAGATCATAGCTAAAGAGTGAAAACAGAGTAGCTAAAAGCTGCCAGACAAAATAATCAAAATAGGAGAAAGTTATATACAAAAAGCTAAAATTTGGAGTGGTTGAAAAACACAATCATTATTTTGCCAAATTTATTGGAAAATGAAAGAATGGGTTGATGTTGCTAGCTAAACGTCACAGATGGTGTAAGTGGTGGAGACCTGTCTAAGTGGATCAGTCTTAATAGCTTTTCAAATAAATGGTCGACACACATAGTTGATAAATCCTAGAGTATGACTAATGTTTTGGATCAGTTGCTAAAGTATTTGCTAGAAGAAAGTTAGGTTGGAATAGCAATCTGGTTTCATCTATAAAAAGCTTTAAAAAAAACTTTAATATGCTTATATTAGTTTTTGTCAGCCTTTATATTACGTACAACTTTTATTTTGTACATTTAGTGTTCGTATGGTCTTCAGAAATTAGCTGTAATATGTTAAATAGTGAGTTTTAATGGTGCTGATAGGCTAATGTTGTTGCTAAACGTTTCCAAATATAAAATTATTCCTTTAAGAATATCTTAAGTGAAGTTGTTTAACTTCGCAATTAACTTGTTTTTCATTCACTCTATGACTCAAAGTATTTTTTACAGTTAAATCACAAAATATTCCACAAAAAATCACTTTAAGGATTATTATGGTTTTCCCTTTTAGTGCATTGGTGTATTTGAGCAGCTCAGCAGACAAATTGGTTTGAATATATAGTCTAATCACAAAGAATGATTAAACTTACAAGACTGGATTTTCCTCTGTTTACTAGACTAGTTTTATATAAGCGATAATCATGGTGAATGTCTTAATTCTACCAACACAAAGATGTAAACTCAAGCACAACTGATGCAAATGCTCATCCATGTTCTGGCAGTGAGAGACACGGTGACCCCACAGCCCAGACATGAACAGCATCGTGCCGCATTGCTGCAACCAAATAGGCTTTAGGAGGACGTGGTCGCTGCTGCCGAGTCGGTCTCACAGGTTCTCGTTGGTGTCGTGTTGGCACTGGCTGTCGGTCAAGGGGTTCAGGAAGGGCAGATCCTCGCCACAGCCCTGCAGCTTCAGGACCCGACTGCTCAGATCCAAGCAGCACTATGAGAGGAGTCACATGGGGAGACATAATTAGTACGCTAAATATTTAATCACAGATGGCCAATCTTGTTTCACAACACACATGAAAAGTTGGATAGTTTATTGCACTTAATACCTTCAGATATATTTCAATTTAATAATCTAAGATCGAAAATTGTGTTTATTCTTAAATTTTGCTAGAGTAGCTTTGCATGATTCATATCCAAAATAATCAGCTTCTGAAAAAAGCAGCTGTAGGTTCCTTCCCTCTCCCTATATGCCAGTTTTCTTCTGATTAGTAGCAGAGTCGGTGTTGTGGCTTCTGAACTCAAAGCCAGGGCTGTGAGTCTTGGAAACTAACTTGGAACCCCATGGCAACCACTGGTCACTATGGAAACAATGCTTATTCCCCAACCAGTTGACAAGTAGTTGCTGGAGGCAGTTGCTAGGTGAAACTGGTCACAAAGAGGTACAGAGTGCTGCACAAAAAGAAATCTCATTGCTTTGGTTGCTAACAGAATGCTGGAGCCTGTAGGTCACATGGAAGATACAGACTTGTCTGCAACTACTTGCCATCTCTAAAGTAAAAGTTGCACCTTTTTAAATGTCTTGGTTGCAGCAGCGGTTGTCATAAGGTCTTCGACACAGCATTGTTTTTGCAACCACTCGCCAACTGGTCAGGGAATATACTTTTTTCTCTAGTGACCAGTGGCTGCCAGAAAAAAAGGCACAAAAAGGCAAAATAACATCATGTGACACCCCTTCGATGAAAATGTATTGGCTATTACTGGATTCAACAAATGAAATTCAGCTGAAAGTAACCTGGAGGGCAACCTGTGGAACGTTTCTGAAACAGGCCCCCATATTTTCAGCATGATTAGCTCCATTGAGTGGGTGGAGACAAATGTCAGGGCTGATTTGCGACATAAAAATAGCAACAAGCGTGAAAGGAAAGGTTAACAAGCTGGTAGTGAGATCTGCATTAATCCAGTATCGAACTTTATACGGTGTAACGGGAATTATACCATAAATATTCATTCATTTTGTTGTGTTTTTATTGAGTAATTTGCTTCATTTTTCTGATTCTTCTGTTGTTGGTTGACCATAAAGCCTCCCTATCACTGAACTTGATTATGGGTTACTAATAAGTTGCCTGTTTGGCCTACACATCTGGCTAACACACAGCAACTCTTACCCTTCCATGCATCCAAAAAATGTTGGTGGACCTTAAAAGCAATAAGGTCCCCCAAAGGACAATCAACAGGACTGCCATAATGCATAAAAGGAGTTTTTGATTATAAATTGTCCATAAATAACAGGAAAATGTGTAGACTTGTGTTTAGCACGGTAACACAGACACATTTTAAATCAGTAAAAATCAACCAGAATAAAATAAAGACTAGTAAACCACAGTCTGAATAAATGAATGAATGAATGAATAAATAGAAATATTGTGTTTAGTTAACAGTTCAGGGTTATTTTATGTCATAAAAGTTGAAAAATGAATGATAATGAATTGAAATTTAAAGCGCAGTCTAACACTTTCTCTATGAAAACAAAAAGACTTGGGACATTGATTTATGAAAGCAGGGATGTTTTATTCTTCGTCCTTCTGTTAAGCAGCTTTTATATTACATTTGTGCTGGTGCAGGCCATTAATCACAATTACTAACGCTGCTTATGAATATTTGCAGGGAAAGCCAAACACCGGAATGAGCTCGGAGCTAAAATGTTCATCTTACCTCACACAGTCCTTCAGGGCTGATCTACAAAATTGGAGCTCATGTTCTTTTCACACCCTGAAGTCTCACTTTAATTAGATCTTCCAGGAGATAACTAGTTGCCTGATTATGTAATGCTGAAATAAACGAAGGACTACTCTCAAACTGCCAGCTTGTCTTGTGATTGGATTTAGATGTCATATTTCAAATGTGAATATTAAACATTTCACATCACAGAATGTCCAGAATCTCCTCATGTGGGATTTATCTGCACAGCGGGTGCCCGATTAAATGCTGTGCTATAAAAACAACATGACCCTTATGCAATAAGAACCGGCATCTTTCCCCCTTACATGTTCAGTTCTATGAGAGTATTTCTTCTTCTCCCCTTTTTGGTTATTTAAAGCTTTGTGACCATTTCAGCTTAGCTGAGTCTGTAAAAGGCCCAGCACACATCAAAAGATGCGATAAGGCTCACAAAATATGAGAAAATGAAATGAGGATCTTACTTTAAGTTCCAAAAGAGTCTGCAGACCCAGGCACAGCTCGAACGCCTCGTCCTCTGAAAGGGAGGAAAAGGAGGGGAGAGATAAGGGCAGAGGGAAGAGAAATACATAAACTGCATTTCAGTCCATTTTGTAAGCTGCTTCCATTTCTTAACACCTCATCTGAAAATGCATTCATTAGCCTGAATCCAGGTTAAGTCATCAGCACACTCCATATTCATCCGTGTGTTAATGAGCGCTGTTAAGCATATGTACTTGTGTGGGTGGTGGCAACGTGAGAATTTAATGCGCATGAAGAACCCTGGATGCAGGTATGAGGGATTTAGAGTCGCTGGAGCAAGTCCACAAAAAATACAACAATAACAGAAAGCAGTCTTTTTTGTTTTTGTCTCTGTGAGGACTGAATGTTTTCACAGCAAGGGAAAAGTAAGTAAAGTAAGGGCAATTGCATGACTTACGGGCTCCAGATTAACTTTAAAGGAACATTTCAACATTTAAAAAACAGATTATAGCTCCTTGCAGGGACTCAGATGAGAAGACTAATAGCTGCATGTTGGAAGCAGCATTTTTAGTTTTAGATTTAGCGTAGCTCTGTCTAAAGGTAACAAAATCCACCTAAAACCACCTCTGAACCTTTTATAAATAAATATAAAAATGAAATAAAAGTAACTACTACTTAGTTACTACTTACCACTACTACTTAGCAGTAGGCTAAGCTTGTACCAGGGTTTATTTAAGGTTATCTTAGATCCCAGTCACAGGAAGCGACAGGTGTTTGCAGACAAGTTTTCCATGCAAACTACTTTGCAACAACGGCAAAGTTGGGAACAAGGTTAGGATTCATGTCAGTCTGTATGTTAAATACAAAGTTACACTAAGGAAACAATTGAAGCTGTTTTGAGAAGCTAATGCATTTACATAAGTGCTGCAGGAAATAACAAATGTGCTGGGCACTTAATCACTATTGTTTTTAGTATCATGGCCAACCACAAATTTCAAGGACTAAGCTGGATCGATCCCTAAAAGGAAAGCAGCCTTTTTATTGACAAAGATAACCTCTGATTTCTGCTACCGGAGGAGAACAGTGAGTCAGACAGACACAAGTTTTTTTTTCTCACTTCTTTGGACCTGTACTTGACAACCTTTCGAAGAATGAAACCAGAGTACAAGCAGGGAGATGTGTGACAGATGAGTTGCACTCATCAGCGCAGGGTTGCAATGTTTTGGCGATCTGTCTGACAGACTGGCAATCTATCCAGGGTGTTCCACATCTCTCGCCCTATGGTAGCTGGGATAGGCTCCAGCCCCACTGTGACACTCATAAGGATAAGCAGAAGAGGATGGATGGATGGACACGCAGTCTTTTGTAAACCTTCACTAGTCTTTTTGAGACTGATTGCAGCCACAAAGTATTTGGAGCAAGTTTGGGTGATATGTACATTTTTTCCAACCGACATTCATCAGTCCAATAAATGAAGATAGGCAATATATTCACGCAGGTGACTCTTTGATGGGCGGAGCAATGTAATCATGCACGGACTGATTTGCGCATTTAGAACACAAACATGGAAGAACTTGTTGCCAAAAAAAATACAAAGAGGCTGCCATCCTATTTTTAATCATAATACCATAGTGCCATAATGTGCTTCAAGAGTTGAGAGCTGCAGTGCTCATTACTGTGACTGCCATCAAATCCTTTGCAGGTAAAGGGATTCAGGAAGTTGAAATGTGAAGAAAATAAATCTTTTTCTGGTACCAGGGTGCAAATTTAAACACCACAAGGCTTTGTGGTTTTCAGGAAAATTCCTTTCACAGTCTTCACTTTTGCACTATTAAGCCTGAAAATTTTGGCATTTCTATTCCTTAAAAACCATTGTGTTAAAAGTTTATTAGATTTTAGTGAAATTTGCTCCACACTTACCTCCACCCACACAGGTGAGACCTTCAGTTCTCATTTATTGGCATCAAGAGTTCATACACAGCTAATGTTATCCAGTTAAGGTCACCACTTTAAAAATCTTGAAATGGTATTCATTATTTCACTGTGATATTTTTACCTTTAATGTAAGCTGAACACTGGACTCTCTGTGTGCCCAGCTGCAGCTGCAGCTCCGTCACCGAGCTGTTCACGTCGCATGGTGAACTGGCCTGTCTGGGCACCAGTCTAGCAACACACACAGAGAGATACGCACACACAATAAAGAATGTCTTCATCAGTCCAAAAAAGCCTTCGTGGGTGTTTTATGTCAGTACATCTACCTACAGCAGCTTCACCTCACAAAAAACAAGTGCATCTGATTTTTATTAAAATGTCAATCAAAAGTTGGTGCTGCTGGGATTTTATTAACTAGGATCATGAAAAGCAACAGAGGAGCAGATTTTACTTTTAATCAGCTACCTTCAGATTTTAGATGTTAACAAATATACAACTAGCTGACTAGTGCTTAAAAATACAGCCACGGGTGACTGCAAGCAGGAGCAACTATCCATCTCATAAACAAGAACAGAATGGGCAAGACGATGTCTGCTCAAACCAACACGGCTCTGCAGTAGGAAATGAACAGCTTCCATTGGGTAACCGCTGCAGTGATTAATGTGTTTCTTCTGGCAACAGGTTATTAAACCCTCACTGATGGAGTGGTGAGCTTCTCTTTTCTTTAACAACTGCGCTGGAAAAGCTGTTACTCTGTTTAAGAAGGGTCAAAGTCTTGGCCCGCATCAAGCAAAGAAAAAGAATTACATTAATGCTGAAAAAAATCTTCCAATCGAGAGGATTCAGAGGGAGGTTCCGTAGCCTCTGCACTCCTGTCCCTTCAGTCTGTTGTACAATATCGCATTTTAGCAGCAACACTTTTGACACAAATATAATTCCAATACATAAAATCAAGAGTAGCACTAACAGTTGTGTTTAAGAGTGAACGTAAGAGGATTTCCACATGTGTAATGCAAAGACAAGTCAGAGGATTGGGACTAAAATATGTAGCTGCTCATCAGTGAGGCTAATCAGAAAAAAAAGGCTTCAGATTCTTAGGGAACATAACTTTTATCCTGTTCCAGAGTGATTGGCTCATCAGGGAAAGAAGAGAAGTCGATGACGTGATGCTCCCATCATGCCTAGTGCTTAATGAACAAGCCTGTGGGAGCAGTGTTATGATCTGAGGTTGCTTCAGTTGATCGGGTTTAGGTTCAGTGATCTAACTACCTGAATAAATGTATGACCATGTTCTTCCATCAACTGATTTTTTTTCTTCCCTTATTCCTATAACGATACAAGAATTCACCCGGGTCCAATTATGAATGAGTAGTTCAGGGAGCACGGATTGGCCACCACAGAGTCTGGACCATAACCTCACTCAGTCTTTGGGATGTGATGGAGAAGTCTTTGCATTGAGGTCCAACTCTCCCATTATTAATGCAAGAGCTTGGTGAAAAATTAATTAAACTCTGACAGAAATAAATGTTGTGACATTGAAAAAGCCTATTAAAGCAATGCCATGGAAAATTACGCTAAAGATGGCCCAACAAAAGAATTTGAGTATGTGCTTTGTGTTTTTTTTAAACGGCCACTGTCTCTCAGCGCTAACCACATTCTACACAGGCATGCGGGTATTAACCTGAACTTTATCCACATTTGGCAAATTCATGGTGTAAATAACTGCACAATATTTGTAGGGATAAAATGTAACTTTGTCTTAGAACTGTCTCCTCACTTTAAAATTAGCACGGAAGTGATTTTCTTTTTCTTAAGGAAAATTATGAAACAGCCACCAGGAATATCCCTAGTGCACAGCCACGGGGAAAAAAAAGATCTTTATTATATATTTGAAAGTTTAAAGACGACATTAAGATCACATCTTTAACAATCTGGAGAAACTTAAGAGCTTTATGTTGTCATTCAGATTTCTCTTTAAAGCTCATTTATTTAAATCCACTTCTTCTGTGAGGTGTCCTTTCTTCTATCCTTGGTTACTTTTTTAATCACTTCAGTATTTGTACTGAGCTGATGTGTTTCTCAGAATAAATTAGGATGCTAATATTAGGTGCATGTGCAGTGAGTGTTTAGAGCCGGGTGTTTCTTACCCCAGCCTCTGACAGCAGGAGGTGGAGATGTGGTTGTGTTGGCTGCCGGTGTTGATGGATGCCTTGACTTCAGTCTCGCAGCACTGTGGGGAAACAGAGGGGTGATTTTTGGTGTCACATTGTTATTTTTTACTGCTTCATTTTGGGACCAGTGCATGCAAGGAAACCAACCAGCCACATGAACAGCACATTAGCTCATTAACTACAGGGAGCGTATAAAGAACGCTGATCTCTCCTGTTTCGAACAAATCTTTTTGGCTGCTTTGTGCTGATATTAATGCCACAGAAAATTCGCAGTTACTGAGTAGGCAGAATGCGGTCGGCTTTTATACACTGTGTGCACCTCAACACTGTGAAACCCCTCACTGTACATGATCTACTGTTTAATTACTGAGGTGCTACTTTGCAACAATACCATTTAAAGTTGATGGTGGAATAACCAGGAGGGAAGAAATTTCACAGACTTACTTTTTGCAATGGTGTAATAAGCCAGCAGTTAAAAAAGCTACTGTAGCTTAATGGTAGCTAGCTTAGCTAACAATACAAAGGAAGAAACCATTAGCTTGGGTCAGCTAACACCTCTGAAGCTTCTATGCATAAATGTTTATACATGCAAAAATAAAATTAAAAAAATATCATGTTAATATGTGCCCAACAAAAATGCAAATGAGTGAATTCCCAATGTATCAATATAATCTTTTAATAGTCAAAATTTTGTCCTGAAAGTACATGGTACATGCTAATGAGAGGTTTGCCCTAATTAACATTGATAGCCTGTTTTATCTCATATTTTCTCAGCTGCTTGTAGTCCACTTTAAGCACTCTTTTGTATTTACTTTTAGTATTTATGCTAACCTAACTCGCCTGGCGATAGATTTGTATTCATCACATAGATTTATATGAACAAAGTTGCATCCTATACCCACCAAAAAGGGCATTTAAGTACATTTTCTTATCTGATTTTAAATCCAGAGTTTTACAGTAGCAATGCAAGCAGGCGTCTTTTGGCCTAATTTCCACTGACATTTGTACTTTTCTTTATGTCACGGGTGCTCTGCTGCCTGCAGGGCGCCTCATGTCACAAAGACATGTTTCATCCTTTGCGCAGCAGATTGTAATGGTTTATTGGAACTGCTGTCTGCAAAGGCCTTTTCCCATTTAGCATCCTCTGAGGTGATTTCATGCAACATGTCCATGTTTGTGGAAAGAAAGCAAAGTACTGGAATAATGAGGTATATACAGAACATATGGCAGCTCTGCATGCATGTCAGAAGCAGTGTGCTGGCACCACCCCCATAAGTGAGCATCAGGCTCTTTTTAGGTATTTTTTCCACCATAAGATGCAGATATATATCAAAGATTCTCAGTCTATTTATAAACAGATTTACTTTCAGATCAACTAAAGCTTCAGTAGCAGAATCTTTGGGTAATTTCCAGTAAGTAGTCATCAACAATCTGAAATATAGTCATCTGTTTCATCTCTCTTACAAATCTAGGACAGTTAGCTTGACAAAATAAGGCATTTAAAAACACTTGGATGATTAGTTTCTATAATTTGCTGATGTTTTACATAAAAGTACAACTAAAAATAGTCAGTACGAGTTGACAGGAACACAAAATCCTGCATTTTTTAAAATTGTATCGTATAAATAAGGAGTCAGTATTTTTAATGTCATGAAAAGAGCGTCTTTCTGTTTTAGATATTGGGCATATTTTCAAACATCTAGTGTCTGCTTGTCCTTCTCTCCTCGTCATCTCCTTTATAAGTCAATACCTTATCTACTTGACCCGAGGATATTCCCCCACTTGGAAGTAAACACGTTGATTTTCCATTTACCTTGTTTTGATCCCTCTCAGTCTGTGCAGACTGAGCTGAGTGAGCAAGGCTTCTTTGTCCTCACTGGCTTATCAGCAGACCCACAAACCTGCTCTTTTGTCTCAGGCCCGGTGGTGCAATAATCCCTCCCCATCCCTGAGGTTTAAAAATAGCAGCCAAACAAGTAACTGAAGAACACTTTGCATTTAATAAGTCGATGATAAAACCCAGCAAACGCACACCGAGTAATGGGTGAAAACGCGGAATCCACTGAAAAAGTGGACTTAAAAAAAGTGTGTGATATTCTCCAAACCCCACAGGGATGAGAAGCTGTTTGATCTCTGTATTGATTTCTTTCAAAGGATAAAATGCGGTTATGTCCTTGGTGTTGTGCATGGCTGCAATTCTCCAAAATTCAAATTCAAAAGGGCAAAATATCATAGTATCAAGCCCACGGTTATAGACAAAGTATAAAATATTCTGCCGCATGTGTTACTACAATTAAACTGTAAAGAACAATAAATCCCATAATGTGTTACTGTGTCTTTCAGTTGTTTCCAGTCTATGATGGCTATGGCACTCAAGCTAGAAGACAGTGTCAAAGTTTTGAGAAGTCGCTCTTTCTTTATGTTTTGTTTCTAAACAAGACTTTCTTGTAATTTCTTTAAGAGGTCTTGAGCAACAGTTCTTCAGGCTTTCTGAGGGTCTTTCACTAATTTTCAGTCCAGTCCTTGTAATTGACCAGATTAATTTTACCTGGCCTAAAAAACAATTTTAAAAAATGCACCCAACTCAAGGGATAAACCACTGTTGTGTATATGCATGACAAAAAACTTAGGAAAGAATCAATTTTAAGGTTTGATCATTTTTAACACAACGATCAACAAAATGGAACAAAATCAGTCATGGATTGGCCTCAGTCAGAGCTTAGTCCTTGGTATTATTGAAGCAGTGTGGGATTATCTGAAGTCATAGCCTGGAGAATTACAACTAAAGACTACTTAAAAAATGAGAGTAAAGCTGCCTGAAAGAGTTCAGGCTGAAGAATAAAGGTGGTTAAACATAAACATTAACTGCCAAACTCATTATAATGGCACAAACTCTGCTTTTGTCTTGTATTCTATGTTTCCATTTTTGTTTTGCTGCACACATTTCCAATTTCCAATTTTTCTGGCAAAATATAAAGAAATGAGGGGCGGCTAGTGTGTACTGCGCAGTACACAAACTCATCTGTATCCAGATGTGAGTGATTCATGGTGGAGGTATGTTGAGGGGGTATTTTCTTATCCTGTCCTTGAGGCTTTTGGAAATGTTTCCAGTTTGCTGGTTTATTGTTCATCGCTTAGTTTACAATTTTAAACACACAGAAAGATGAGAGATGAGTTTTTAAATACACAGCAATGGGTTGTCAAGAATACCATCAAATCAATCATTGGGTATTAAACTGGATGAAATAGCTAAATCCTGTAATTGCAATGAAACAACACCTAAAGGGGTTTGATGCAATAGTAAGGGATGCAATTAAGCTGACTAAAGTCTCATTTGCTTTTTTGATTAATTTACAGACTAAATTAATCATTTCGCCTGTAAAATGCCTGCACGTGCTTATTGTTTTTTGTCTGCAGGGTCAGTTCAAGCAGATATTCTGAAAAGTCAGTATTACTAATTTTATGAGACCTTTCTGCAAATATTTGTCCTTATGTGATATATGTGATCAGTGACCCCAGACTACCAGACTACAGTTAATCCCTAATATGTTTCAGAAAATATATCTAAGAAAAGTGTGGATACATAGTTGTGCATGCAGATTTGTGTTGTTCTACCATCTTCAGAGCTTTTCTCTTTCTGTAAGCTGCTTTTACCTGATCAGTGGTCAATACCTAACCTTGGTGGCAGTTCAGATTGGGGTTTATGATTAGATTTTAAACACTTTCCAAGACATAAGGAGAGAAACTTTCACATGGTTTCATTCACCAGACATGTCGACCGTAAGCTCTTTTTGTCTTTTTTTACTTGATGTCTTTATTTTTCTTTGGTTGACAAATCTATGGCAGTAACCCTGGACAGTCTCTGCAGAGGCTGATGTAACTCAAGGACCAGTGAATTCCTTTATGCAGTACTCGCTGTCTTGGCTTGATGTTACAAAGCTCTATTTAATGATCTACTCAGTTCATTGTATTTCAGACACAGAAGCCCAATAAACAGCACAATAATAAATATCACTACAATATTTTCTATCACATGAAATAGAAAATAAACAACCTGTGCTGATGTTGATGGACCAAGAAGAAGTGCAAATTGTTTCAGTAAACCTATCACTGTAGTTCCAATGCCTGATCTTAAAAAGTAATGTATTATTATTTTAAAAGGTATTAAAAATGATACAAATGAAGTGTGATAATGTGTAGGATTTAATTGGGTCTCTAGTGTGACAGTAAATCAAGTATTTCCACTAAAACACCACCAACCTCCAGGTGTAGGCTTTCTGATCCTTTAAAATTGGAAAATGTGAATATCAAATGCATGGATTCAATTCAGTACATATGAGACCAGAAAACTAATGTTCAGGATCATGATACAACAAATTATAATTAAATTGTAATTTAGTTATAGCTTATAGAGAAAGGGTGAGGAGCTGCTTGGTAGGTAGCTAAGGTGGTTTAGGAATCTTCTTCTGCACTGAGATACCTCTGAATGTCCCTGGAAAAAGTGAGGGAGGTGTAGGGGTAAATACTGGTTTCAGCAAATATTCTTTGACTGTTGCTCATGTGTCTCAATTACTGTAGCTTTGTAGTGATCATGAATCTTCAAAGAGGGCTGATGTCTTGGTAATTTGGGGCTTTTAATGATTTCTTTGAACTGTTCTTTATCCAGGGTGAAATCATTGTGCAGCATACATCTTTAATGGCTTCAAAAAAGTAGAGTTAGTAGCACAACTTTGAATTTATATTGGATTTTCTCTAATTCACGCAGGGTCAACATACAAATATGTACATTTACTTGCTTAAATCTCTTAATAAGTGGTGGTGAAGGTTCTACAGTGTCTTTTAACTTGATAAAGATAATGTCTGTTAACTTCTTCTTATGGATTACAGTTGACTACAGCTGATAGTTTCTCCTTGCCAGCATAAGAAGTATTTGTTTGACAGCACTCATTGGATTGACCAATACTCAGTACAATGGGCAACTCCAAGGAACTCAGTGAAGATCTAAGAAGGAGAATTGTAGTTTATGTAAGCTAAGATGGTCTCAGGAAGCCATTTGTAAACAACTGTAGATTCCAAGTGTACAGTAGAAGTCATTCAGGTTTGTCACCATTTTTCCAAAATCTCGAATAAGAACTGTCCCCCTTAAATGAGGGGAAATTGTTAAGAAACAACCCAGGAACTCCTGGAACACCAGGGTCACTGTCGACAGCGAAGCCAGTTTGGTATCGCCGTAGACTGAGAGGGTGCCAAACAAGAAAGAAGTCCCTGCTCCAAAATCAATACATTCAAGCTTTACTGAAATTTTCTGCAGCCCATTTGGACAAGCCAAATACGTTCTAGAGAAAAGTCTTATTGTTAGAGGAGTAATGGTGAGGCTTTCAAACCTAAAAACAGCAGAACAACTGTCAAGCAGTTGTAATCATCATATATGACGTGAGAAATATACTCTCTCTTTATAGTCATTTCCTGTTCTTTTGAATCAACTGTAGGTTTTTCAGGGAGTTTTAAAGACATGTTGTCAATAATGGATTACAGTTTTCAAGCCTAGAAGTAATAAGACAGGCGATGTTAGGATTTATAGGGCCGAGTGCAGCAAACTCAGTTTTATCTGAATTCAGAAACAAGAAATTAGACGCCATCCAGCCCTTTATGTCTTTAAGACATTCCTGGAGTTTAACTAATCAGTGTGTCATCTGGCTCCATGGATAGATAAAGCTGGGTATCATCTGCATAGCAATGAAAATGTATGCTGTGCCTTCTAATAATAATCTATGTCCATGTTGAGTTGATGCTAAATTCTGTCCACAGCTGTACGTAAAAACTTGAGATGTAGTTATGTAAAAATGATGTCCTTGCAGATAAATGCACATCCTATTTGCAGTAATCTGTCATGTTAACACCAAATACTGATTGGCACAGGCTTCCCGTCCAGTGAGTTAAAATCTAATAGTATCTAGCTTATCCACTATGCTAATGACGTAGGTAGTATTAGACCTAGTTTTGCTTGTTTTATTAGGTCTTTCCTGTATTTCAGTAAAAGTGACTGTTGTTCAAGATTGCTCAACACAATGACCTCAGTTTTCCTTCTGAAAGCACTGTAGACCCACCATTGAACCACTGAAGTATAAGAGTATAAATTAAACTGTGGCATAGGCTCTTTGATGACTCAACCTAGGACTACAAATTATGCTTTACAAGGGCCAGTGTTGGGTACAAGTGGACAAACTAGCCCCCAGGTGGAGAGTTATCTGTTGCTTACCATGTCGGTTAAGCACAAGTTTGGGTAACCTGCAGTAGAAGATTTAATACCATTTTTTGTGTTTCTCTTTGTCATTTTATCCTCCACAGTTTTAAGCCCCTGCACACTTTTTCTTTTATTTGCTGAATCCGTTTTGGGCGCATACAGATGTGTTGACCAGGTTGGACTTATTTAATCACAGTGACTCAGTGGTGTCTGTGGGTCCTGCAGAGCTTTTGATATGTTGTAAAGAGAAAGTAAATGAAGGCTTTGAATGATGAGTCATGGGAGCAGAGTAGTGTGGTCTTTGTCTCCTCTTTTGTTTTCAGTTTGTTTCAGCAGAGCACCGAATGTGGGTGAGCGTAGATTGAGTACGCAGGGTTCAGTACCTTGCACTGAATGATGAGAGCAGTTAGGACAGGCGAGCTCTCCCCGCCCTCGGGCTTCTCAGCTGTCTGTCTGGCTCCGGCCTCGCTGCTGTCGTCCTCCTCGTCCGACCGTAGGCTCCTTTCGCTTTCCTCCAAAGACTCCCTCTCCTCTGTGGAGTCATCGGCCGTGCTCTCGCTCCTCTCCTCGGTGTCAGCAGGTCCGTCCTTGGTGTCGGCCAGTGGGGAGCGAACCCTGGTGCTGAGGTCCCGGCCCTCACCTCTGAGTCGCGTGATGTTTCCCTCCAGCAGGCGACGCTGCACGATGCTGTGAGGTTGCTAGAAGGAAATGCAGATAGGTCTTAGACAGCAGGTTTTGTCAGTACAGACTTTTTGAAACATGCACATAGTGTGTAGTGCACATATAAGGAGAAAAAAAACGCTCTGTAACTCTATAAATAAAATGAAGATTAGTCAGACCACTGTGTACTGAGTGTTAGTGCATACAGCTAGTATATAATGTATGTAGTTTAAAATATATGTGTTAGGAAAAAATAGGCCTGCTTCCTGCATAGGCAAGAAGAAAAGAACAAGATGAGCCAGAGATGTGCAGCTGCTGATGTGTGAATTGGTATATATATGAGGTGTTGCTCAGATCAGAAACTGAAACACGACTTCTTCTGATGCCTGCAGAAAAGAGCCAAGAAATAGATCACTTGTGCATATGAAACAGGCTGCTTTTTAATATTTTGCATTGCAAATGAGTAATTTATGCTCATGAAATGAATCACTTTTGCCCACTGATAGTTCACCCAAATATTTCACATGCATGTTTGCATACTGATGGTTTACACTCTAGAACCTTTTTAAAACAGAGCTTGGAGTTCATAACCACAACCCAAAAAATCCCACAACGTACATCCAAATGCAGCATGCAAAAACAGTTTCATTTCTGGTTAATCAGTGCATGTCAATATCAAAACTAAATGAAAGTTATAGTGTTTATATTTGACTTATTTTAACTTCCTTGAGAAGTGCACGCAGCTAATATCTACGTCATCTATTCTATTTTTATCTTATTGTATATTTTATTCTATTTTATTCTACTGTATATAGTATTTTATTTTATTCTATTCTGTACAGTTGTGTACTGTAATTATTCTTATTTTATTTTATTCTAATTTTTGCTTCATAACTTTTGCACTGTCCACTTCCTGCTGTGACAAAACAAATTTCCCACGTGTGGGACTAATAAAGGTTATCTTATCTTATCTTATCTTATCACCGTTTACAGATGACTGTCCTCATAGACATCATAGTTACAATGCAGAGGGACACATGCTGAAAACAGCTATCTGTTTGAAACCTAAACACTCTTAAATCAAAGTTGCCTCACCTCTATCTTTAAGCTTTAAATATATGAGTTATAAAATAATCCACCTCTCATGGTTTGGCCCACGTGGTTTGGATGTAAGTTGAAGGGGTTTTGTTCCCAGTAGATGAGTCACAGGAATAATTTTTAAGTCTGGTATTATCAGACTTTACCTGTGGACTTTTATTGATCCACTATTTCTTTTGCTATGAATGTTGATTTAAAAAAGCACCGCATTAAAAACAGTCATGAAAATGACTAACCCAAATTTTAAAAAGAAAAAAAGACTTTTTTTGGAAAAAATGTGAGTACTTTTGAATCTGGAGCTGTTAAAATGATTATTTTCTTTGTGTCTGAGAGAACAGTTTAATAAAAACAAAAATGACATATTCTGTCTACCTAGAGTTAGGGTTAGGGTTAGGGTTTAGTTCTTAGACGTTTGAGAATTAAAGCCCTAAAGAAGAAGCTACAGGCCATTTTAGAGTCACCTTCCATCCTCATCCTCCTCCTCACATGCGAGAATAAAACTTTATCTTCATTGAAAAAGTGAAACGCTATCCCAACTAGCTGAGATGAAGGTCGTATTATTAAGACATGAAAGGCAATTCAAGGAGGATGCTAATGCTTTCAAGTCATCACTGTCAGCAGACATAAAAGGCTTAATGCAAGAGGCTTTTATTTGATACACAAACCTAGTGGCCTTTTTTTTTCATCTAATAAACAGTCTTTTAAGTAATCTTAATAAAAGAAAATGTTCTGAAAAAGTTCCTCAGGTTTGAAACTGCATTATAATCAGCATTTTAAAACACAGCCTCCACAGATGGATATTAAAAAGCCTGATTTCTGTTGCTTTAGAAACACAACATGTGGCTGATAACTGGCTGTTTTTTTCCTGGATCACATGAGGAGAAAATTCTATTTAAGCTGCCTGTTACTCCATAATCACATTGTTCTTCCAGCAGTACAAAGCCTGGGTACAGACTTCCAGAAAGTACGCTTTTAAAAGAGCAGGTCACTTAACACCAGCAGAGTCACTGCATTAATAAAACACAAAGGATTCGAAGGAACACTAAAATCAGCAGGATATTAAGAGATGTTCCAATAGTGTTCTAATCACACTTAATGAAAAAAACAACAGCAACAACAACAGCAAAAAAACTCTGGCCAGGCCGTCATAGAATAATTTGTTAATAATTTGGGGTTTCATAGAAATGTTGCTAATGAAATGATGAGGAATAAGAGGAAAATGCACAGACTGGTTGCTTTTACTGTACGTGGACTGTTTTTGCTGCTCGGCTAGGGGGAAAAAAACAAATAAGATGATAATATGTGACCAAAATAAAAAGAATATTTGGCCTGCTAACATGCTATTAGCACCTAACAGCTGGGGCTGTTAGGGATTCAGTCACTGGTATGTTAGGTATCCTGAAGCATTTGAAGTGAACATTTTGACCCGTGAAAAGTCATCAGATTGCCACTGAAACAGACTAACTGGATAACTGTCTCGCCAACCAGCAGTGGCATCTGTCGAGCCGTAAAGTCGCAGTATGAGCATTCTGGGTAAATGCCAAGCCTATAAAGCACATTGCCAGCTGTCTCTCTGCTGTTATCAAAAGCATTGTAATACTCTGTCAAACAACCTGGGAGCTCTACAACCTGTCATACACACCATCTTGCCTCTTGTATCTTTTACCTCATTCTTAATGCAGTTAACAGACCTGCAGGCATTGAACCTTTATAGGAAGTGACGTTTGGCAACTTCAGTCACTCCTGCACAGGCGATTCATCTTGTGGGATTCGTAATTTCTTAGCTCACATGTCCTGACAAATTAAGCAGTTTTTAAAAAATCTACAAGAAGGTTTGCAACAAATGCACAGAAACACTGTTTATGCTCAAAGACAGAAAGGCCAGATTAAAATTTGCCAGAAAACATTTAAAAGAGCCAGCGCAGCTCTGAAAAACATTCTTTGAAAACCTGAAACCAAGATTAACTTGTACCAGAATAATGGAGAGAAAAATGTGGAACGAGAAGGAGAGAAGCAGCTCATGATCCGAAGCCTACAACATTATCTGTCAAACGCGGTGGAGCCAACGTTATGACATCGCTGTCAGTGGAACCGACTCACGAGTGTTTATTAATGATGTGACTGCTGATACTCTCGGCTCAGATTCAGCCAAACGCTGCAAAACTGCAAAAGCAACCCGAGAGTTTCTCACGGCAAAGAAATGGGATATTCTTCAATGGCTAAGTCGGTCACCTGATCTCAGCCCAGCAGAGCAGCTTTTCAGTCACTGAAGACAAAAGACTGAAGGCAGAGACACCCACAAACAAGCAGCAGCTGAACGTGGCTGAAACAAAGGCCTGGCAGAGCATCTCAAGGGAGGAGACACGGCATTTGGTGAAGTTCAGTCATTGAATCCAAGTATTAAAAAAACGATCCTTATATTTAGAAAGCATATATGTTACTTTGTCCAGTTATCTTGAAGTCTCTGAAGATGGAGACTGTATAAAAATGAAAAATGTATGTAATGTAAAACTTTGGCTAAATCCTGCGAGTTAAAATTATTTGATTTAATGTCCTCTCTGGTGTTGTATTGAACAAAAATTACAAAAGAAAAGAAACAATGTCGTTGCCAAAAACGTAACTTCAAAATAACGTGACTACAAGTGGCAGATTAGGTTAACACAGCACATTAATTTCTCAAGTTAATGTGCTCTTTAACAAAAATCCTCAGATTTAGTCGATAACATCTGAATGGCTGCGAGGTCAACATTAACAACTTTGTGTTCTACCAGTGAGAATTTATATAATCAGCCTCCTTTCTCTTGTGATCAATCAACGGCGCGATCTATAAAACTCATCAACGTCTATGTAAGTGATTCAATAACAGCCATCAAACAATGAGTCACTGACAAGTTTTCCTCTGTTGCAAGTTGTGTGTAGTCCACCTCCCAGATCCAAAAACCCTGACAAGATGATAATATGTGACCATCCAACGGCTGGGGCTGTCAGAGATTCATTTGTTGGTATCGAAAGTATTCTGAAGCATTTAAAGTGAACATTTTCACCTGTGATTGTCTCTGAAACAGACCGACTGGATAATTGGACAAAATGGACCAACGATCACCTAAACAATCAGCCATTCTTCTGTCTGTGACCCAACCCAGATTAAAGTTTACATTTTAAACGAAGAGCTGGAAAATAAATTAAAATGAACTATACAGTTCAAGAAAATAAACAAGAACTGGATGTATGATTTGTTTTGGAACACGTACGAGCGATCAGCAGCAAAAGCTGACCTCGTTTCTGTGAAGAAGCGCCATCCAGCCGCTGTGATTGTCTCCGTTTCACTCCTGTTATGACACAGGAGTTATGACGCTGCTATTCGCTTGCCTGTTTATTTTCCACATTACTGGGTATTATTTGATGTTCTGCTCTGATGAACATGCACACACCAACACTGCTGTTAAAGTATTCCTGAGCACAATATGAATGAAGACAAGGACGATTTTCTGGATTGCAAAGCAAGAAGGGGACAGATGGAAACACGACGACTAAAAAACAAATAAGAGGAGGCTTCGGGGCCCTGGAGAGGCGGCTGTCTAACCTTAACACAGCAGTAATAATGTCATCTCATGTCTGGACATGTCTGTGGTCTCACTCTGTTTGATCTGCCATCGCGTTTGAGTGGCACTTCGGTCCATCGCCTCTGCGGACCATCCAGGAGTCTGTTTGCCTGCCTGTCAGCTCAAAGAGCTCAGCGAGCATTTATTCACCTTTTAAAAAAATAATCAGCACATAGTTTAAATAAAATCAGTTTTCTGCCGTGTTTTGTTGTGTCCATAGATCGGTCTCGGCCCGCTGGGCTTCACTGTCGAGCTCCAAAAACAGCACACTTCAAACTAGTAATCACTACTCATGTCACCGAGGTCAATCTAGCCCATTCGTTCCTCACTGAGCTCCAGCTGTGGCTGAGCAGCTCCTCTTTAAATGTCTCCTCCTTGTTTTTCCGCCCTTTCATTTCCTCTCACCTCCCCTTTTCCTTCCCTTATCTCTCCCATCCTTTCCTTTCTTTCTGTCCCCTCCCTCGTCTTATTGTTGTCCTTTTCTCTCTTTACTGTACATCTCCTGTTTCTTTTTATCCCTTTCCTTACATGTAATCATCTCTTATACAGTATATTCCTTTCATTTCCCATTATCTTTCCATTTGTCCCACTCTCTCTCCTCATCCCGACTCCTGTTTTCTTCTGTTACCTTTTTGACTATTTGCTTTCAATTTTCTTTTCTTCCCTAACCTCTTCTCTTTCCTCTTTCATCTTTCATTTTCATTAGAAATGAAACTCTTCTGTGCTTTGGATTCATTCTCCAAACCATCTCTAACTCTGGGCATGACATAATCTCCCCACTTGTCTTTATGTCTCATAAAACAAGGTCCTTCACTTTGGACTTGCTCTGTAGCTGTTTTTCTTCTCCAGTGCTAACTTTGGTTTTCTCTTTCTGTGTTTGTTGTTCCATAAATCATTAATTAATGGCAATTATCCTCTTTATTATACACTTAAATGGATAGAAATGGCATGTGGAGGATAAAAAAAACTATTTTAATTAAATTTATTATTAAGTCTGGTGGCATACCAGAATATTTTTATTCGGCACACAAAGAAAAAGACTTAAATGTCAGACTCCAGCAGTTTGCAGAAGACAGTCTGAGTTTGATTAAAGGTTCATTTGTTGAGATCTTCGGCGCTCTCTTCGGACTGACTCACAGAAACACTGAACACAATCTAATTTTAGCGATTAGCTTCTCCATATGTCCTTTGATGGTTGACGTCTGTTTCTGTTGACCCTCTAACTGCTCTGGGGTCAGCTGGTTTAAGCAAATCACATTTTGCAGCAGGATGGTACCAGCAATCTGCATTTGCTGTTTTACAGTTTAGGGTAAATGCTAAATTTTACATTGCAGGACACACTTTCTACCACTCTAAAGTTTTGACACACTGTCTCATTTAATGATTTTTCTTTATGACTATTTACATTGTAGATTCTCCCTAAAGGCATCGAAACTATGAATGAACACATATGGAATTATTTAGCAAACAAAAAAGTGTGAAATAACTAAAAACATGTTTTATAATTTAGATTCATTAAAACAGCCACCGTTTGCTTTGATTACTGCTTTGCACACTCTTGGCTTTCTCTCAATGAGCTTCATGAGGTCGTCACCTGAAATTGTTTTCCAACAGTCTTGAAGGAGTTCCCAGAGATGCTGCGCACTTGTTGGCCCTTTTGCCTTCACTCTGTGGTTCACCTCATCCCAAATCATCTCGATTGGGTTTAGGTCAGGTGGCTGTGGAGGCCAGGCCATCTGGCACAGCACTCCATCACTCTCCTTCCTTGTCAAATAGCCCTTACACAGCCTAGTGGTATGTTTGGGGTCATTGTCCTGTTGAAAAATAAATGATGGTCTAACTAAATGCGAACAGGATGGGATGGCATGTCACTGAAGGATGCTGTGGTAGCCATGCTGGTTCAGTGTGCCTTCAGTTTCGAACAAATCTCCATGCTTCACGGTGGGAACCATGCATGTAGAGACCATCCGTTCACCTTTTCTGTGTTGCACAAAGACAGGGCGGGTGAAACCAAAAATTTTAAATTTGGACTCAGATCAGACCAAAGCACAGACTTCTGGTCTAATGTCCATTCCTTGTGTTTCTTGGCCCAAACAAATTTCTTCTGCTTGTTACTTTTTCTTGGTAGTGGTTTCTTAGTAGCTGTGTGACCATAAAGGCCTGAATTTTGCAGTCTCCTCTGAACAGTTGATGCAGAGATGTGTCTGCTACTGGAACTCTGTGTGCCATTTATCTGGGCTCTGATCTGAGGTGCTGTTGAGTTGTGATTTCTGAGGCTGGTGACTCAGATGAATTTATCCTCAGCAGCAGAGGTGACTCTTGGAATTCCTTCTTCATTCTTTCCTGGGGCGGTCCTCGTGTGAGCCAGTTTCATCGTAGCACTTGATGGTTTTCGCAACTGCACTTGGGTTAAAGCTTTACTACAGCAATGGTTAGTTAGCAGTGCCTTCAAAGCAAGTTCAACACATCAGGGATATCTTTTTCTTATCTGGCTTCACCAATCAGGCTCACCACAGAAGTTCTTATCAACTTAATAAGTTAACCCAGACTTTCCTAATCCACAGGTGTTTACAGCAAAGAGGTGACACTGGCAGCATCTTCCCAATCACAAGCACGGACAGGGCTGCTGCCAGCAAAGCACTGGAATTTACAAAATCAAGATAAAAGTATAATATTAGGAAAATATGTGGAGGTTAAGCAGGTAATACAAACTAAAAACAACACAGCTGCTGCAGATAAAAAGAAGTGTGAGTGTGTGTGATAAAGCGCTGTATGAATGTGTGTGAGCTTTGAACGCTTTAGAGAGTAAGACTCAAAAAACAAGAACGAAAGCCAGCAGTATAACGCTTCTATCATGAAGATTCAGGAGAATCGGACAGATAAGTACATGTCCCATTAAGTAAATGTTTAGATGGAGCCTGTATATCCCATAATTACAAACAGGAGCTGCTAACTGAGTTGCAATGGCTTTATTTGGCCAAATATAGACTAAAAAAACCTTTCTTATTACGATTAGTTCCTGGATTTCTGTTTATATTTGCCAAACATCAAGGGCAGCATCATCCAATGGATCATCATCCCAAAATAAAGTAACACTAATACCTTTTTTAACATTTCTATCTTAAGGGGACGTTGTGTCAGACTTTGAACATCTCATGAAATACACACTGTGTATTGCTGTGCTGTGCTATGTCTTCAAAAAAATGCTACGCGAGTCAAATTTCCTCCGTTGTGGTCTCAGCACGCTTCTCATCTCGATCCACCGATTGCTTGTTAACAGACTGCGAGTATGTGAATTGGCATGTTTCTGGATTTAATGTCATCTAATCCAATGAAGACAGCAGGCTTCAGTATCCCATAAAGAGACGGTCCATCATACACGATGCAGCCTGCTGCTCTGCCTCGTTTGACAGCGAGTGTTTTTCATTGCTGGAACAGCTGAAGTGAAGTCTGTTTGTTTTGTGAAGGGAGATTTTGGACAACGTGTTTGTGAACATTTTCTTGACTGTAAAATGTGTATTAGATATTGTGGCAACTGTAGGAAGTTTTTGCTGTTTATTCTATCTTCCGATCATAATTAAAAGGCATTTATTGGCATTGTTTGGTTAGAAATTAGCCTTGAGGCAGATGCTTAATGAATCCTTCATCCATATAACTGTTTAAAAGCCATAATTAATCCCATAAGGATAATAAGTTTAAAATATCTGTCATAGATAAAAGAAACAGTACAGCTACAGTTGTGCTCAGAAATTTCAAACATGAATGTCATGGCAGTTTTGAGCTTTTTAATGTGGAATGATTACACAGCATACATCTTTAATAACTTTAAAAAACAAGAGTTAGGTTCACAATTTTTTTATTTATATTGGATTTTCTCTAATCCATACAGGGTCAAAAGTATCCATACAGGCTTAAATATATACATGCACTCACTTAAAAATTCTGTGGTGCTGAAGGTTCTACAATATCTTTCAACCTGACAAGGACATAACCCAGTAACTTTTTGTTAGTCTTGATGATCTAGACTACAATTGGTAGCTTCTCTTTGCCAACATAAAAAAGATTTGTTTGACAGCACTCAGTACTCAGAACAATGGTACTGATCAGTCCAAACAAGTACCAATTCTCCAGAGAGGATTGGTCAAATGTGACCGAAAATTATGCCAGAAGTTTGTTGATGGATACCAAAAGTGTCTACTCAGTGTGCAACTTGCTAAAGGACATTTATCCAAATATTAGTGGGGATGTGAATTAGATCAAATCCATCCATCTTCCTCCGCTTATCCAGGGCTGGGTCGCGGGGGCAGCAGCCTAAGCAGAGAAGCCATGACCTCTCTCTCTCTGTACTCCCCCGGACAAGCTGGAGGATATAATCTCTCCAGCATGTCCTGGATCTGCCTCAGGGCCTCCTTCCGTTGTGGCTAAGCTTCTCATCCTATCTCTAAGGGAGAGGCCAGCCACCCTTCGGAGGAAGCTCATTTCTGCCGCTTGTATCCGCGATCTCGTTCTTTCGGTCACTACACACAGCTCATGACCATAGGTGAGGGTAGGGATGTAGATCAACTGGTAAACTGAGAGCTTCGCTTTTACACTCAGCTCTCTCTTCACCACTACACGTACAGCGTACAGCGTCCACATCACTGTAGCCGCAGCACCAATCCGTCTGTCTGTTTCCCCTCCCTTCTCCCGTCACTTGTGAAAAAGACCCCGAGATACTTAAACTCCTCCACTTGGGGCAGGAACTCGTCCCTGACCTGGAGTGGGCACTCCACCTTTTTTCCGGCTAAGGACCATGGCCTCAGATTTGGAGGTGCTGATTCTCAGTCCCACTGCTTCACACTCAGCTGCCAACCGTTCCAAGGCAAGCTGGAGGCTTCACCCAATGAAGCCAACAGAACCACATCATCGGCAAAAAGCAGAGATGAGATCCTGAGACCACCCAGGTGAAAGCCTTCTGCCACTTGGCTACGCCTAGAAATTCTGTCCATAAAAATGAATTGAATCGGTGACAAAGGGCAGCCCTGGCGGAGCCCATCACCCACCGGGAACGAGTCCAGCTTATTGCCAGCTATGCAGACTAAGCCACTGATGAGTGGTTGTAACTTCTGACCAAAGATTTATGAAAAACACAAAGAGTCATAAAAAGCTTTCCTGTGGGGTTGTTAATGATCCTGCTCAGTCACTTGAGGTTTGCATTTAAACCTGCCATCATCTCAGCCAATATTAAAGGTTTATAATGTTGTACTTTTCTGTCTTATTGTCTAAAAACAAGATTTTTTTTGTTTTTCACATGCAGTCAGAGGAAAACCGAGAGGAGTGTTTTCGCAGCATGGGCACAATTCAAGCCAAAACTGGTCAACTGTCCCGCAGACATCATGTTCCTTTGTGCTCGTTCATACGTGGCCTGTTGCTGATTTTGCTGATGTGGGTCCTGCGGTGACCCCCTGAACACTAACCGGTCCAAACCGGTCTCCCTCCAGTAGGTCAGAAAGACAACTGTTCATGTTTGACTTTAGACCTCGTCTCTCTGTTTTTCTCAGTTTCTCTTCATTTGAGTTTCTCCCTCTGTGAGTCAGATTAGAGGCTGAATGCCATGTGGACTAATTATCTCTGCAAACAGGCTCGCCTCGCCCTCATCCAGCCAATCATGTGACCTCACTAATGCCCTCTTCCTCACTCTGATGGACGTCTCCAGCTGCTGACTTCCTGTCGCAGCGACCGGGAGGCTCCAGCAGCTTTACATCTGCTGCCCACCCACCCGTCTCTACCCTTTCTCCTGTATTACACTACTCTCCTTCTCCTCATTAAGTCCAATAAACCTCAGTGGAGTCGAAGAAAAACCTCAGTGACTGAATAAAGTACAGATGTGCTGAGGGTCTATTTGATGATTTGATCTCATTTAGGAAGACACAATTGATCCACTGATTAGGATTACTGATGTAGCCGTGATTTAAACGGAGCTTTTCAAAAAACGGACCTTTTAAAATTGTGGTTATTTGCTTTCTTGTAGAGTATTTCTGAGTATTTCTTTCCAGACCTGTGTCAGATATTTTATTGACCAAAAGTTGTTGTATTTCTCCACCTCCAGTTTTCTTTGCTCCCAGACTTTCTTTCTACCCTCCGGCAGCTTGTTTCAAAATAAAATTTATTCATGCCCTCCCACTCCGACTGGCTGCAGGTGTGGCAGTTAATGGCTGCAGCTGGAGACGTCAAACCGCGTCCAATGCTGAGTGAAGAGCCGAAGCACATGCTGCTGCACAGCAGAGACTCCAGCACGATGGTTCAGGATGCTAATTTTGTGGCTAAGCTCACAAAATAAAAGCTTGAGTGAAGTGTGTGCTGAGGCTGAGCGCCACAGGTTAATAACACAGGGAAAATAATGAATTCAGCTACACCTGATGTGAATTTTCCACTGTGAAACAGCTGGTAACGGTGTAGGTTTAATCCCAGCTTAATTGCTTTGTCGCTGTAGCAAAAGCAAACAAAAGAAATTCATGTCTGTTTTTTTTAATAGAACAATGATTAGCTGACAGTGTGTTTGGCTGTGATCAGACAGACACTTTTTGTAATGCCTTCCAGAGTTCTGACTTACTTTTTAGTTTTCTGTCTTTATTTATGTATTAAGTATATTGTGTAGGCATTTCTTGGGTGGTTTCTTTTAAAATCTAGTTTCTGTTAGTGTCTATAGATCATTTATATCTGATTCTTTGTATTTTGGTTAATGTTACTGCAGCCTCCACTAGTATTCTTGTACACATTTGCTGTGTAGGTCTGCTGTCTGTGCTGAGCTACTTCCTGTTTTACTTCTCATTAGCTTGTCTCCCTCGTATATTGTCTTGCTTTACTTACTGTATGTCATTTACCTTAATTATGTTCAGCTGTGTTTAGGTTCCCTCCTGTTTCCGCTTCCCTCGTTATCTCATGTGTATTTATAGTTTGCCTGGTTTCCTGCCTCATTAACTCTTACTATATTCCACGTGGTTTCTCCAGTGTCTTTTGATTTATTTATTTTTTATTTGGAGATTATATGCCACAATAGCTTTTTTCTTTTGTTTTAAACTGCAGTCTGCATTTGTCCCCAGTCTTCCTGCATTTAAGAACGATAGCATGACATGTAGATGAATGAATGTTCAAATAACAGTTATTCAGCTGTCCAATGATCGCTGTCCTGCTTTGTCTGTCATCTTCACCAGCCACAGCATAAAAGCTGAAGTACATACAGTGGCTTCAGAAAGTATTCAGACTCCTCCTCACTCTTTTTAAACTTTAGTTTGTTTTAAGTAAAAGATTCTTGAAATTCTGTCCTCATGGGAATTAATGAGAAAAAAAAGATTTTAAAAACTATGTAGCTAAATCAGGGTCAAAAGTTGTATGCCTTTGAAAAAGTGATTGATCCTGAAATTCTGAAAAATTTAATACTGAAAAAGTAAAAAATGTTTTTTTAAAAACCCAAATGAATTATTTTGACTAATTTTTTTTTAATGTAAATCTTTTTTCTTTTTTCTACAGTTTCAATTTGGGGCTTTTGTTCATTCCCTGAAAACAACCAAACTGAACATATAACGCTGGGCTCTGGGTGCCATTTTTAACACTTTTGGGCATTTTATAGGCATAAATGACCAGTGAATTAACTAGTCACAGAGAAATTTCCTAAACATTTTTGTTTTGCTTCCAGTTGTAAAGATCACAAACACCAAAACGAAAGTTGGATCAGGAGGTCTCGTTTCTCACACCTTGCCAGCATCTCTGTCCCCTTCTCTTGCTTCCTCTGCTCTGCTGTGTGGGTTGTTGTGTCGTATTTGTTTTTGTCTGGTATTTTTAGCCTCTTGTCTTCCTCTATGGCATCGAGGGAGCAGCTGAGGGAGTGTTACCGCCCATCCAAAGCTCCGGATGACAGAGAGAGAAGTGTTCACACTAACCCCTCTCCAGCCCACCTAATTGTCCTGGAGCTAATAATAAAGCGCTAACCGATGTAGCAGACAAACTCTCTAGAGATCTGGGAGATCTGTGACCCTGTCATTGTTGCTCTCAAGTGCTGCTTCACCCTCTGGGGAATACAAACAATTCAGTTCAGGGAGTGGATATGAATGAAAATCAAAACCTGATGGAGGATGAGGTGTGCTGCACACCACGTGACTACAAATTCACTTCTCCAAAGGACAGGAGATCAAAAAGTCCATGATATTATTGATGACAGCCTGACACATCCCTACTCCGATGTCTTCCTGTCTTTAAAGGCACAGTTTACTCAGTGCCATTTTATACATCAAGATTGTTTTGAGTCAGTTGCCCAGTTTTGGAGATACCGAGAGATAATAAAATGGAACCAATTGCCATTTGCCAGGCATAAACTCAGTGTACATCTCACTTTCCCAAAAATCAGTTGCTCAAGTAAAATCCACAAATCAAATTTATTTCTTCTAAACTACATTTGACAACAAAGAATGCCTCCATCTTCCAATAATGATACGCAGTCTTGTGAGAGCAGGACGGGATGCAAACATTCATGGCATCCCTTCTTAGCTGCTCAGCTTGCAGGCTTTCAGCTTCAACGCCAGGGTTTTAATCAAATGGACAAATGCTGTTTGTTCACTTGAGATGTTCTGCCAGTTCTTTACTGCAGCTGCCTTCAGCTGCTACATGTTTGTGGGTCTCTCTGCCCTCAGTTTTGTCTTCAGTAACTGAAAAGCTGCTCTGTTGGATTGAGATGAGTTGACGCACTTGGCCACTGAAGAACTCTTGGGTTGCTTTTGCGCTGTGCTTTGGGTCATTATCCATTTGCACTGTGAACCATCATCTGATCAGTTTTCCAATATTTGGCTGAGTCTGAGCAGAGAGTACCCTCTGAACACTTCAGCATCTATCTTGCTTCGTCTATCAGTAATCACATCATCAAAAAACACTAATGACACAGTTCCACTGGTAGCCATATATGCCCATGTCATAATACTGTTTCTACCATGTTTGACAGATGATGTCATATACTTTGGATCATGAGCTGTTTCACTTGTTTTACATATTTTTCTCTTTTCATTGTTCTGGTATAAGTTAATCTTGGTCTCATGTGTCCAAAGAATGTTTTTAAGACCTGTGCAGGCTCTTTAGATGTTTTCTGTCAAAGTCTAATTTGGCCTTCTTGTTCTTAAGTGTAAACAGGGGTTTGCACCTTGCTGTAAACATCCGTATTTACATTCATGAAGAAATTTCTTGTAAACTGTGGCAATGCTACACCTTCCTGTTCAGGAGTTTTCGTGACTTGGTTAGATGTTGTAAAATTGTTTTCTTAACCATGGAACTAATACCATGGTTAGTGCATTAAGTTTTTTTAATAATGTACCAGATTGCTGATTTGCCCGCTCCACTGTGGTGGAGTACAGAGGCCAAACTACAGAAACTGTCATTTACAGACCTAACTGTATTACCATAGGACTGTTTTACTGTAGCTCTAGTCTGATCTGATGCACCTGACAAATACAACCACAGTATCTATATAACAGAGAAAACTAAATTTTAACACTAAAGCAAAAATATTTTTAAACAACAGTAGCTAAAAAGTAAGGCACAAAGGGCACTACAGGCAAAAGTAAAGATCTTTTTATTTTCAGGATGAACTGTCCCTTTAAATAGATGATCGGGGTTTATTGGTTTAAATTGGACACAGTGCTTAGTTTTATTTAAAGTAGAGCTCACTTTTTTTCACCCTCTATAAGCTCCTTCTGTGCCACCGTTTTACACCCAAGTCTAGTTCTGTAGCGTTTGATCATCCTCAGATGTACCTGGAGACTCCAGATCTCTTGATTAGACAGGCCTACAAACACACACACACACTCAGGCTTCTGACTCACTCGTCTGTAAGAGATCAAACCGACAGCTAAGCTGCAGGGTGAGGAATGAGCGAACTGTGCGGCAAAAGTAACACCAACAGGAGATTTCATTTCGAAGCTTAAGTAGTGCAATACTTTAGGAGAAAAGTTTTTTTCAAAACTGTGAAATTTGTTCAAATTAGCTGATTTTATAATGTGGAAGTCCTCGATATTATGCACCTGTGCTGGAGGTACCCGTTTTCCAAAAGACTAGCCTGAGTTATGCAATCTTATCCTTTACTGACAGATACAAATATTTAACATTTCACACACTGTGGACAAAGTAATGGTGAGTATATTTATAATAACTGAATGAACTCTGCTGATAAGGACCATTTAACATGTCTGAACGCTCAAGACAAACTTTTACGTACTTAACAGCCACTTTGTTAGGAACACCTGTTCAACTGCTCATTAATACAAATATCTATTACGTAATGACATGGTGGCAAATCAGTGAATCTAAGCATGATCAAGACGACCTGATGAAGTTCAAACAGAGAATCAGAATGTGGACGAAAGATGATTTTGAACATTGCGTGGTTGTGTTTAAATGCTGGGATTACACGCCACAGCCTTTCTGAGTATCATTGCTGGCCATGTCCATCCCTTTATGTCCACGGTGTCCCCATCCTCTGATAGCTGCTTCCAGCAGCATCACACTCCATGTCACAAAGATCAAATCATCTCAAACTGGATTTTTGAACATGACAGTGAACTCACTGTACTCAAATGAACTCCATAATCACTAGATCATATTCCAATAGAGCCCCATTGGGATGTGGTGGAACAGGAGATTCACCTCACAGATGTTTCCTGCACCTTGTTCAACTTCTAACCCCAACCTAAAGCTGTGTGTACGTGTGATTTTTGGCTTTTGAAAATTGTTCTTCTAAAAAAAAAAAAAAAAAATCATCCTTTTGTCTAACTCGCATTAAAATATTTACAAATCTTATTTCCCATTGTCCAAACTACACTCGGTGTGGTTTATGTTTAAGGGTTAAACCTGATTTTTAGGACTAGAGTTAGACCTAGTGTTAATCCCATGATGGTTTAGACCTCACAGAGTCTTCTACGTTTGTCATGTCTCTCAGGCTGGAGCAGCTTTGGTGAGCACATGTTGAGTGTGTACAGTGGAAAGCATCGTGGTTACACAGTGGTTACACAATAACTCGCTCTATGCTGAGCTCAGGTGTTGATGTTTCCAGCCCAACACAAACACTCATCCTCTCCTGTTTACTCTTCTTACATTTTCATATGCCTGCTCAGAGATTTGTATTGTGTTGCATAAAACGGCCCCACTAAACTGCACCTCCTCCCTGACTCCACCTCCAGCTGTCTCTTTCCTTCCCCTCCGCCGCTCTTGTGTTCGAGAGGTGGATTTTGCCCTTTTCAAGCTCAATGCTCCCCTGACTCCACAGCCAAACATGGCTGGAGTGATGCTGCTGCTGCTGTTGCTGCTGCTGAAAGTGAAATGACCTCAGGCTAAAGAGCAGCAAAACAAATTCACTCTTACATAACGGGCTCTGCTGTGCTGCTGAATTACTCACTGCACAGGACAGGCCAGCAAGTTCAAATTAACTGGAAGGAGACGACACTACAGCAAAAAATAAATAAATAAAAGCGAGGTTGTGGACATTTTTTATTGATTTTAAGTAAGAGGATTGTGTAGCATCATATTCTTTCATTATCATAATTAACCTTCAAATGGCCAAGTTATGACCCCAAGATTAAATAGCTTGTGCAACAACCTTGAAGTAATTGTTTTCTGTATGTATTAGTCTCTCACATTGTTATGGGGGGAGTTTTGGTCCACAGTTCTTTACAGTTTTTTGCATTCATGGGCTCATTGCAACACTTCAATTCTTTCATTTTTCAGCCTTTCTGTTGCATATTGGCTGCTGTGTTTGGCATCATTGTCCTGTTGCATGACCCACTTTCAGCCAAGCTTTAGCTGTCTCTAAACATCTTACTCTAGCCCGAATCATCACCCCTCTACCACCGTGCTACACTCTTTGTATGTTGGGTTTCTGCTGAAATGGAGATATACATTATGGCCAAATGTCTGTTCATCTGTTCAAAGTCTTTTGATTTGTTCAGATGTATTTTTGCAAACATAACCCATGCTACCATGTTTTTTTCCTTGAAACCTTTCCAAACAAGCCATACTACATCAGTCTATTTCTAATTGTACTGTCATGAATTTGAACATTTAACATGCTGAGGCCTGTAAAGTCTGAAATGTAGCTCTTGGGTATATTGCAGTTTCTCTGACCATTGCAATGTTTGACCTTCAAGTGGATTTGTGGGTCAGACCATGAAACTGTGCACTTGTTGGCTAAAGACTTGTGATTGACAACTCCTTAGCCAGTGAGCGTGTTTCCTACCAGAATTTTAGATTTCCAAAGATTTAAAATCAAATGACTGAGCTCATAAACTCTTCAAGAAAGTGTTTACAGAGGCCAAATCATAACATTGTTTTCCCACAGAAGTGTAAAGGACCAAAAGTCTATTTGCAACCACAGCTATTGCCATCTGGTGGCCTTGGCTAGAATGCAAGTTTTTAGGTTTTTTTGTTTGTTTGTTTGTTTTTTAGGTTTTCTTACTATTTGTGGTTTAACTTTTATTTCTGACAGTGAGGTCATTTTATTGCCAGACGACTGTACGGGGATGAAATAATGACACAAACGCGACCCATTTTATAATCCTGCACTGCTAAAGTTGCGATGTTATAAATTTCCTGTTTGTTAAAGTCTCAGCTGTTCTGTTTTTTGCTATATGCACACGCAAACTCACCGCTCAGCCTGAAATTTCATGAGGCTAAAGCTTCCTTCTCATAGTCAAAAGCTTATTAGAGGTCTACACAGGTTATATCTTTAACCAACGTTGTCCTTTTTTTGGAGCTCAGAGTTTCAGACACAGGGTGAAAGGACATCCTGCAGCAAAGTACAGTATAAATATCTGTGTGTTTTAAGGCAGAGTTATTCAAACAGAACCCCCAAAAACAAAATGATGGATCTGTAAAGGGGCATCAATCAGATGCCTCCTAAATCTTCCCTTTAAACTTTGTAAACGCTGTTGTACAGCTGTTTATTTTCACCCTATGGACCACAGCTCACTGTGTTTTATCATGTAGGATTTATGCATCATCTGTCTGGTAATACTCACAAATCCCCAGTAAATGCAATGGTTTCTCTCAGATAATGCAGCACATATCCCGAAATTTCATCTCATGAGTAGCTGATGATGATGTACACTTTATTGATCCCCGTGGGGAAATTTTTCTGAAGCAGTGGACAGCCACCAGTGCAGCGCCCGGGGAGCAGTGTGTGGGGGATGGTACCTTGCTCAGGGATACCTCAGGGTAGCCGTTCAGGGGATTCGAACCCCTGACCTTCCGATCATGGGGCAACCGCTTTAACCTACTGAGCTATCCCTGTCCCATTTTTTTTTTTTTTTTTTTTTTTTTAATGATGCTTAAGCATTGCATAATATAGCAGAACCAAGAAAAGCAGGAGGATACGACCAGCCTGGCTCTGTCCAAAATTTTAAAAAAGGACCCGTGAAGGTCAAAAACAAATGTCTAAGAGTCAGAATAGCTTTACAGCTCTCAGTGTAGGGAACAGAAGAGGCATCAAGACAATACCGACAGTAGCAACTCGTACTGCATATTTATTGTTATATTTATACGTGAAATGGTGCAAAATGTGAAGATGTTGGAATAAGTTATGAAATAAATAAGAGATAGATACCTGGTTACTATATACACAGTAAGTACATGAAAACTTGACAGTATATGTAGTGTATAGACAAGTACAATGTTTCTATAGCGATGTACAACAAAAACAAAACAGTGTATACGGCACAAAAAGCTAAATAAATAAAATACAGCTAAACTATGGAATCTTGTTTCCATTTTTTCTGGGTAGAACTAATCAAACTTTCAAGTTATTGTTTCAGACGTTTGAGTTAGCAGAACTTTTGAGAACTTGGAACTTGAAATTTTGACTCATGGATGGCAAAAAGGTGTTTTTTAGTGACAGAAACAAACTTCCTTTTCTTGATGTAGCACTGTGGGGTTTATGTTAAGAAATAGCTCCCATATGAAATCTCGAACAAAATAACTGTTTTTCAGATTTCAGTGATTTCAATGATTTCTATCAATCTTCTGACCTAAAAATGTTAATAAAACCATTTCCACACTGTCATAATATTAATTTAAACAACAGTTTAACAGTTTTCATATTTCTCTGGGAATTGACTTGTTAGTTTACAAAATGTCCGAAAAAAGTGACACCTTCAAATTACACAAAATAAAAAAATAATTGAGAAAATGAGTAGAAACAGGATTTTTTCATAAATGTTCTGGTATTATCAAAACTATTCTCACTTCATGTTTAAGTCTAAATTTGTAAATTAACGGCATTGTGGCCTTTAGAAAATTTTTCTTTTTTTTTATTAGAATTTTCCAGAGAAGGAACAATAAATATGTTATAAATATGTTAATTTATTGTTAGAATTATCCTTACATTAGGTTAAAAATACCAGGATATAAAGTCTGGAAAATGGAAAAGCCAGACAGCTTTGCAGACAAACAAGCAGATCTGACAGCTGAACCCACATGACCTCATCTTTTTGTCCTCAGAAACACATCATGCCTTCCTTTTAATTTATTTATAGTGCGTTCATTTGGAGCCTGAGTGAGTACACGGCCGACTGCGGAGAGGATGTACAGGCACGGTGGAGGACTGCTGGCAATTTCAGCTCTCTCCTCAGTTTTCCTGGAGCTACTCTCACATCAGAAATCACTTAGATGTCATGCTAATTGCAGCGTGGTCCCTCCTGGCCATGTCTGTGCTACAGATTGCATTTCGGATAAGTGTTGAGATGAGCTTCGTTCTGTCTTTAAGGAGAAGATAATTGATATTGTGATAAGAGTGTTTTCAGGCCCCTGCAGATGTGGAATCACAGGCTGCAAATGGATAACTTGCTCATTAAACTCTAATATTGTTTTATAGAGTTTTTGTTTTTTTGATTTTATCTTTTATAATGTTCAAATGCATGCTTGTAATGGACTCTTTTCAGCTGCCAAAGAGGCTCTGGAACAATGAGCCTAGAAGCTCAGTGAAGCGCAGCGAGGCTTTGACCTGAATGCTAATGTCAGCATGTTCACAATGACAAAGTTAATATGTTAATGTTTGCTGTGTTCATCATCCTAGATTACAGGACAAATACGCCACATCACCTCCTTGGTGATGTGGAGGGAAAAAATCATGCTCTTGAGTTAATATTTAATCTATATGATGAAGACAGCATTTATGAGGAACTCAGGATCTGGCTTTTTATGAGTAGATGAATTACTGTGGCCAAAGTGGGCACATGAATGTGAAAAACAGCTCACACGGTGACGGACCCCAATTTTGCCATTTTTGTTACAAAAAGAAAACAGTAACGTTTCGAGTGGGTCATCTAATAATCAGAAGGTTGGTGGTTCGAACCATCAATCCCCTATCTTTGGTGTGCAGAGTGTGCGTGAATGTTAGGCCAAGTGTTACGCAGAGAAACAAGCATCTGTGTGAATGATCCGAAACAGAAACCCAGTTAAATCTACACGCGTACGGAAGAGCTTGTCACTGCTATAGTTTCAAAGGAACCATAGCTGATGGTGGATTAAAAATATTGAACTATTTCAACGTGACATTAGTGTTTACATCACTATCAGAGAAATATACACTTCTCTTTGTTATATTTGTTACTGCTTCTATGAAGAAGTCGTCTTTGATCTGACTATTAAACTTGAGTTCCTCTATGACCGCTCTCTTCAATTTTTGGGGGGACAATGTTGACCACCTGGCAACCTCTAGTTGCTAGGGAAAAATCTGAATTTCCTGAATATTAAGTGAGTGGTTGCTGGCTGGCTGATACACGGTGCTGCACTGGAAACCACCTTGTGATTACTTTGGTCACTAAAAGATCATCTGTCGTTTGCATGGGAGACGGCTGCGTTTCTGGTTTGCATCAAACCTTTTCAGGCTTTACTACCTCGTGGTGGCTACTAGTTAGCAAGTGTTTGCATGCACGTCTTCACGTCTTCCATGCAGACTACAGGGAACTTTTTAGGAACCAAAGCAATCACAAGGAGGTTTTTGGTGCAGCACACTCTTTGTGACCAATTTCACCCAGCAATAACCAGCAACCACTCACCGATTGGTTAGAGAAAACTATTTCATTATTATATCGTTTTTTATACTTTTCCTTAGCAATTGGAAGTTGTTGTGAAGTTGCCAACCAGTCTCTGAGCCTGTGTGGCTGAGGCCTAAGCAGCAGTCGTGCAGGGTATATGATAAGGACAGGAAGAAGACCTTTTTATACATAATGAATAATATATTTAGTCCACTTTTGTAAATTTTAGTTATTCTAAATTTAAGAAAGGAGAATTATTCAGGATCTGGTGGATAATGTGCCATTTCATTGTCACATCTGCCCCTCATTACCACATCTGGAAAAAAAAAATGCTCGAGGCTTTAAAATGGGACCTTATAGACCACCACAGTATCTACAAACAGAGGTGATGATGCACACAGATTGGTCATCTTAGATCATACTATTAGTCACGTGGTCCTGACACATTAATAAAATAAGTTGGAAACATGTCCAGCTGTCTTTAAGAGAGTTTTAGACCATCTGGGTGATTATATTTTGTAAAACTTAAAATATCCTGGATGGCTTTTTCCACTTTTGAAGCCAACAAGACTCTGTCTGTATGTGTGCAGCACGATCTACAAACAGAGTGGAGCAGGCAGCAGCCAGTGTAACAAAGAGCAATGTTTAGCCAAAATATGAGCACCGTTTATGCAAATTAACTCAAACTTATATGCACTTACTCAGGTCCTCAGCTAAATATCCGCAAGGTTTGAAGCGAATCAGATCAACAGTTTTTGAGCTAGCTGAAGAAAAGCTAAATGTTAGTAATCTGTCAGTAAATAAATAAAATCACAGCATGCGTCCTTCCAGTATTTGTTATTGTAGTTCATTGAAATGATGTGTATTTCTCAGACACTGGGTGAAGAAAGAAAGAAGGCGAGTGGAAACACATCTACATCATTGGATTGCAGTGAAGCAGCACAGTGGAGACAGAGGAGAAGGGGGGAGGAATGTTTTTCTAGCAGCAAATGTTGGTATTAAAATCTGGCAGACGTAAATGCATCGCAGCGTGATATCCGCAGATCACAGAGCGCTGCCAGAGCTGCTTTCCTGTGCCAGCGTGACTGTGCTCAGGTTCTCAGAGAGCTCTGGGGAATCTGCGAAGCTGCCGCCATCAAAACAGAACTGTGTCAGAGGAGAGCTTGAGTAATAAATTGCTGAGATTATTACAGGGAGTTCCTCCAGAGTGTACATAACAACTTCGGTTTAGTGAGGTTTCTGGGGGAAGAGGAAGTGAGCAGGTCAGACTTGCCCCACTTTACTTGCAGGGCTGTCTTTCATCCTGTATGTCAACCCTTAAAGTGTGTGTCTGTTTCCAAGTGTGCGCTGACTTCAGTCTCTATTTGAGAGGCCTGCTCAGTGAACTGTAAACTCCTTTGACAAGACGTTCGCCCCTCTGTATGCAGAGTGCACGACTGTGAATGTTTTATGAATCTTTATTTTAGAGGTTACACTTAATGGCCATGCAGTAACCAGAGGATTTGCAGCTTTTCTCCATTTTATATTGTTATAAAGTGGTTTTGGACAGCTGGTCTGATATTATTAAAAAAGGATGTAATTTTGGACTCAGGGATGGAAATTTAACTTTTTTCACAGTTAATCCAAATAATTAATCAACAGTGGAGAGAATAATGGCTGTCAAAGTGGCAGTGAAGTGATTAGCTCCATTGGGTCTTAAGAAACACTGCTGCATATGCTAAAAATGTTAAATACAGGCTTCAGCGTTTGCAGAGCGAGCAAAACGTGACCAAGGTGGCATACAAAGCCTGTAAATAAAAGATGGACATTGCGACCATGCCAAGACCGACTGGCCATGGGCTCCAAATTGCAAAGCCTCAGTGAAGTATTGTTTTGAGTATTGTGTTTCACAGCCAGAAGATACCATATTTGGAAAAGAGTGTGGAGTGCTAGCATGGGTGCAGTCGTCAGAATACTAAAAAACTCAAGCCCAAGTTTCTTAGACAGGTTATACCTCACTGCAAGCTATAATATTATTTAGATAATTCAATTAGGGATCTGCCAGAAAGCGCAAACATGTGCATGTTTGATTCAGGATGACTGGATGAATCCATCCTGTATCTGCAATGGTAAATTATATCTGATGTTTTCTGGCTGTTACTTTTTTGTCATTTAATTCTGATAATTTTGTGTCCAGTTACAGTGCAGTTAAGGTGGTGCCTAAAAGTTAAAGCAGCAAAATTGTCTTTGTTTTTTCCAGTAACCCCTGTCACTGTCATTTCATTTGGCTGTGAAATCACTGCGGTCAGAGAGCCATACACAGGGTTACTTTATGCCTCACTGTCTTACATGGTGAGTGTAGCTGTACGTTCTACTTGACAGCAAACTCAACATCCATCCATCCATCATTTTTCATTGTGAGGCAGGAGGCTAAGCAGCCACACTTCCCACTTCCTCCTGGGAGATCCTGAGGTGTTCCCAGGACAGACGAGACATATAATCTCTCCGGCGCATTCTGATTCTACCCTGGGGTTTTCCTCCCAGTTGTGCATTCCCAGAAAACCTCCAAAGGGAGGAATCCCTCCTCTAACCAGATGCATCAACCACCTCAACTGGCTCCTTAACATAAAGGAGCAGGGGCCTTATTCCGAGTTCCTCACCGTGCCCCTAAGGCTAAACGGAGCTGGGGTAGTTTAAGCCAATTTTTTGCTTACTGTACAATTTTTTTGTGCAAAGCAAGGAATAACCTGGCAACCTTCAAACGATTTCTTTATTTGACCGCTCTATCTACAACCTCCTCAATCATCCACCGACTCTTTCAGCTCTTGGGTGTCTCAGCACACCCTTCTACACCATATAGTGTTGTTGGTGCAGCAATCATAGGGCTGTAGGTTTATTTCCAGCCAATCGAATGCCATCAAAATACACAACAATCATTGGCCATAATCGACAAGGGAAGCTGTATTCAAGTCGAACAAAGAACACAAACAACATAATCACATCACATCACAAAATCCCAACCCAAACTGTTGCAGCTGGGTCAAAGTGTGGGTTAGGTGAGCAGCAGGTTTTGGCAAATTAACCTGCTCACTGCAGACCTTTGCCAGGTGCCAAGCACCTGCATGCACATCACCGCCTCTCCAATTGAGTTCAGACACTCATGCAGCTCACTCACCAAGTCTTTAGACGTGCCCAGTCTCTTCAGACCATCCAGGGGCAGGAGGTCAGCAGAGTCCTTGTGTGTGAACTGGGTGGCCTGCTTCAGACGCCTCTGCTGGTGCAGGATGGCTTTATCCCGGATTGCTATCTCTCCTTTTTTCGCCTCACTCATTGTCTCAGGCTTTTAAAATCAGTCCTTTCTGATGCTGTGCAAGGGAGCACGGAGACTGTAACCTCACAGCGGCAGCAGAAGAGGAGAAACCCCTCCAAAGAACGTAAAGCTCTTGTCCTCTTTAAGGTCCTCAGCAGCAGAATAAACCTCTAAACGTTGCCTCTGTTGCTCTCTCTGAAATGCTGCTGTATAGTCCTCAGCATGTATTTCTCCCAGGAGCTATTGTCCTGCTCCTTTCATGTGCATCTTTCCTCACAACGTCAAGATCTGCTGAGTCTCTCACAGAGGCTGCGAGGCTGTGTGGAAGGTGTGACAGAGTCTGTGTAAGTGTTTCCTCCCCTCCCCTCAGAGCCGTCTGTCCTTGTATCGCTCTCTCTCTCTCTCTCTCTCACATATACATCTCTGCCTTCAGTAGTGTTTCTCTCTCTCTCCTCTCAGCCTTCCTCTTCCCCTCACCCCCAAAACACTGAGCATATTTTCCCAGCTGACTCTTTGTACATCAGACCTCACCGCTCCCCTGCTAATCTGTAACCACATTCTTAACCATCACAGCAAGCATTTTCTGCCTCGTCTAGTCTTTTAAACTGGCACAGCCACCCACACGCACAGTCTGTCACTCCTGTGTGTTGCTTCTGAGCCCAACACAGTTTGCAGCATCAGTCCCCCCGAGCTCAACAGCGGTAGCCCCCCGCTGTGTAGGTGCGAGAGCTCACTGTGGTCCGACCCCAAACGGGATCAATCTGCACCACCGATGGCAACAATTGATTTCCCTCCCGCCTGAATTAAAGAATCCATTTTCTTCTTTCCATCCATCCACACCACCAAAAGCTATAAATATCCCATCCATCATGACCTCTACGCGATGACACATTTTTATACAGCAGTGGTGATTTGGCCTAGAGGTGTGGAGGGTTTCCTTGAAGTGTAGTAAGCGCTGCTCATTTATCTGTCACAGTGTTTAATGAGTGTATCCTTGCAGAGGGTGCGTGCTAATATATATATAAAAAAGACATGACTGCTTTTTTAAAGTATATAATTTTCATCTGGCAGAGGGAGTCCTTGTGAAGGTGAAGTGGAAAATACTGCTGAGGGATTTGATGTTTATGTGCTGCCACCTGCTGGTTGAGTTTTTCCGCCTAACATGCATCTTTTCTATCAGTAAAGGAAGGTTTTGAAACCCCTAAATCAGGGGTGTCAAACTCCAGGCCTTGAGGGCCAGGGGTGTCAAACTCCAGGCCTTGCAGGTTTTAGATATCACCCTGGGTCAACACACCTGAATGAAATGATTAGTTAATTACCAGGCCTCTGGAGAACTGTAAGACATGTTGAGGAGGTCATTTAGCCTTCAGCTGTGCTGGATCAAGGACACCGGGCCTTGAGGCCTGGAGTTCGACACCTGTGCCCTAAATCATAAAACACCTATGCCCTTCCACATTATCTCTGGGTCAATTACAATGGCAATGCAAGACAAGCGCTGAGGCACAACCAGCCATTATTGAAAAGAATCTGGTTTTTTTTATCTGTTTTTATTTCCTTTGTACTGTATATGTCCTGTGTTACAGTTGGACAACTTAGCAAAGAACCAGTTTTAATTTGTATCTTTAGGCACAGCAGATGAACAGTAACTGAAAGTCATGTCTTTAAGCAAAATAAAAAAAATCGAGCAAAGACCTGACAATGAAATTAGAGTTGCATCTGACCCTTCAGGTGATTATCTACTGTTCACTGAAGCATCATCAGAAATGGTCTCAGTGGAAGGGTGGCTGCCGGGAGACATGTCTGAGGTATAATTGGTTCAAATCATCAGTATGTACAGATGAGGTTAGGAGAGAGGTAACAATGAGTTTCTAGAGCCATCTGTAAAACATGGAGGCTCTGTCATGGTTGGGGCTGCATTTCAGCCGGCGGTGTTGGGGATCTTTTCAAAATTGATGGAATTATTAACACAGAAAAGTACCAACAGTGTTTGCACCACCAAGTAAAACCAACTGGAAAAGTTTTGATTGGCGCTGGCTTCATTTTTCAGCACGATAATGATCTAAAGCACGCTGCCAATACAGTTAAAGCATACCTGGAAAGAGAAACACACATTAGAACACTGTCAGTCTTAGACTGGCCTCCCCAGAGCGCGGACCTCAACGTTATAAAGCAGTGTGGGATTATCTAAAGGCAGCCGACAGAGGAAGAGTTTTGAATGTCCTTCAAGGAGCCGGGAGATTTATACTGAAAGGCTATTGAAATAATTTAAAAGTTGCCAAGAACATTCGGGGTGTGTTGAAGAATAAAGGTGATCATACCAAATATTGACTTTCTAGTGTGTTAGAATTGTAGAAACACTGTTGAATTAATTGAAAAAGCCAAAATAGGTGACTTGTGATGGTAGACATACCAGTAAAGGTGAGCTAAAATTTATCTTTCTGTTTATCTGAGGTTTAATATTTCACAAATATTGTCCTCAAATCAACAAATTAATACAAGATGGATATAATATCACAGAAAACCTTAATTCATGGACCATGAATGAAGCCTCAAATCAGGAGCAAATGCACTTGCAGGCTGGGCCATTTGTGCCAACTTTTCCTGGGAAGGAATGGAGCAGGGTGACCCTCAGAGGCAGGACTTTCTCCAGGGTCATGTTCCCGGAAAGTGGAAAAGATATTTTGGTAGGATGTCACATCATAGATTATCAGAGTTAAAAACAGTCAGTCCTTTCTGTTGGTTGAAAATAAGCTACTTTTGGCTGTTCCCTAGTCACAATGGGTCACCACAGCGGGTAGCTCAGCATGTCTGTCTGAATTTTATAGCCAGATGGGGGATTTGTGTCCTGGCTGAAATGGAACCAGTGAATGTGTAAACCACACTCTTAGTTGGTTGTATATATATGACCCCCCCCCCCCCAAAAAAAACTGATTATGGAGCGATAGCACGATAGCATTTAGCAAAGAGAAGACACTGGGACAGACCCCTGAACTTCACCTTTATTGGTCATGACCTAAATGTCCAAACTGTCAAACAACCACTGCAGCAGTTTCAGACTCACTTCTCAAACCTGCACCCGTCCCTCCATTCAACGCAGAAATGAAAACAAAACTTGCTTCAGCAAAAATCAGAAAGTAAACACAGCAATTTTGGTCGGTTGCTGGAAATGTAACAGAGTCCTGCATCTTGTGCTTTTTTTCTTTTTTATCCTATTTACTGAGGTTGCAAAAGGCACGTGTGCATCATTCAGTTCATGGAATTGCGCTTTAAGCCTTTCTTAGTGTCTCTCTGAAGAGTAAGACTGTGCAAGTGTTCATACAACACATGAAGCTCCCTCTGAAAGAACTTCTGATCCTCCTACGACTGGCAGTGTAAAACCAAAGCCACGTTATGATTACCTGCCATGTGCAGAGCATTAATGCATGTTGCTTCTGAGATTTTTTTTTAAGGTTTGTAGTGTGTTGTGCTGTGTTATGTTAAAGTTTGATGCCAATGGAGTGTAAACATCAGGAATAACGTGGCCGTTAGTTTTGAAAGCACGCTGTTATGCAGCCCTCATCAGTGCCTCTCATGTTTTGTATGGTCGTGGATGTAAAAGTGGACACGTGCATGTGATTTTAGCGTTTTAAGTCTGCTTAAGACAAAACAGTGGCAGCAGGCAAGAGATCTGCACAGAGCCTAACTCGGAGTGTCATGTCTCATTTCTAACACGGACGTTTTTTTAAATCGTCTGAAAACTCTGGGTGCTGAAATATTTTAGTTAAATTAAATTAAATAAACTAGACAGAAAGAAAATAAATACAACTTTTTTTGAATTTACAAAATCAACCAAAAGAAAATAAAAATATAAAGAAACTGTCAGTAGTTTTAGTGTTTGAGGTCTGTGCTTACTAAGTCATCTTGTTGCAAAAAAATGTTTTTACTATAATGATTATTCTGAATTTTGTTAAGCCTGGGACCTGCTAAATATCCTCCATGTAGTAATATATTAAAAAAAGAAACTAAAACTTTGAACTAAAGAAAAGAATTAAAACTAATTAGTAATGTTTATTATTATTTTAATTTCTAATTCAGCTGTATTTAATATTTTCTTTTAGTTTATTTTTTGTGTTTTTGTTAAATAATTTTAACGACTGATGGAAAAAGTGTGGACAGAAATGTCACGCTGTAAAGGTTAGAGTGACACAGCATGTGAAAAATATACAGGATCCAGGCTGTGCGCAAAACTAGACGAACAATAAAACGGTGTTAATTTCCAGTTTTTCAAAAAATTCATTTTAACTTCACGGTCTGCAAATATATCTCTCAAAGCTGTGTCTGAAAACTGTCACTTGTCAAACAGTCTCTGATGCATTAACTGCAAATAAACAGCACACCATTTTGTCCCAAATGCTCATCCAGCGAACCTCTCGCCTACGGGAGGGAAAACTCATCCCCACAGTGATGCTGCAGACTTTTCAGTCTTTAGAAATTCATAGAAAATAAACAAAAACGAATATTTTGCATGTTAAACTAGAAGTTTTGAAAGTTGGACTTCAGCTTGGTTTTCACATGCTGGGTCACACAAAGAGGTTATGTTGTTAAAGGTCTGTACGTGATATAATTTACACTGTTTGTATTGAAAAATTTTTCTCATCTGAAATATATTTATAAAATGTTGGAAATAAACTAATAATAATAATATTAATATTATTAATGATAGATCAGTTTCTCGATGGTCTCAATACAACAGACTGGCGTGATTTTACACGAAGAGCCTGACATGTGTGGTAGAAGTGCAAGCATTGCTCCAGCGGGCCTGACCGGTGTATTCTGGGGTTTACAGTCACCATCCGATTGTTGTTGTTTTTTTTAAAGACATAAATGTCTCAAAGACGAACCAACTACCGCCATCAGAATGAAATACTAGGTGTGATCATAAAGTTTGTGACTTTGGCTGAACTTCCTGTGATTTTTTGGAGATTGTTGCTTTGCAGTCTCAGTCTGACCACTGGTACTCGACATCCCTTCAAAATAAAGTTACTCTTGGGAAAAGGGATGAAGTTGTAGTGTTTCTCCAATGATATTTAATGATAGTGTTTCTCAAATGATATTTGAGAAACACTCAAACATTATTTCCAGGACCCTAAAAGACTATTTTAACCATATGAATGCTGTTCCTCCACCTTTCAAATCTGCAATCCAACCAACATGTGCTCATCCAGATGGTCAGAAGAGACTTTTTGAGGGTTGTGGAAATGCCTTCAAATGGCAGCACCAGCTGGTTCTGTGTTTTCTAAACTTCACCTGGTGATTATTTGATGGTGACTGCTGACTTTAACACATGAGAGGCACAAACTGGTGCTACCTCTGATGATGCTTTGGGCCACACTTGTGATTATAGCTTTTCCATTTGCATCCACAGCAGTATCTTTAGCGTAGTGCACGTTTTTTCAAGTTTTTTAATCCGAGGCACGGCGGTCACGAGGCATTCAAACTGCCAACCACACCCTGACGCCACAGATCCCCAATGAGTGCAAGAATAATCGGTCTGTTAACGGTGTTCGAGCTTTCCCACCGCTCTGCCGGTCACAGCACGTTAGGAAGGTAAAGTGAGCAGAGCAGCATGTTCTGTCCCAGAGCCGGGAAGCGCCTGAAGGCCTCCCAAGCATCGGAGAAAATGTTGTATTTGAGAAAAACGCGGTGCTCCAGGCTGGTGGGCAGGCTGACGTCCCGGCTCATGATGTAGATGCCGTCGTTGTGCAGCGTGCACGTCAGGTTCAGTCCCGACTTGGACGTGTTCTCCTTCAGCTGGAGCCACTCCCCCGTGGTGACGTTGTACGACTGCACCGTCAGCACGTCCTCTGTTTGGCTGGGACGTCGCCGCCGCAGCCCCGTGTCCAGCTCGTGGGTGTAGCCACCCACCAGGTAGATGGTGTCCTCCACGGAGAGCATCTGCTGCTTCCGGATGTGAGCCGGGCAGGATCGGAACGTCGTCCAGGTGTCAGAGATGGGGCAGTATCGGAGGATGTTTGTGTTCCTCTCTGTCCAGTGTAATGAATGGGAAGAAGAAGAAGAAGAAAAAAAACTTTACAAGAGTAATTGTTACATATTTAATATTAGAAAGCCCAAAATACAAAACGCAGTGACTGAATAATTAACAAAGAGAAACGTAAGAAGGTGCTCCAACATAAACAAACCGATAATAAAATAAAGAATAGTTTTTAAATTTTATAAAATCTCCTACAACCTGGGAGATGCATTCAAGTTGCTCATCTTATTTAAACAAAAACCCAAATATGGAAGCAATAACCGCTTTAATATCCTGTTCACCCAGCAGCGCTAAATCCCTTATAATTAAGGATATATAAGAGATAATCCGGGACAAGGTGTCCTGATTATAAACGATATGTTGCTGACTGGTAAAGGGATAAATACACATTAAAATGAAGAGTTTATAGGATTATAAGAAGCAGGAACAGCTCAGTAGACCCAAATATGAAGGATCCAAATAAATAAATTACTCATTATAGAAATAATGAGTAATTCAGAGATCAGTCTGGATGTGTAGTCACTACCTTACGGTGCATGAGCAGTCCATGCTTTAACTTTAAAAGTTTAATAACTTTTTGTGTTATTTCTCATTTCAATTATATTTTTGTCTTTTTGCTTATAGGATTTATTATTTTTTACTTTACTTAAAATTCACGTTGGGCACTAAAATGTGACATGGACATAATGATTCTAATGAATGTCTTTAGAGTAGTTTTTTTAAAAAGGGTCAAAAAGTGATCTAATTTTGTTTAAGAAAAGTAAACTGCAGCTCAAGAAGAACTGAATCTGAGAATATAAACAGCTGTAGGTAAGAAAGATCCAAAAACTTCTGGTGGGTGCAGCAAAGCCTGCGTCTCTAGCAGCCAGCAGGGGGCAGATTGTTAAATTGTACAGAAGTGCATGAGAAAAGGTCCTCGGCTCCCTCTTAGTATGAACTCAGTAAACACTTTGCTGATGAGTTTATGGCTGCAAAGCACATTATGTTTGTTTTGTAAACTGTGGTCCCATTAGAGTCAAAAAGGAGGGTGAAGCTGGATGTTTCAGACTTTGTTATGAACAAATCACCATAAGAAGCTGCAGTGTGGAAACGCGATCAGATTTGGATAATCCCAAATCTTTTATAGTGAGGAACGGAAAACAAAGAAAGGGATGGATACACTTCTGTTTGTGCTGTTGTCTTGTACAGCACTGTGACAGTGTTACAATAAAGCATTAACGGTATGTAAAACATCTACTTCAAACTGTCAACAGCGACAAAACAACACAAGGACAACGTGACAAACACCACAGCCAACTGAGAGGAGGTGCAACAATACAACAAAAGTAAATCTGAATTCACACAAAGTCATTTTCGGTTTAACTCACTTTTTACTTAGTCACCTCACAGTATAAGGAAAAGACACTATCCTGGGTATCTGTGTTCTGTTTGTTCCTCTTCTCTCGCTTCCCTTATTTTAAGCCTACTTTTTTCCCCTTGTGACGATTAAACTTAACAAAACAGACATCTTGATGTTTTCAGTAAAACGTGCCTGCCTTGATATAAGCGTTCCAGTTACCTGACACTAAAAGTAAAAAACAGATGATCCCTTATGAGCAGCACATGGCGACAGCAGGGAGGAAGAACTCCCTTTACCAGGAAGTCTTCTCCAACAGAATCACTGTGAGGTGCAGCCATCTGTTGAGACTAACCGCAGGCTAAAGATACCATACCGCCATCAGGGAAGTTTTTACTCTGTGGAATTAAGTTATGTTTTTTCCCTTCATTTCTCAGAGGCTTTTTGGAGGAGTTATAACTACAGTGCCATGAAAAAGTAGTAGTCAGGACTGGGTGTGGCTAAGTGAAACTGAACTCAGTTTTCTAAAAAATGCGGTTAATCACAATTAATCTATGATTTAACATAGATAACATAGTTAACATATTTACTTTTTCACACAGGGCAGGTAGATTTGGATAACTTTTTTCTCTTAATAAATGAAATTATCTTTTAAAGACTGCATTTTGTATTTACTCAGGTTATCTTTGTCTATCATGTCTATTAAAACTTATTTGATGATCTAAAACATGACAGATATGTAAAAATCTATGTATTTTAAATACCACAGTTGAAGTGTATAAATCATCCTTGTGTAGGACTCACACTGTGGTTTCTGCTGTGAAATGATTCATGTCACCTTTAACCTCCAAATGTGGGCCTTTTTTGCTCCTTAAAAAATAAAAAGTAAACTATTCATCTGGTGTGCATGGACACAAGTCAGTGCAGGTCAAAGTTCATGTCAAGGAGAAAGAATCACTAGATGAAAATTCACAGTTACTCTCCAAACTGTTGTCGGACTGTGTTGGCGTGTTAGTGTATATGTTACTGTAGCTCCTGTACACACACCTCTCGCAGTGTATCCACCCATGACGTAGATCATACCCTGGCACTCACAGGCAGAGAACTCAGCCAGCGGGTCGGGCATCGAGGAGACGCAGGTCCACCAGTCCTGCTCAGGGCTGTAACACTCCACTGTGCCCAGACACTGGCCTCCCACAGCGTACAGCTTTCCCTGTACGGCCAGCAGCTTGAAGTTGGACCTGCACGAGAAGAATCAGTGATTGAAACGCGATGGCAAACAACCAATAAGGACCAAGAGGGGACTTGTGTTACCTCTTCTGGTTGAGCGGCGCCACCTGGTTCCACTCATTCCTGCAGGGGTTGTAGCAGTGCACAGCGGAGATCTCCTGACTCGTCATCCTGTACCCGCCGACTATGAACAAGTAGTTATCGAGGATGGCCGACCCATACCCCCTGACGTTGATCATATCTGGAGGGAGGTTATTGGCGAGGGGCTTCCAGCGCTGATCCACCTCTCCATACCTCAGCATGGACCAGGGCTCATCCTGATCCGGCACATCCAGGGACAGGCTGGTGAAGTCTCCGATGGCCACCAGGGTGGCAGTGCCATTCATGCGCATCTCCTTGACTTGGTCCCTGACAGCAGAGGCCAGGCTGCTGAACTCAGGCCGCCTCAGCATGGGGTGGTAGTAGCAGGTCATGTATTTGAGGCAGGCGGTACGCAGGTCGTGAGTCCCATACACCTCGGAGAGGCTATACAGCTCCACGCAGTTCTCCAGCCGGATCTCCGAAGTGAGGAGCTTAAGGATGGAGGTGACCTGGAGGAAGGAGGCGGTCTCGATCAGGTCCTCCAGAGTCTCGTTGACTACCTGGACTTTGGAGGTGTTGATGAACTCCAGGACCAGCTCCAATCCAAGGACGCTGAGCCCCTGCAGCTGCACCGAGTCCTCCGTGGACTCCCTCATCCCCGAGCTGTACAGAGCTCGGAAGTAGTCACTCTTCTCGATCAGCTTCTTTTTATTCACTTCGTAGGTTTTGTCATCCATGATGATGGCGATGATCTGCTCGGATGACATGGTGAAGATGGTGGTTTTGGTCTCTCAGGCTGAGTTTTGTCTTTGCTTTCCCTTTCTCAGTCTCCCGAGCCCGTGGCCGTTTACATTTCACCGGCCAGGGAGCTCCGTGCCCGGTCTATATATGGTAATGTTCAGCCCGTAGATCGCCATGGAGCTGGGAAGCTAATCAGCTAGCTGCAGAGGCGCTGCTACCGCTCCCGGATAAACCGGCCAAAAGAAGCTTTTCCCCGCGATGGCATTCCTCCACAACTAGGCCCCACTTTCTGAGAATGTTGGTTGAATATCGCGGTTTGTTTCTCAGCCTGCCAGGAAGGTTTTCATAACATTTTACGAGCCTTGTGAGGGACAATGTCGAGCTGTCAAATTTAACTGTTTTGATTCTGCACCCCACATCATATGCGTCTTCTTCTTCCATTGGAATTATCGGCAGATTAGGCGTATCAAAGACACCTTACTGCCCCCAGCAGGTCATTAGTAGAATTACATAACATGGTTTAAATTAATGATAAGTTGAATGTTTGATCAACTTTTTGATTAGGCTATTGATTGTTGTTATTGTTTATTCATTTATTTCTAATTACTTGTTTTATTTACTTTGGCTAATTTTGATTAGTTAGTCGTTAATATTTATTTAGGTTTTTTTAATTAAATAAAATTTAATTTGGGGTTTTGTAAGAGATGCTATTGGCTATGGTCACCTCAGCTTGACCATAATTTCTTCATATTTTGGTTCCAAGGAGCCAGACTTTCTTGTCATTTTTAAAGTGGACTTGAGCAACAGTTCTCCAGGATTTCTGAATATCTTTTATCTAAGTTTTTCTTTGGACATTGGCTGATTTTTTAATCATTTTCAGTCCAGTTCTTGTACCTATTTACAGAAGAATGATTTCCACTTATTAGGTCATTTAACACTAACCCTTGAGTCCATGAAGCACTAAAAAAAAACAACAATGCTGTGTCTTGCAATAATACATATATGACAAACATAACATAACAAAACAAAATGTAAAATAAATATTATAAAGTATATAAACAAAGTAACGGTACCTTGGAGTTGTGTCACTGGCGTTGCTGATTAAGAAAAGCCTTTTATTTTGAAGGAAAACACCGCGGTGCCGACATCTAATGACTTCCTGTAACATGTTTCCTGCAGCTCTGCAAAAAAATTGGTCTAGTGAGTCCAGTATCTCTTTTCATTTTTCAGACCTTTTTTTTTATAGCATAATTTCATATGAAGCTTTTAGTTGAAGTTGTTAGGGAACTGAAAAAGAAAGAAGAAAGAAATTTTGTGAGAAAAACAAGACTGACAACATGTGGTTTGATGCCCTGTAGCTGCCATTTTAGAAAAAAAAATTAATAGAAGTTGTCACTGGTATCACCTTGATTATGAATCACAACAGACCTGTTACAACTAACTAACACCACTGTTAACCATTAACAGAAAAAAAAACTTAATCGAAAGCTCTTCATGAAGTTTTAAAATAATAATAATTACTATTAGTAGTAGTAGTAGTAGTAGTAATATTATTAGTATTATTAATCCTGTGTCTAAATCAATTCCACCCAATCCCTGGGTGGTTTATTGTGTCACTGATGTTACTGTGCTTTGGGGTTTGGGGAATTTTTTTTCCATTGTCACAGCAAATGAACTCTGCCAAACTGTACAAGATCCATTGATTTCTGTTACACTTAAGGGTCAACATCAAAAGGATTGTGACACTACTCACTATAACAGTTGCATAGCAAATAAATGGCTTCACAAATGAACAAACACTGTGCAATCACACTTAACAAATGAAAATAAGAAAACATAATCCCCTGATTTGTTGCATTATGAGTATTCTTATGCAAGTCCGACTACATGTGCTGAAGAGACTGAGGAAATAATATTTATCAAAAGCCTTTTATATTGCAGAAGGAGTGAGGTAACACCATCCAGTCTGTAAGTTGATGTACAAAAAGAGATTAAAAATCATTAATCTGTCTTTTTTGTGAATATTAAAGTGAACATGTTATGTTATAACATGATCTATGTGTAAACATTAGAAAAATAAATCAATTTTAGGACATTTCACCATCGCCAATTCGGAGTTTATGTAGAATGACCCATAAATACAGACAGTTCAGTTTTAAAAATGTTGAATCCTTGTTACACGGTGCTTTATTTTTAGGTATAACTAGTTATTGTAATGCTGCAGAGAGAAAATTACAAACTAAATAAATGTTTAGAAAATATTTTTACATTTATTGTATTTTAAATTATAAACTTTTTTCCATCAGATGCAGATCTCATTATTCACATTAATGATTAACTCTCTTCACTAACTAATATTCAGAGACATTTATTTTAAGATCTTACACAGTTTTTACTGAGAAAAAGGACACCGGTGCACTGCATAGATTTTTAATTAAAAATAATAATAATAACCACACATTGTAAAACCCTGGAGAATAAACACAGGACAAAGGTGTTGTGATAAAAATTGAGGTTCATAGGACGTAACAAGACAGCTTTAATTTGAAAACCTGTACCGGAAACGATTTTTATTATCAGCCTGTTGACGCTGTTGTGGGTGGAGGAGGGGAGAATAGGTGAGACAAGCAGGCGGGAGCATCAATGATAGGGACTCTTCTCGTGCGGCCCGCTTCGTGTTTGCGGCTCCAGGCAGCGGACACCCGGCGCTCTGTGACCCGGACTGAGGATGAGGGAGCAAGCGTGGGCCTCCCGGTCCGCACGCTGCAGCTTTTTACTCAGCATCGCCACCACCACCACCACCATCATCATCATCATCATCGCCGCTCATACATCATCAGTTAAAGGCGCCGGAGACCTGCGGCCGTGTAATAAGGTAAGCGCCTGTGCTGTCATCGTTATTATAATTATAATATCTGCTGCTTTTTAAAAACACAGATCCCGCTCCGCTTTGCTTTTTCTTTATCCTAGAATAAATGATCAGGGCAACAAGTCAAAATGGCCATGCATGCAGGAGTAAATGTGCAGAATAGATTAAGATAAAATAAAATAAAATAAAATAAAGAAAAGAAAAGAAGGATTAAAAAAACAAAAATAAATAAAAACAATGTAAGGGCTCCAAGTCGTTTTGCTGCTTTACATTGGCTCGGCTCAGCTCGGGTCTGGATCTATGCGCGCCTCGTCCTTCACGTCGCTGATCGGCTTAAAATGCCGTTCATGTTGACTATAAACACCCAGCTGGAATCCTTCTCTCATCCCCTTCTGAGCAGCCTCATGCCGGCCAGCCCGACCGGGATTACTCGCTGAGGAGGACAGAGAAAGGCTGCTGGCACGGTTCGCTCTCTCAAGCCTGTAAGGATGACTTGAAGGAATAGAAAAAGAACCTTTTTGCCCTCTAGATCAGCGGTCCCCAACCTTTTTTGCGCCACGGACCGGTTTATGCCCGACAATATTTTCACGGACCGGCAATGAGGTGTCGCGGATGAATACAACAAAATAAAACTAGTGCCGGTACCGAAAAAAAGAAGATTTATTCATAACACACGTGAAAAGACCCAAGAAAACCGAGTTAACGATAAAAACGATAACAAAATAACGTTGAAAACCGATAAAAACCCTGAAAACCATACGTTTCACACCTGAGCCTCAACTCTCGCGGCCCGGTACCAAACGACTCACGGACCGGTACCGGTCCGAGGCCCGGGGGTTGGGGACCGCTGCTCTAGATGGTGAGATTTTCATGCGAGGACTGATACTCTGTAAATGAAAAAATAGCTTTATTCTTATGGTCACTAGGGGGCGACAGCTGTGGTTGAAAATCGAAGTCCGGTTATGAAGAAATGTGTGATCCGGCAAACACTTTTAGCGATTATTTATGGACTCATTTGCTAGTTTTTAGTAATACTGAACAGATCGAACACTAAAAGTGCTTTATATTGTGAGATAAGTATCCTGCCATATTAAAGAGAGAATGATGAGCCTGTGGGCAAGGACATGGTGAAAGAGGGGAGGAAGAACTTTCTTTTAGCAGGAACAGACCACAGCAAAATGTTAGCATTCAAAATATCTTAAAAATATGTCATACCAGGATAAATATGTATCCTTATCACTGAAGATTAGACTCTGTATAACATATATATGACAACAAAAATTTCATATGGGTTAACAAAAACAAGTTTATTTAGTTTGTTAAATCAAAGTGACTTATTTAATATCCTTCTCTGTGAATACACTCCTGCATTTTATGACGTCCTGCCTTCACCTGGTCCAGAGAAAAGCTGCTAGTTATGAACCACTTGAGTATTTAAAACAGAAAACAAAAATAAAAAAGTTAATAAAGTGCATGCAATCCTAGCTAACATTATCCTGTTAGATAGTTAACTAAGTTATCAGTTACTGCAAACACTGTGGCAGTCACAACTCCATATAATGTCAGACAATATAAATAAACTATAAATGTTCTGAAAGCTAAAAAAAGTACAATTAAAATAGGAAATAACAACTACTGATCATTAACCGGATCACTGTGCATGTAAATTGAAGCACAATTCAACTGTGCTATTACTTTTGAGGTCACAAATTAAGTTTAATGGCCACTTACTATCATTTCCTATTGAAATGCACAATACAAGAGGGTTAGTGAACCTTTCATCTAACTCTTGGCAAAAATAATAGAAGCAAATGTCTCTAAATGGTAAATAAAAATGTTCCACATCTTAATATAACTCAATAACTAAAAAACTCAGCATCATTTCTCGTCAGAGTTTGAATTCTGGGTAATAAAATAGGATCCAGCCTCTGTTAAATTACAGTTCACTGCCATCAGTCTGTAAAATCAATAAAACCTACCGCACCCTGCATCAAGGAGCCGCTAAGCCACTGGGAGCAGTTATCATTATTAGATTAGATGAGATTCAGCTTGATAGCTGTCACACAAAACATGGAAATACAGCATTTAAAGAGGTGTGAAATGTCTGAACAATGGTACAAAATGAATACGTGACGGAAAACATCAGCAAAGTCTCGATCATTCTCAGTCTCACTCATTTTCAGTCCAGTCCTTGTACCTGACCTTTTTTTTGTTTGTTGAACCTGTTAACACTGACCTATGAAACATTCAAGTACACAAAAGGCACCAAACTCAAGGGGTGAAGCAATGTTGTGTCTATACATAACAGACAACAAAGAACTAACTTTAAATGTCATCTTTAGGCACTTTGTTATCAACAGTCTGTCATATAAACATATTGGTTCCGATTTCTTTAGTTGAATGTATAAAAAATGTCAACGATGACATATTTTGATCCACCATCCAAAACCATCAGGAAATCATCTGATTGGCAACATTGGCTTACATTTTCGGCATGACAACAAATTCTAGGCACAATGTCATGGGTTGGCCTCCCCAGAGCCCGGATATAAACATTACTGAATAAGTGTGGGGTCATCTAAAGGAAGCCTACATCCAAAGAAGAGCTTTGAATGTCGTTCAAGAAGAAATTCAAGAAGGCTGGAAGTCTTTTACTATGGAATCTGGGACCTGCTGTGCATTGTGGGATTAGTAGTTCCTTTATTGATAAACATAATTACATGTATCCAGTATTGCACCGTTGCCCTTGTTAAAATCTTTTCTTTATCCTTTTGGTCCAAATCAAATTTTTTTAGTATCATGGGTCATCTTGTGGCTGGCTGGTTTGATTCAAGGCTTTAAACTCTTTATATAAGGATTTTCTGAACATGGAGAAAATGAATGGGGAATTTTACTTTAGGAGTGAGGGGCCTTAAAAAAGCGGGCACTGAAAAGTTGATTCCTTATTTTAGCTAACAATAGCAGAAATAAGGGATAAACTGTTGAAATGGTGACTAAACATCATGTTAGGCAGGGAAAAATTAAAATTACTGGTGGTTTAAACACTGAGTGTAGGTGTACATCAAAATAAAGCATGAGAAGTGGTGTTACTAAGGGGGGTCTTTACATCACCTGAATGGGCTTTCTGGGTATGTCAGATGAAAACGGTTGGAAACCTGACTGATAAAGCATAAACAGTTAGCAGTGATATAACAGCTGTGTGCTGTTTTCTAAAGATGACCTTAATACAGCTTCAGAAGTTTCCAGATGTTTTTTTTCTGCACTTAAAAGAATACATTGTTAGAGAGATTAGGGTCCTATCAAATCCTCAAACCTCTGCTGTAAAGAGGCACTGAATTTTATCCCGTCCCTGCTCGCTTCCTTCCATCAGTCTCTATGACAACCGGCGTGAGTCACCCAGGAGACCAGCGAAAGGCATTAGCCCGTGTCCTTTTCTTTTTTATCAGCGTCACCTTTCCCCCACTGTCAGCACATTAGCCCTCTTTGTGTGCAGAAACACAGAAAGGTGAATCTGAGCGCAGGTGATGCTGCTGCTCGCACGGCAAAGCCTCCGTTTGAATGTTTGCTGGCGTGTTTGTCGGAGGGGGTGCGGCATGAATGGCCATGTTTGTTGCTGCGGCGAGGTGATTAGTCATTTAAAAGAGCTCAGGCTTATCTGCACCACGCACACGCATCTGACATCTGAAAGCCATCGCTCTGGCACCGATTGACTCTGTCAGGTTTATCGCTGCGATTGTTTCAGTTTAATTAGCTGCTGCTCGGATGTCGGTCGGCGCTCCGCTGATTTGTTTGTCCAGTTGAACAGCAGGATCGGGGGAGGAGATGGAGATCTGCCAGAGCGAGGCTTTGGACTCAGAGGAAGTTGCTTTAAAAGTACAAAAAATGCTTTTCTTTAGGTTTTGTTGTGCTGCCGCCACTAATAATTATTTTCACACTGATTCATTTGTGGATTGGTCACCATAATGTGTGAAATTCAAAACTATAAGCTAGCATCACTCAACAAGTCCAATATCAGCTGATGCATGGACAGCTGGCTGGACTTGACTGGTTTCTAAAATGGAAAACAGGTGAAAACACGTGTTACTAATTACATTAATCAAGTGTAATTTCTGTGACTAGTGACACCCGAGTTTACCTTCTATTTCATATCAAAGTAGCTGCTGTGAAATACTAATAGGTGGTATAAAAGATACAAATGAGCATGCCAAAGATAAGCCTCATTATATATATTAAATGAACTTCATATTTTATTCAGCGCAGCTTGAAAAAACTAGTGACTGACACAAAGAAGTCAGCAGGAAGGTTTTTATTTGGGGCTACAGATCAATTCAGGTTCCCCATATGCTCTTATACAACCGGAGGTTATAAATAAATACATTATAAATAGTATGTAAGACATTTTTTCATTATTACTTGTTGGGGCCTCGTTGTAAGATTTAAATATTTAAAAAAATTATTAAAGCAAACATAAAAACAGGATGTTATTCAAATACAATGTGTAGAATAGAATAAAAATCTAAACAAGGTACCAAAACCCTGAAAAAGCTCTGTTTTAGTGCCCTTTAAAATTAAGGGCACTAAAAAAGAGTGCCTGTGGATGAGCATTCAGTTCCCTCAATGAGCATGAGGTCACAGCCAGCAGTCCTTTGATAAGATGACCCGCTAACACGCTCTTAATGGACCATTAGAGGACCGGCGGATGGTTGCTGTGGACATCGAGGTCAGCCATCTTTTTACCCTGTAAAAGTCTCCATGCTCTCCTTTGTACGACCAGCTTTTGTTTAATGTGGAATCAGCAGCAGTGCAGTGTTGTTACTGTCAGGCTACACAGGGTCAGCTCTTATTGGGGAAGCTATGTTGTACTGTATGTGTGTGTAGCCTGTACCGGCAAATTAGGCAACATTAGGCAAACAGTGCTAAGGGGAAAAATTTGAAACCACCAGTCATTTTTGGTCCAGTTTAACCTATCCACCAATCCACAGATTTACTATTTCGTCCATTAGGACTTTCATTCTTTACTCACACACGTGTGGTATTTAAAATGTTGTCTACAGTGTAGTTCTTGATGACTCTGATGAAAGGCACAGCCTCACCAGGAAAAACGTGAGGTTTGGTGGGTACAAACAACCTCGACCTGATGATGATGCTAGATGAAAACTCAGAGTATCACCAGCAGTGTTGGGATTCCCTCTGAGGAAAATCTAACAATAGCTATACAGCTGTTTCACTCAAACCCACAAATATGAACCTTGAGTCAGGGAATCATCAACGTGAAACAGCCTCATCTCCTAGGAACCATGAATGGATACCTTATTGATCTTTCTATCTGCGTGTCTGTGTGTGTTTGTGTGTGTGTTCACCATGCAGTCAGACTACTACTACCAGTACACAGAGTGCGACAGCACAGGGTCACGATGGAGGGTCGCCATCCCTGTGCATCCAGGCTCCTGCTCAGATCTTCCTCCTCCAACCAGAGGCACTGAATGCTGTGAGTACCACCACAGTGTGTGTGTGTGTGTGTGTGCACATGCCAACACAACCTCTCTGTTCCCTCAGCCTTCTCATGCCCGGCTGGGAAGTTTTTGGAGATGTCCACACAGCAGTGCACGCCGTGTGCGGCCGGTTCTTATTCTTTGGGCAGCGGCCTTCGTTTTGACCAATGGGACGCCATCCCTGCGGGCTTCACCAGCTTGGCCAGCTTCCTCGACACCGGGCCGAATGGAGAGGACATTCAGGCCTGTAAAAGGTGGCGCACACAGCATTACCATTACCATGGAGATGGGTATTCATGTATTATTGAATATATAACAAGATGGAGTATGCTGCCGCTGTGTTTTGCTCTCGTTGCAGCTCATCGTGGACGCCGCAGGGCGTGTATCTGGAGTCCAACCGTGACGAGTGCACGGTGTCCCTGGTTTATGCCGTACATCTGGAAAAACAGGGCTCTGTCTCCTTCACCTACCAGTACCCCGACAACAACATCTTCTTTGAGTTCTATGTAAGCACCTGTAACTAAAATAGTAAATAAAACCAAGAGTAGCCGTGTTTTATTTGATTTATTGACAATTTAGATGATTAGTGATTGTAAATTGGTTGTAGAAGACTACCCGTGTGCAGTGTGCTCAGCTTCTCGCCCAGCTTGGTTAAAGTTTTTCGTAACTTGTGTTGCTCGTAAACTATTTCCTTGAGAGTTTTGTGAAAAATTTTGGTCCAAATCACTAATTTTTTATATGAGATAAGATGAGAATTTCTCATAATTACAGTAGCAAAATGAATAGAGCACCAATAAAAAATAAACTATAATAATACTACACAATAACAGAGTACACTCCACAAAGTAGAAATAAATAAATTTAAACATAAATATGATTCATTCTGTTTATGCTACTAAAAAACTTACATGCAAGACCTTTAAAATCTTGCTATGAAAGAAGACATTTTTAATTATTCTTATATTGGTTAATGAATAATGAAGGTAGTCAGGAGGCGGCTGAGCTTACATTTGCGCAGAGAAACAGTTATACTGCAGGTATTTCTTAGCAGTTGAGTTTTCAGTTTGTATGAGCTTGACTTGTTTTTAAGCCTATGTCATACAGATGAAATGTAGTGCTTTAAAAAGTCAAACACAAGGCTGTGCAAGTTTATTCAATTTATACTCTGGGTGTAGCATTTGTCCATATCCACAGTGAATTTAATAGAAGGTAAATGTTGAAGAAGAGTCATTTTTGTTTGTTTGTATGGATAATAACCTCTGCGTTAACTTGTTCTCAGGTCCAGAATGAGCAATGCCAGGAAATGGCTCAGACTGACGATCAGAAATGGATAAAAGTCACCAACAATGGAGAATGGGACACACACACGGTGAGCACGTGTTTCTGCCTGTGTGTGCAAGCTGCTGCAGTATCATGTGATGTGTGGCTCACTGTATCCACCTTTGCCTCAGGTGAGCCTGAAGTCTGGTACCAACATCCTGTACTGGAGAACCACTGGGATACTGGTGGGGGGGAAGATGGTCAAGCCTGTGCTGCTGAAGAACATCCAAATAGAAGGTAAAACTTGACCTCCAGCTCACGGTCGGATGCTTTTTGCAGGTGTGTGTATACTTAAAGCGTCTCCACACTTTTGTCCAGGTGTCGCCTACACATCCGAGTGTTTCCCGTGCCGACCCGGGTGGTTCAGGTCGACCCCCGGCTCCTCATCCTGCCAGCCCTGCCCCAGCAACACTTACTCTGTGAAAGGGGCGTCCTCCTGTACGCCCTGCCCCGAACACCACTACTCACGTACGTACAGGACACCCAACAGCACCACAACAAACAGTGTTTACATTATTTCAGTCATAATATAAACAGTGTAAGCTCTCTCTCTCATGTTTGACATGGTGAACTTACAGTAATAATAAGCTTGCATATTTCTTGATAGGAGACGGGTAAGTCTTTCACCTTAGGAAACACCTTCCCTCATAATAATAATAGATTCGTTTAGTTTTAGCACCTCGTTGGTCTCTGCTGATGCTCATCCTGCCTCTGTGTTTGCCTCCTCTCTCAGACGAGGGATGGGCTGAATGTAAGGTGAAGCCGCCGTGCTCGGAGAAGGATTACTTCCAGATCCACAAAGCCTGTGACAGCGACGGGAAGGTCAGCAGCGCTTGCATGTTTCATATTTCTCTCTCTCTCTCTCTCTCTCTCTCTCTCTCACACACACACACACACACAATGACCTTTTTAAATACACAATGACAGATATGCATATAAACACGCCCTGTGTCGCACTCATATGCAAAGTCAACAAGGAAAAACCAGAGCGAGTGTATATGTGTGTGTGGGTGTGTGTACCATGTTTATATATCTTTGTGGGGACCAAAAATTGGAATGCTACTATACTTGTGGGGACCATCAGTCCCATATGGGGACAAAATTCCCATCCCCAGAATTTTGAGACTCAAAATGTGGTTTTAATGTCAGGGTTATAATCAGGTTATAGTTAGGTTTAGGCTAAAGGTTAGGCATTATTTTAAACGACTAGAGGAAAGCATTATGTCAATTAGATGTCCTCACTAAGATATGAAAACAAGTGTGTGTGTGTGTGTGTGTGTGTGTGTGTGTGTGTGTGTGTGGTACTGCAACTGTCAGTTTAATATTTGTACAATAATTATCCATTTTCAGAAGTTAAAGCGAACCACTGAATTCACAAGAACATTTTGATCTCTTTGTGAAGCAGAATTAATTTGTGCCAGACTTAAATCCCTCTTTCGCATAGCACCTGTCGGCCAGGCGTACTTAACATCAATATTTAATTTAAATTGCATTTATGCTGCACCAAAAAACAACAGCAGACGTTTTATATTGTAAGGTAAAGACCCAACAACATAAAAAAATTAACCCCAACAATCAGATGCTTGGTGACAGTGGGAATGAAAAGCTCACTTTTAGCAGGAAGAAGCCTTTGGGGAAACCAGGCTGGGTTCTGTGAACATATTTAATATGAAATACATCAATGAAGAAACCATCTGCTACATCTGTGCTGTAATGTTTTGTGTGCTGATCATCAAGCTTACTTTCATCCTTTAAATGCTTCTTAAAGACATATTTTTATAAGCTGGCTTCCTCCATGCCTGATCATTTTTGTATTTATTTTAGATTTGTCTTTAATTGAACTGCTTTAATAATAACTTTCTTTATTCCTCACTTTTAATCTTTTTGTGCAGCTGGTATTCCTGTACCTAAAATGGTTTCACCTTTTAAATGTTTTACTTACTTTTTGTTTCCTCTCTCATCTCGTTTATTATTTATTATTATTTTTATTTACTTTGTCACATATTTCTAACACTGCCTGTCACGTGATATGTACAGCACTCAAATTTTTTACACTGTACATATGAAAAACCGTGATCGTTTCACACAGAAAGACAGATGTGATTAAAATTTAGCATTAAAAGTGTTCGACAGCTCACTTAGTGTTGTATCAAAAGCAGGTAAAGTCTCTCAGTGTGATAAACAACCCATGAACACTCAGAGTCAGCCTGAGAGGCAGCATGCCGACCGGCTTGTGTAGAAGTGCAACTTGTTACAGGGCAGTAAAAAAAATCTCACCTTTCTTTTTTTAAGGTGTTTGTTTTTGCTTGAGCGGAGTGAATTTCCTGCTTTAAACCTGCTTTGTTACAGACGCAGGTGCTGTATCGTTGGGTGGAGCCAAAAATCTGCGTGGAGAACATCACGGGAGCCATGGAGCTGCCGGCAACAGGCCAGAGAGAGCCCTGCCCTCCCTGCAACCCCGGCTACTACAACAGCAACGACTCCACCTGCCTGCCCTGCCCACCTGGAGCGCACTCAGACGGCACCTACGGTAAACCTACTCACGCCTGTCTTTACCGGCCTCACCCTGGTGTTGATAAACTTTAAATTTGTTTTCATCAAACTAAACATCTTTATCTTTTCCACTGCTTTGTGTTCATACGAGAGCTGGTTAGTGATACTTATAAATGCTATAGAAAAGCATCTAAGGTATAAATATAATAAGTATAATAATGCATATAGAATTTAAAGAAGCAGTACTCAAATTAAATACAGGTAAAAAACTAAAAATGAGTTTAAAGCAGTACATAACAAACATTTACAAAGCAATAAATAAATGCATGTAAAGAGATGTGGCATGCTGTAAACTGCGGCAAACATACTATAACTAATAAAAACAATTACAACAGTCATACAACTTGTACACTTAAGCTGGATCCTGTACTTGCAAATGAATTCTCTGCTAATAAAAACCAAGGTTCATTATATTCCTTCATTATTCTCCATTCAAAGGCTGAACTTCCTCCCAGCAGTTTAAAAAGCCTCTCCATCTGCTTATATAACGATCACCTCTGTCCATCATTATGAGATGAATTTGTTTAAGATCGACCCGGCTGAAAAGATTGTACAAACACAATTTTGTACCCAGGAGGTAAATGTCATTGACGTGTCTAAACAGCTTTTATGTGATCTTTGCGTGTGTGTATGTATGTGTGTGTGTGCCAGCGTGTGCACAGTGCCCTGCAGGTACCGAGCCGGTGTTGGGTTACGAGTATAAATGGTGGAACGTGCTGCCTTCCAACATGAAGACTTCCTGTTTCAACGTGGGCAATTCCAAATGTGACGACATGAATGGTGAGCACATGGATGCCTTACACGTTAGTAGATATATTTATAACAATACTTTGTTTATGTAACACCTTTAGCTGCAGACTTTACAAAGCACTTTGACAGAAAAGTAAAAGCAGAAAATGTAAAATATAAATTTTATGGTAAATGACAGTAAAATTTACATGAAAAAAATGTAAAAACAGTAAAGGAAACTACAACACTAGCCATACCCCATGAATGTAATCACTAAGAGCAAATGGAGAGCTGACAGTGCTCCCAACAAAATCCAGTTTAAAATGAGTCTGAATGAACACGTCTGGGTGGAAAATGGGCTTTGTGTTGAGCTTGAGTTGCGAGCTGAAATCACCTGCACCCACTTTTTACCCATTACTGCTGTGCTAATTGTGGATAATGTTGTAAAATAACCTCTCATATGCTGTCATGGAGAATTACGGAGGTGTAATACGAGTGCATCGCGCCTGTTGCTCCACAGGATGGGAGGTGGCGGGAGATCACATTCGCAGCGGAGCGGGAAGTTCGGATAATGACTATCTTATCCTCAGCTTGCATGTCCCCGGCTTCAAGTAAGTGTGTGTGTGTGTTTATGTACAGAGAAGAAACCAGCCTGTCCTAATGATGACAAACAGGATCTGTGTGTTACTAAATGCGAGCTTGTGTTTGTGTTTGGTGGCAGGGTCCCAGCCTCGCTTTCAGGGATGACCGGCAGCGAGTTTGGCCGGATAACCTTTGTGTTCGAGACCATCTGCTCAGCCGACTGCGAGCTCTACTTCATGATGGTGTGTGCCTCTTTGTGTTCATTTCCACCAGAAGGTGGTAATTAGGTGGCTAACTTCACTGAGTGAGTCAGAATGGTCACGTCTCATCACCGAGGTCTGGTATATAACGGTGTTCTGCGTGTTACTGCTCAGTTATCAAACCCTTTCTTTTTGTGTTTTATTGGCACGCCCCCTGCAGGACGTGAACAGGAAGAGCACCACAGTGGTGGAGTCCTGGGAGGGCAGTAAGGGGAAGCAGTCGTACTCGCACAGCATGACCAGAAACGCCTCCGTCACGTACACGTGGGCCTTCCAGAGGACTAACCATGCTCTAGATGTGAGTGATTTTTAGTCGTGTGATTTTTATTCATGGCGTCAGCTGTTAAAGCAACGTTATTAAGGCCCTGCCGAGGGTGAGGCTGTCTCAGATATCTCAAGATATCCAACAAGAAATTGTGGTGGCATATTTATGTCTATAGAACCGTCGTTTTATTGCTGATACGGTGAAGATCTACTCCATCAACTTGACGAACGTGATTGACGGGGTGGCGTCAGCGTGCCGTGCCTGCGCTCTGGTACCTCAGAACTCCCAGCGTGCCGGCTCCTCTTGCGTTCCCTGCCCAGCTGGTTTTTACATCGACAGAGACACCAACCGATGCCAGGAGTGTCCCCCCAACACACACCTGGCCGGGCGACAAACCTACGGCCAGGATGCGTGTGTCGCGTGTGGACCAGGAAGTATCAGTAACAAGGTGGGAGACCTGCAGTCATGTTACCTCATTCTGGATCATCGTGTTTTAGTACTTTTATCCAGTTAAGAGAGATCATGTTTTTCCTTTTTCTTTCAGGAACACTCCCGGTGCTACAGCGACTGCTCCTTCACCCACACGCTGAACAACCGCACCCTAACCTTTGACCTCAGCGCCCTGAGCGATGTGGCCTCGCTGACCATCGGGCCGAGTTTCACCTCTAAAGGCACAAAATACCTTCATCTGTTCAACATTAGCCTGTGTGGCCACGGGGTAATTGACCTGCTTTCTGCTTACATCAGCCTCAAAAACACCTCAGAGATCAGCCTGTGAAGGAAACGTATTTAAAAATTATTTAAATGTTCTCTTGTCCTTTTAATCTTTCACCTGTGTTTTATTGAATGTTTTATGTGTGAGGGATTTAAGAACTGAGTTTCCTTGTCTTGTATAAAGTCATCTAAATTCTTGTGATCTAAAAACCAAACTGAGAATTAATTTTTAATGGTGGATATATTGTATATTTGACCATGAGATGGGATGTCCATGTCCACATCTCGTTATGATGTAAAGTGGTGAAAAATAGACGTGAAAATAATCCGACTTTAGAGATATTATATGCTGACAGATTAATTTTGGTGCTGGCTGCAGGGGAAGAGAGCTGCTGTCTGCACCGATAACGTCACCGACGTGTCCAACAAAGACGACCAGAGCGACGCAGCTCAGTTCGTGAACTCAGTGGACAGCTTCATCTGTCAGTCGACCATAATCCCATCGGATGGGCGGGGCTTCAGGATGGCCATTTCCTCGCAATCCATCAGCCTTGCTGACACTTTTATTGGTAAGGACTTAAACAGGACTTCCTGAGGCCTCACTTTCAATCACCGCCAAGCTTCTTCATATACATACCTGGGAATTTCTCTTGGGATTTAATTACATTTTTTAAGTCTAGTTATCATATGGAATCAAGTCCCATCAGTGGATGGTGTCTATTTGTAAAGCCTTAACTGACCAATCAGGTTGGATTAAGAGAATTCTGACGTTTCACTATAAGAAAAACTAATGGAAACAATTTGTGAAACAGATTTATTTGGGACTAACTTGTGAGCGCCCCCTGCTGTACCCCTGGGTGAACAGTTTTAATTGGGTTGGATCACCCAGATTGGTGCTGGTTGAATAGCGTCATGCAGTTTTGTGATAATCGGCTGGTAAAAACCGCCCTGATGTCTCTCGTCTTTGTTTTTTCAGGAGCGACAGTAGACACCATTCTCAATGGTGTGAACGCCGAACCAGATCTTTTCCCGGAAAACTCACAGGATGTTCCCGACATCAATTTCTTCTACAGGTAAAAAGAAAAAAGAAAGCTGGAAGCAGCAGTCAAATATTTTTGTTGTGTTCAAGTCCCAGATGTGTGTTTGTGTTCCTTCAGGTCAACGCAGGTGACGGCATCATGTGATCAGGGTCGGAGTTCAGTCATTACCGTTCGCTGTAACCCAGAGAAGTCTGAGCGAGGAGAGCTCTCCGTGCCCAGGTAGTTGCACGTCAGTTAAAGTGTGATTTCTATATAGATTTGATGCTTATTTTTATACTTTGATAACAAAAACAGTCAATAACTAATAGGTAACAAATGTACTACTCTTAGCAGCTCTATAACTGATCTGTGTGTTCGTGCAGCTCCTGTCCAGCAGGAACATGTGATGGATGCACGTTTCACTTCCTGTGGGAGAGTGCCAGCGCTTGTCCACGATGCACTGAGGACGACTACCACCAGATAGAGGGAGCTTGCAAGGGAGGCGTCCAGGTAACTCACACCTTGCCTCATCTTTCCCAGCATTTTTCAGCCCTCACTACGTACAACATGATTTTTTGCAGGAAAAAATAAAAACAAAACACTTTTAAACTTTTATGGTTTAGCCAAAACCAGTTTTAATTAAGTTTTAATGGAACAAACAGATTTATAACCTGAGAAAACACAATAATCAGTAATGGAAATCCCCTCATCTCAACAGGAAACTCTATATGTGTGGAATGAGCCCAAATTGTGCACCAAAGGAGTGTCTCTGCCTCCTCGGAGCTCCTCCCCGTGTGAGGCCATCGCTCTGTGGCTTAAGGTCGGCGTTGGAGGCGGGGCCTTTGTGGCCGTGCTGCTCATCTCCCTCACCTGCTATTTCTGGAAGAAAAACAAGAGGTAATAAGAGGCACCCTAACAGCAGGCCAATGTGCTCATTAAGATCACACCAAATTGTTATTAGTGGTCAGAGTTGTTTGTCTGTGACAGCAAATTCTTCACCCTGAAGGCACCGATGACAGTTTTAATGGCCAGCGTTGTAAATCAGTGAATCGTAAACATATTGCAGACTGAAATCAAAAATCTGTTTGTAACCCTTTATGGTTACTATCATCTTGAATGTATTTTAAAGGCTAGCAGAATTTGAGAACATGCTTGTGTATGAAAAGAAATAATCTGTCTTTATTATCACCGTAATTGTGACCTCTCGTATCTGTCTGTGCAAATACAGCACACTAAATGTTTGCGTATCATGTGATTAAGGTCACTGTAACAGTGATTTAACAGTGATTCATTTTTTTTATAAAGAAATTGAATGAAATATTATTCTAGACATAAGACAAATATTTATAGTTATAGCACAGCCTGCAATCAAGGGTGCAATCCTCATGTTGTCACGGTTAGCAGAGCAAACTTTGTGGAATTATTAAAGGACCCAAGATGTAGGCACTACTGATGTGAGGGAGCTTTATTTATGGTGAGTGAACATACAACAAAGGCGAGGATGGCGAAAGCAGAACTGAGAAAACCTAAACTGGGAAAACTAAGCGAAAACAAACCTGAAACCTTGAAACATGAAACGGAGATGCAGGGAGACGCAGAAAGATACCGGGACACCACACAGGATGACGGAGGGAGATACTAACAACTAGTATCTGCCTCTGTTAGACAACTAACAGAGGCAGACACAACGGAGGGAGCACAGAATAAACACTGGGAAACCAAATAACAAAACCTAAAAACTAGAACTCAGGAAGTACTACAAAACTAGGGAGCTAGAAATACTAGGACAGAAACCAAAACACAAACAGTCACAATTCATAATAAAATCAAAAGTAAAAGTACAAAAACCAAAAACTGGGTCACCGTCCCAGGACCGTGACACGTATTTTACCTTACATCATGAATTCATTTGTAGATAGAGTCTTCACAATAAGGTTTAAAAATGTATACTGGAAATACTTTTCAGTAATGCGTAGCTAATTTTAAGTAATGTTTAAGTAACTTTAACTAATGTTTAAGTAAGTTCCACTATTGAATTTTCCTTTTATATTACATATAAAAATGTAATAAGGGCTGGTCTCCCCTTCCTGCTTAGAAGAAAAAATAAACACCAGCAAATGCCGCAGGGCATACACCCAAATTATGCGCTACTTAATATCACTAACAGTATAATTTTTGTATTACTTCCTTATTCTTGTGTATCCAATGCTAAGTATTTCTACGACTATATAATTACATTGCAATTTCAGATTGAATATATGGAAATTACTTTTAATTCTAGATTAATTGCACTTCTGGGGCTTTCTTATAGTGTTACGAAAAAGAAAAATCACACAAATATTTCCAGAAAAATTACACTTAACAAAAGAAAGAAGAACAAAAATATTTTCAGTTAAGTGAGAGTGTTAAGTTAAGTGTTAACAATATCCCACAAAGGAAATTGTTTTAATATTACGCTTTTAAAATGATCAACATTTGACATCAGTGTAAAAAAAAGAAAAGAAAAGAAAAGAAAAGCAGCTCTGTGAGGTATGAGTAACTGGGCATGAAGGGGGTGACTGAGTACATAAGGGGTGTGATTTTCTCCAGAAAGCTGAGTCAAATAGATGTCACAATAATGGAAAGAATTTCTGGTTAAAAATACACAGACTCGTACCAGATGCTGTCTGATGTTAAATGATACATTGCCTGATTGTGATTCACACCCTGTGGTCTGTGGCCAGGCTGGAGTACAAGTACTCTCGTCTGGTAATGTCTGCCAACAAAGAGTGTGAGCTGCCAGCTGCAGACAGCTGTGGCCTGGCTGAAGGAGAGGAGCCCGATGACGATGTGGTCTACGCCCAGAAACCCTCGCTGCTGGGGAAACTGCGTGCCATTGCCAACAAGGTGTGCATTAGGTTAATTTTACTTCACGTGTAAAGATTTACCATCTGCATGTCAATTTGCCCTGCAGTTTAATTTATATCACCATTACCCCTGCAGATAAGAAAATGCAGCCCTTGGTGCATATGTACGTTCTTTAATTTGATGTATCACTTGCTAAAGTCCACTTTTTAACAATAAAATCAATCCAATGAGCCCATAAAGTCATCAGAAAAGTGTTCACTGAGGTCACAGGGTGACATAGACTTCTAGACTTCCACACAGCCCAAAGTCATTTTTTGCCCTCTCCTCTGTCTCTTTGATTTCACACATAACATTTCTAATATGTGCGTCTCAGCAGGAGGATGGAGAGAGCAGCGAGTCTGTGCAGTTGAAATCCTCACAGTCTGATCGATGGGTCCTGGGTTAAACTGATGCCAGCAGAGGAAGAGCGAGGCTGGGCTTACACAACAGAGGAACAGTCTGTTAGCAATGGTCTCGCTGTCCACCTCCCTACGTGTCTCTTATAACCTCCTTCATTGTGGGGGGACCTCTACACACCCCAGTTTGAGGACAGTATGGACAATGGCTTTAACTCTTCCACCCTGGAATACACAGGAAGCTCCTGCTTTATCACTATGGATGCTCAACAGCAGTTACTGAGAGAGGAAAACATGCTTTTAATGTTTGGGTTTTTTTGTATATTTTGTAATTTAATTTGGTATTTTCTGTTAAGAGTCACGTATTTATATTGATGTTATGATGTCAAACCTTTATTAAAGTTCTCTTTGGCTTTGGGGATTTCTGCGTGGATGTTTGGGGTTCACATACAAGCATTAATTATATGACATCATCATCCACCCACTCTGCCTCCTTAACAGACACCTGTTATATTTAAAGTAGGCTGAGGTCAAACACCTTTAACACGTTATACCTTTGTAATTGAGAGTGAAGGTTAAAAGCTTGTTTTTATTGTATTGCTGACTTAAGGCCATACTTTTATTATGAGCTTGGTACATGGGTATTATAAATGATAAAGATGGATGTAGCCAGCTTGGTGTTCTTCGGTTCAGTGTTATTTATATCACCACAGCAGTCACCTCAAGGTGCTTTATATTGTACGGTAGAGAGCTTAAAATAATGCAGTTAAAAGTCCAGCAATCAGGCAACCTCCTATGAGCAAGGAAGTGTTACTGATGTCACAGAGTGAGGACAGTTGATGGCAGGAAGTGTCTCTGCAGTCAGAGGAGTCACCCGCATTTGGCTGTTAGAAAAAATACACTTTTTAAAAATCTGCGCAGAATTTTTTTATTATTATTATCAATCATGTTTTGATGGTGTGCTTGTTGATAGGAGTGTACAGGGCTAAACTGATTAGACAATGCTTCACAGTGAAAATGATTAAAGACCAAAAGCATACTACAAAAGCAACCCAAGACTTTCTCAGGGCAAAGAAATTAGATATTTTTAAATGGCTAAGTCACTCACCTGCATCCTCCAACACAGCATGCTCTTCAGTTAGTGAAGACACAACTGAAGGCAGAGACAACCCACAAACAAGCAGCAGCTGCAGTGAAGGCCTCGCAAAGGAAACACAGCATTTGATGATATCCAGGGCTTCTAATCTTCAGGCTGTCACTGATTGCAATGGGCTTTCACTGTTTTTGAAAATGTGGGACTGTGCTATGTTTCTGTTAAACCTTTGAATTAAAGATGAATGTTTGCACCTCGGTCTCACTGTGATGCGTTTAATGACCATTTAAATTCCACTGTGGTGGTACGGAGGCGAAATAACAACGAGTGAGTCATGTCCAAAACCCTATGTAGCTATATACATACATATATATATTTTTTTTTTAAACTGTATGTATAACTTAACTCAGTATAAACGTCTTGCACTATTAAATAGTGTTAATCAGCATGGAAATATTTTAAAATATAAATTGATATCTGGTCGTTCATACTCCGTATTGTTTGCTATTAGTATGTTGCAGTACCGCTGTTGGCCGCTAGGTGAAACAAAACTGTCATCACTGCTCTTTTGGGCTTCAACTCTGTCGATAAAACCGTGGGATTTAGCCATGATAGGAAACTATGTGAACTATTCTAACACTCATATTTACCCAGCCGGGGTCTTTGACCGGCTCACTATCTTCCCTTCCCCCGAAAGTCACGCCTCCAGTCCTCCAGTGCTGTGCTCCGCCTTCTCCCCAGAAAACATCCTACTCCTCCAGCCATAGAGGAAACTTCCGAGCGGACTTCGTAGCTTCCAACTGCGGGATTTGTACGTTAAAAGCCGCTGATGCTGTGAGGCAGAGCAGCATGCGGACCTCCAGAAGTTAGCGGGGAGATGAGCGTAATTTCATTGACTGCGGTAAGAAATTGTTCCCCCATTTTTGTCCTCATCCTCCTCCTCTTTTTTCCCCCGACATGGACATGGAAAGAATCACGGCCTGAGCCGCGGCGAAGTGGGCTAGCTTCGTGTAGGCAAACATTAGCATTTTTTCTTATCGCTAAAGTATAAAGCTGGTGGATTTAAAACTAACACCGCTACAGTTTGCCCCCCCCCCCTCTTTTTTAAAGCGCAAACTTCAGTAACACCGCAAACTGAAGTTTGTGTGATGACGTCACCACGGGACGAGGATCCCACTTTGTCTAAAAAAACAAAAACAAAATGGCTTTTCTCAGTCAAAACACGTCGAGGCAGAGATTTAATGCACGCACTAGTTTTTAAATATGGAAGCTGCTGTGTGGGCGATGTTTTGGGATAGTTGGTGATGGTGTGAGCCAGAGGGCATGAAAAAGTACCCGCTTACGCTTACAATGACTGGGATAAAATTCTGATTTAATATAAATGTTAAGCTTAAAAACTTTATTTAATAAAAAAAAAGTTTTAAAAAATTTCTGAAAGTTTATATTTGAAAATATAGATACGGTTTTATCAATCTAAGTAATGTATATGCTAGTTTAGTGCCTTTTGTAGTGCCCACGTCTGAAAGCCACATTCAAAATGTGATTGTGTGGACTGTATATAAAAGATGGAAGAGGTCATTATTTTCAAAGGCCAGAAGGGGGCGACTACTCTGGCTGCAAAAAGACTTCCAGTTGTATGGTGGGTTATGGGAAAGTGAACCTTTTTTCCCCTGATGGAGTGTATGCAAATACTTTTTTAATGACATTAATTAAAAATGTCATCAATTAATTATTAATTAATGATTTTTTTTTTTTAAATAAGCAAAGTTAAAAATGTGCTCATGTTACCTTTAGTGAGGTCACAGTGCAAGAGGTGAGTGTTTGACCCCAATACTGATACCTGTGGTCAAAAATAAATAAATAAAAAAGAACTTTTTTAATTTAATCTTGCTAACAAACAGAAAACTCTGTAACAGCGTTAACCACTGCTGAATGAATCTGATGTGTGAAACAGTACCATTAGTTTGTTGCAGGCTCTCTATAGTGAACATATTATTAATCTGAGAGTATGACTGTCAGCATAGATGTAGTTATCCTGTTACCAATTAATAATAATGATGATAATGTAAGAAATATTAAGGAATTGCTCAAAGTAAATGTTTTTTAAATGTTATATTTTATTAATGGCATTCAGCCACATCGTAATATCTTGTTAACAAAATGAGGAAAAAATAATTGACTCTGGCGTTCTACTTTCCATGTTCAGCAAGTCACTGATATTGTGTCCTTGTTCTTCTACCATCATAAAATCCATCTTTCCTTTTTATCTTAAAAGTCTCTAAATTTCTGTGGATATTAAAACACAATGCAGAAAAAGCATTGAAATGATTAACATCTAAATGCTAAATGTTGTTTGAAATTTTTAATTGTTGTTTCTTATTTTGTATTGTAAAGCACTTTGTGATATTTGTTCTTGAAAAGAAAAGAACATACCTGGGACTCTCCACCATTTGGTCTTAGAACTGAAGAAGCTTCTCAGATGAGAAGTGAAACATCTTCAGGAAACTTGAAGAAGTCCTGTCGCTTTCTTTCCACGCTCCTTAGACTACCATGACTACTTACTTTACTTACTTATCAGTCATTTTAAAATACAGTAACAGAAAGTTATTGTCTCTGGTTGATACGTTTTTGTTTAATAAAGAGAAACAATAAAGTAGAGGTGGACAACAATTCTATATATATTTAAAAGTATATTCAAGGTAAAATTATTATTTTTCTGTAATGATTTTTTTTTAAAAACGTGGATATTTTGTTTTGTTCTGTGCTGTAAATACAAATACAAAAACAACCAATTTCTTTTCTCTTTTCCTCACATTTGGCTCAGTTAACTTTTTTAAAAACACACACTTTTAACAAATTACATTTACCATGTACCATGAAGGAGTTGCATTGTTAAAAAAGACAAGTTTGTCTTCATAAAAGGTTCAATAAATGTAAAATGCTTCCAAAAACTAGGGTCCGTACTTGCAGCCTGAATTCTGTGTTTACCAACATTACTGATGATATCAAGACGGCTAAAATTAGAGTGTGCAGTCTGTGTCTGCTGGTCCTTAAATGAATTCATTTCCTGTGAGTAATGTCTTTCCAGTTTTCTATTTTTAACTTTTGGTGGTGGGGAAACCAAGAAAGACACCACCCAAAACATAATGTGGAAAGTACTTGGACTTGGAGTAGTTGTATTATTAGTCAGTTATCTGTTAACCACACTGTTACCACTTAGTGAACTTACAGGGTAAATGCGCATGCTTAAAAACATTTACAATATCTCAAATACAATTTTACAAGTAAGAGTAAAATCTATTACACTTTTATGAATGGACCTCATGAAAATTTCCATGAAATGTAAATTTACACTGCCTCTAAATTTAATTTGGATCATTAATTTTGAATTGCTCAGTTTGTCCTTTATAGTTTGACTGAAACAGTTTCAGGCTGTTTTGAATATTTCTAAAATGGTAAGAACAGGAATATAAGCTTATGTATGAATAAAGTCTTAGAAGCGAGGCATAGTTGGGATTTTTGAGTGTTCAGTCATTATTGTTATTTATTTGGCCTTCATGTCTTGAAGTTTTTATTAAATAACAAAAGCAGAGGACAAATTCACCACTGCCATGCTTTGGACAGGTGAAGGATGTGTGGAGCTGTCAGGTTAGATGCTACCAAACAAAACACGTTTAAAAATGTTCCTAAACTCAACCACATACTTGTTTGTTTGTTTTTTACCCTTCATTTTAAAGTGACAACAGTTTGTTTGTGTGGAAAGTTCCGTTTCAGTTAAAGTGGTATTTAAAACTTGTTTACACCTGTAGGCGCCGTGTTAATGCTCATGTACGTTTGTGTGTCACAGATACACCACTAGAGCTTCTGCGTTCTCCTGCTTGTTCAAGTGGTGAGTTCATCTCCTCTTTGCTGTGTAGTGGTTGTACTTTTAGTCCCTGCGGAGGAAACTGTTTACAGTCAATGTTGCATAATGTGCATCAAAGCAGACTGTGACTTGTGACTTGTGGTTTTTCTGCGCAAACAAGCAACGCACAACAAGTGAATCATGTTTTGTTCCCTTAAAAATTCAAACCATTGCCACTTACTATGATGTAGGTGCAGCTCTATGTAATAAAAGTTCATTTTAGAGCTAAATTAAGTAAATACTGGTGGTTGTATCCTTGCACAGACCAAAATAATTTAAGAAACTTTATCAGCGCACAGTGGGAACAGTCGTGCCCTAAAGGGGAGTTTGGGTAACATTCTTGAGATCAGTTTATTTCAAAGCTTTAGTAACTTTTTTTAGACTGTTAATATAAATCTGCCATTAAAAAATCTTTATTTATTTATCGATTTATTTATTCAGTGCCTGTTGGTTCAGTCATGGCTCGCGGCTGCATCTGCTGTGTGAAGTACATGCTCTTCCTCTTTAACCTGCTCTTCTGGGTAATTTTTCCACACACACACTGACTCGGCAGTAAGAGATTAACGCAATTTATCGTCACCGAATCAGCAGGAAGTGTCTGAGTTTCCTGTGTGTTTCAGCTGGGAGGCTGTGGATTGCTGGGTGTCGGCGTATGGCTCTCGGTTTCTCAGGGCAGCTTCGCCACTCTCTCTCCCTCCTTCCCCTCGCTCTCCGCCGCCAACCTCATCATCACCCTCGGCACCGTGGTCATGGTGACGGGTTTCCTGGGCTGCCTGGGTGCCATCAAGGAGAACAAGTGCCTCCTGCTGAGTGTGAGTGTATTACCATATTTAGTATAAATGAACTTTTGTTCATCTAATGTTGACACTTTTCTTCTTTTACTCAGTTCTTCATTGTTCTCCTGATCATCCTGTTAGCTGAACTTATCCTCCTCATCCTGTTCTTCGTCTACACCGACAAGGTAAGACTGCAAAACGCCAACATTCATGCTCATTAGTGCTCCTCCCAAGCTGTAGATGAGTGTGACTTCATATCCCATGATCCACCTCTCTGGTTCTGTGTGCACAGGTGAGTGAAAATGCCCGGCAGGACCTGAAAGAAGGGCTGGTGCTGTACAACACGGACAACAACGCCGGCCTGAGGGATGCTTGGAACACGATACAGGGAGAGGTGAGCAGACGCTTTAAAGGCGACTCTTTAAACCAGCTCCTTGTTGAGTGAATGATGCACTGTCATTTCCTCCCCTCCTGCTTGTTTACCAGTGGAAGTGCTGCGGCGTGACGAACCACCGCGACTGGCACACGGCGTTCCATGATGACGTGGTTCCTGACCGCTGCTGCCAGCAGGTTTACCCAGACTGTGGACGCAACGCCTCCAATGTGTTCTGGACGCGGGTCAGTGAAGTTATCAGTCTGCTAATTATTTTATTCCTTCTGTTGTCAACAAGGCCCTATAAATAAAAAAAGGTGGGGTTCAGGTTTAAAATGAGCTGCACAACCGCGACTCATATAGTTAATGAGTTGGTGTTCATATAGGTAATGAGTTCTTTTCCTGTTTTCCTGTTATTTCTTTACCTCAAACTTAATCCCAAACTGTTTTTTGTTTTATTTGAATTTAAAGAAGCATTAGGCTGTGTTTGAGTGTGTCAGCAACAATGACAGATGTTAATAACCAGGAACAAAAGGAGAAAAGTTTTCTTCTCAGAGTGAACTCAGAGTAAAGCTTTATTGTGACCCGATGTCTCCTGTTGATCTCGTTTCCTCGTTTTTTCAGGGCTGTTATGAGAAGGTTGAGGAGTGGCTGGATGACAACAAGCACCTTCTGGGGACTATTGCGATGTGTGTGCTGGTCATACAGGTGAGCGGCACCTTATCCGGTGCTCACATCCAGACTTTAAATACTCACAGGGCCTGTGCTATGAAGCAAGTTCAACATATCCAGGATATAGTTTCCTTAACTTTCTCAGGGTTACAGAATCACAAAAAACTAAATATAAATTCATTTAAGACATTTTACTACCAATTAAGGCCATGTGCCTTTAAAGACTTTGTTAGGGACCCCTCTCCCTAACAGCTGTGAGATACCACCCCCGGCTAACTGGAGGTTCTGTCTAAGGCTACTGGGGTTGGCAGGTTGCTGCTGAGTGTTAATATGGCACATTACAGCAAGTATTCATGGGCTTCCAACATGACTGTATTGACAAGAGTAAAATGAGGCAAAAGTTTAGGACGGTTTCAGTATATTAACGCTCAAAGAACAACAGGAAATAAGCTTCCCCTGAGGATCTATTTTCTTACTCATGAGAGAAAAAACAATAACTTCAGACTGTCCCATAACCCTAGAGACCATCTTACTATCTTCCAGGAATTGTGATACAATTTTCCAGGGAACCGATTGGCCAATAAGCCTTGATTTGATCATGTTGATCTCTTATCAGGCTCCAGAAACGGTTTAGGGCTGGTTATGCTGGTTAAGAAGGGAACCGCCTTCTAAAGTTAACTCGCTAAGCACTAAATCCTGCCTCATAATACAGCTCTTTATTAACTGGAGTGTTTTTCTGTTTCCAGCTGCTGGGCATGGCTTTCTCCATGACACTTTACCAACAGATCCACCGGGCAGGGAAGAAGTACGAAGCCTGAGGGGATTAATGGAGGTGTTTCACACGTCTGAGCTTTGGGTACATGAAATATATCATTGTTATAGTTTTTAAAAAGCCAGTTTTTATGTGTACCACTACAGCCTTTTATCTTTTTTTCCATCTCTGCACCCAGTTATTGTTGTGAATAGCATTTAAATTAGGTTTGTTTGTTTTTTTATAGTTAGCTTTTATAAAAATCACAATATATATTGTGTTTTTTCTAATGTAAAGTAATAACCAGAGAAAAATCAGAACAGAGAGAAAGACTGAGAATGATTTATCAGGTCGTGGAAAGCCACGTGTTTGAGAAAAATGCTTAGACAAGGCGAGCGTTGTGTACTAACATGTTCAATAAAGATAAAGAGCACTCTACAGAAATGCGGTTTGAAGAGATTTTTTTGTTCCAGGTGATGATTACTGAGATTTGCTTTTGTTGCTGCAATCCTCTGATAAAAGCAGAGAGAGTTTCAGGCCTCTGCAGGCCTCACAAAGGTCAGATCAGGTAATTCAGTGAACTGATTGATCACCTGAGAGGGAAAGCTCTCTCTCCTGACTCAGCTTTTCTAACAGCAGTGATCTGATCTAGGTCATGAACCTTTGCCCACTTTCAGTGGCTCTCTGTGACTTTGATTTAAAAAACAAAACAAGATTAAACAATGGTTATTAACATGAGATTTCAGATTGTTTGAGGCCTCTGTTAACAGACCCAGACCGATGGCACTGTTGGTCTAAAGGGGGAAAATACTACTGTTGCCTGAAGACAAAGGAAAAGGAGAGGGGGCGGCATAATAGGAGGCAGTGAGAGAAGGAGAGGTAGGAGTGGAAGGATTGTAAATGTAGGTACTATGACTGATAAAAGGAGAGAGCTGTTTGATATGATATGGCTCCATGCTTGGACAGAGCACTACATGAACATAAATAAACATCTGGACCGAAGCCTCCCAGTGCTTGTTGGGCTGACAGGTTTGACCACACTGACATAAGAGACTAAAACTTTATTTTAGTTAGCTCCCACAGTTAGCACACATTTACATATTAATATAGTTTTACTTCACTCTGTTAACCTAGTTCCACAGTTACAAGTCCAGGATTTTGTTGTTATCGTAGACGATGTCCCCTTTGATGATGACATAACGGATGAGCTCCTGATGTCCTCCCAGCTGGTAAATCAGGTGCTCCCACCTGCAGAACAACACAGAGGACAGGCTCTGTTATTTTTATTTCTTATTTCTAATGTAAAGCTGTTATGATATTAGATTTTCAATGTAGAAAGAAGTCAGAAGTATCAGAAAAACACCAAATCGAAACATCTGCACGCCAAAGTTTCTGCCTCTGATTAGGAATCACTAAAACTGCACGCTTAATAAAGCTGCCTGGTAAAATAATGGTTCAAATTATGAAACCATGCATTAATATAACATTACAGTTAAAGGCAGCACTAAACTGCAAGCAGTGAGTGACTGAGTGCAACACACAGACTGAATAATTGCACTATTTCCACAATAGAAACACACGGCTGTTTATCTTTAAATATTACATTAACTTTTAAGCTCCATAAAAACATGAAAGTGGTCTTCGCACTGTTCTCTGCTGTGGGTGGGCTTACCGTGTGGCGTTGAGGAGCAGCAGGTCTCCGTGCTTGTTGACCTCCAGCGATCCATGTGTGTGGGAGCGCCCGAGGGCGTAGGCCGCGTTGATGGTGGCGGCGGCCAAAGCCTCTGGCATGGACATCCTCATGTTAACGCAGGCCAGATGCATCACTATCGGCTGAGGGAGAGAAAAAGAAGAAGAGAGGGGGATGTAAGCAGAGGGGAGCCTGCAGTTCCTCTATTGGCCACTTGAGGCAGACTCTTGAAGTGAATCAATCCCTCCAGACTTCCATTTTAAAATGTCCAACTTTACATGCTTACAGCAGCAGTTTGGACCTCAGTGGAAGCTAATAACTTATCATTCTTGCTTAATGAAAAACAACATAACGTTTAGGCTTCATGGGTAATGTGACAGTACTTACATCCATCTTTTATATACAGAGTGTGGCTGTGACAGAGACAAAGAAGGAGTCAGATCTCCTGCACTCACCATAGAGCAGCAGTAGGCGTTGGGGTTGAAGTCGCTGCCGAGGGCCACAATCACTCCGGCGTCCAGCATGTCTCTGGCCCGAGGCTGGGGCAACCTACACATCAACACATGTATTACTCGAAAAGCTCTCGGTTAAATGGTGTGTGTGTGTGTCTGTGTGTGTGTTACAGTACCGCAGAATGTAAGCTGTAGTCGGCAGGAGGACTGCAGCAGTTTTTGCTTTGGCCATGGCAGCAATTCCTGCATCTGTCACCTCCTCTAGGTGACTGATGGCTAAGGCTCCAAGCTCCGCCCCCATCTGAAATAAATGCACACTCTGTTTAACAAGACAGGACCTCAGATGATTATTAATAAACAATTAAACAGATTTCAGATAAGCATCCAAAAGTCTCCATGCAGCTCGTCTGCATTTGGCCCCAGATCGTCAATAAGATTTTGTGTGTCTTTAGTGTCTTTTTTTTTGTCGATGGTGACATTTCCCTCGTCTTCCTGAACATGTTTTTGGATGTGTTAGACCTGTATTACTCTGAAACTCAAAGATTATCAGCAGCTGAAATAACATATATTCTGAACACCCATATGTTCTTGAAAAAGAACATATGGGTGTAGGGAAACTGTTTAATAAGGCCACAAAAATGAACTGTAGCTCCCAATCATACTTATTGTTTTTACATGCATACATACATGACTCTGTGAACATTTGTTTTCTCAGTCCATCTGTATAGGGATCTGAAGCCTATCCCAGATGCAACAGGGCGTAGGTTTGGTAGTAAAGATGGTGATGAAGCATGCTGGCTTTCATCACAAAGGTGGAAATTAGCTGATATTTTTCTTTGGAGTTGGCATAAACTAAAATAATATGAGTACTGTTGGTCTAGTGAGCAGAAACTGAAGGTTATGATGTGGATCTGCAGAGGAATGGCTTATTTGAAGAGTTTCAGTCAGGTTTCAGAGCTCATCACAGCACAGAAACAGCTTTAGTGAAGGTTACAAATGATCTTCTTATGGCCTCTGACATTGGACTCATCTCTGTGCTTGTCCTGCTAGACCTTAGTGCAGCGTTCGATACTGTCGACCATAATATCCTATTAGAGCGATTAGAACATGCTGTAGGTATTACAGGTACTGTACTGCAGTGGTTTGTATCATATCTATCTAATAGACTCCAGTTTGTGCATGTAAATGGAGAGTCCTCTTCACACACTAAGGTCAATTATGGTGTTCCACAGGGTTCGGTGCTAGGACCAATTCTGTTTACATTATACATGCTTCCCCTAGGCAGCATCATTAGAAGACATAGCATAAATTTTCACTGCTATGCAGATGACACGCAGCTCTATCTGTCCATGAAGCCAGGTAACACACACCAATTAGCTAAACTGCAGGAATGTCTTAAAGACATAAAGACCTGGATGGCCGCTAACTTTCTGCTTCTTAATTCAGATAAAACTGAGGTTATTTTACTCGGCCCTGAAAATCTTAGAAATATGGTATCTAAGCAGATTCTTACTCTGGATGGCATTACCTTGGCCTCCAGTAACACTGTGAGGAACCTTGGAGTCATTTTTGACCAGGACATGTCCCTCAACGCACATATTAAACAAATATGTAAGACTGCTTTCTTCCATTTGCGCAACATCTCTAAAGTTAGAAATATCCTGTCTCAGAGTGATGCTGAAAAACTAGTTCATGCATGTATTACTTCCAGGCTGGACTACTGTAATTCTTTATTATCAGGATGTCCTAAAAACTCGCTGAAAAGCCTTCAGCTAATCTAAAATGCTGCAGCAAGAGTACTGACAGGGACTAGAAAGAGAGAGCATATTTCTCCTGTTTTGGCTTCCCTTCATTGGCTTCCTGTTAAATCCAGAATTGAATTCAAAATCCTGCTCCTCACATACAAGGTCTTAAATAATCAGGCCCCATCTCATCTTAATGACCTTGTAGTACCATATCACCCTATTAGAGCACTTCGCTCTCGCACTGCAGGCTTACTTATTGTTCCTAGAGAATTTAAAAGTAGAATGGGAGGCAGAGCCTTCAGTTTTCAGGCCCCTCTTCTGTGGAAAAAGCTTCCAGTTTGGATTCGGGAGACAGACACTATCTCTACTTTCAAGATTAGGCTTAAAACTTTCCTTTTTGCTAAAGCATATAGTTAGGGCTGGACCAGGTGACCCTGAATCCTCCCTTAGTTATGCTGCAATAGACGTAGGCTGCCGAGGGATTCCCATGATGCATTGAGTTTTTCCTTTCCAGTCACCTTTCTCACTCAGTATGTGTTAATAGACCTCTCTGCATTGAATCGTACTTGTTATTAATCTCTGTCTCTCTTTCACAGCATGTCTTTTATCCTGTTTTCCTTCTTTCACCCCAACCGGTCGCAGCAGATGGCCGCCCCTCCCTGAGCCTGGTTCTGCCGGAGGTTTCTTCCTGTTAAAAGGGAGTTTTTCCTTCCCACTGTCACCAAAGTGCTTGCTCATAGGGGGTCATATGATTGTTGGGTTTTTCTCTGTACCTATGAAGCGCCTTGAGGCGACTTTTGTTGTGATTTGGCGCTATATAAATAAAATAAAATTAAATTGAATTGGCTCCTTCCTGAGTTAGGAAGGAGCCGCACTAACTCAGGAGCCTGAGTTAGTGCGTGAGGTTGAGAAGTACCGGCTAGATATAGTCGGGCTCACCTCTACGCATGGCTTGGGCTCTGGAACTAGTCTCCTGGAGAGGGGCTGGACTCTGTCTCAGTCTGGAGTTGCCCCTGGTGAGAGGCGGCGGGCTGGGGTGGGTATTCTAATATCCCCCCGGCTTGCTGCCGGTACATTGGGGTTTTTCCCGGTGGATGAGAGGGTTTGTTCCCTGCGCCTCAGGGTCAGGGAACGGGTCCTGACTGTCATCTGCGCTTATGCACCGAGTGGCAGTTCAGAGTACCCAGCCTTCTTAGAGTCCCTGGGGGGGGTGCTGGAAGGTGCCCCACCTGGAGACTCTGTTGTCCTACTGGGAGACTTCAATGCTCACGTGGGTAACGACAGCGAGACCTGGAGGGGCGTGATTGGGAGGAACGGCCTCCCTGATCTGAACCCGAGTGGTGTTTTGTTATTGGACTTCTGTGCAAATCACAGTTTGGCCATAACGAACACCTTGTTCAAACATAAGAGTGTCCATAAGTGCACGTGGCACCAGGATGCTCTAGGCCGCAGGTCGATGATCGATTTTGTAATCGTATCACCAGACCTGCGACCATATGTTCTGGACACTCGGGTAAAGAGAGGGGCTGAGCTGTCAACTGATCACCACCTGGTGGTGAGTTGGATCAGGTGGCGGGGGAGGACGCTGGACAGACCCGGTGCACCTAAACGCGTAGTGAGGGTGTGCTGGGAACGTCTAGCAGAGGCCCCAGTCCGCGAGATCTTCAACGCACACCTCCGGCAGAGCTTCAACAACATTCCGAGGGAGACTGGGGACATTGAGTCCGAATGGACCATGTTCAGCGTCTCCATTGCCGAAGCTGCTGCATTGAGCTGCGGCCGCAAGGTGGTTGGTGCCTGCCGTGGTGGTAATCCCCGAACCAAATGGTGGACACCAGAGGTGAAGGGAGCCACCAGGCTGAAGAAGGAGTCCTATCGGGCTTGGTTAGCCTGTGGGACTCCAGAGGCAGCTGACAGGTATCGACAGGCCAAGCGGAATGCGGCTCAGGCAGTGGCTGAAGCAAAAACTCGGGTGTGGGAGGAGTTCGGAGAGGCCATGGAAAAAGACTTTCGGACTGCCTCGAAGAGATTCTGGCAAACCGTCAGGCGTCTCAGGAGGGGAAAGCGGTGCTCTACCTGCACTGTGTATAGTGCTGGCGGTGCGCTGCTGACGTCGACTGAGAAAATTGTCAGACGGTGGAAGGAATACTTCGAGGACCTCCTTAATCCCACTGACACGTCTTCCGAGGAGGAAGCAGAGTCTGGGGATGAGGGGAATGACCCGCCAATTTCTGGGGTCGAGGTCACTGAGGCAGTTAAACAACTCCTCGGTGGCAGAGCCCCTGGTGTTGATGAGGTCCGCCCCGAGTTCCTGAAGGCTCTGGACGTTGTAGGGCTGTCCTGGTTGACACGCCTCTACAATGTTGCGTGGAGATCAGGGGCAGTACCCCTGGACTGGCAGACCGGGGTGGTGGTCCCCATCTTTAAGAAGGGAGACCGGAGGGTGTGTTCCAACTACAGGGGGATCACACTCCTCAGCCTCCCTGGGAAAGTCTATGCCAGGGTGCTGGAAAGGAGAGTTCGTCCGTTAGTCGAACCTCGGATACAGGAGGAACAATGCGGTTTTCGTCCTGGTCGCGGAACACTGGACCAGCTCTTTATCCTCTCGAGGATACTTGAGGGTGCATGGGAGTTTGCCCAACCAGTCTACATGTGTTTTGTGGACTTGGAGAAGGCATTCGACCGTGTCCCTCGGGGTGTCCTGTGGGAGGTGTTGCGGGAGTATGGGGTGTCTGGCCCACTGTTACGGGCCATTCGATCCCTATACAACCGTTGCAAGAGTTTGGTTCGCATTGCCGGCAATAAGTCGGACTTGTTTCCGGTGGGTGATGGGCTCCGCCAGGGCTGCCCTTTGTCACCGATTCTGTTCATAATTTTTATGGACAGGATTTCTAGGCGCAGCCAAGTGGCGGAGGGCTTTCACTTCGGTGGCCTCAGAATCTCATCTCTGCTTTTTGCGGATGATGTGGTTCTGATGGCTTCATCGGGTGGGGGCCTCCAGCTCGCACTGGAACGGTTCGCAGCCGAGTGTGAAGCAGCGGGAATGAGGATCAGCACCTCCAAATCTGAGGCCATGGTTCTCAGCCGGACAAGGGTGGAGTGCCCACTCCGGGTCGGGGATGAGTTCCTGCCCCAAGTGGAGGAGTTCAAGTATCTCGGGGTCTTGTTCGCGAGTGATGGGAGAAGGGAGCCGGAGATCGACAGACGGATTGGTGCTGCGGCTGCAGTGATGCGGACGCTGCACCGGTCCGTCGTGGTGAAGAGGGAGCTGAGTGTAAAAGCGAAGCTCTCAATTTACCGGTCGATCTACGTCCCGACCCTCACCTATGGCCACGAGCTGTGGGTAGTGACCGAAAGAACGAGATCGCGGGTACAAGCGGCAGAAATGAGCTTCCTCCGAAGGGTGGCTGGCCTCTCCCTTAGAGATAGGGTGAGAAGTTCAGCCATCCGGGAGGGGCTCAGAGTAGAGCCGCTGCTCCTCCACATCGAAAGGAGCCAGTTGAGGTGGTTCGGGCATCTGACAAGGATGCCCCCTGGGCGCCTCCTGGGTGAGGTGTTCCGGGCATGTCCCACCGGGAGGAGGCCCCGGGGCAGACCCAGGACGCGCTGGAGAGATTATATCTCTCGGCTGGCCTGGGAACGCCTTGGTGTTCCCCGGATGAGCTGGAGGAGGTGGCTGGGGAGAGGGAGGTCTGGGCTTCTCTGCTTAGGCTGCTGCCCCCGCGACCCGACTTCGGATAAAGCGGATGAGGATGGATGGATGGATGGATAAATTGAATTGAATTAGTTCAGAGGTGAATATTCATCTTTAGGCTGTAGCTTACAGTGTATACATAAGCTTCGGCAGATACCTGAGCAGAGTTCATGGGATGAAGCTCATCTCCGTGGAAATTAATGTTGAGGCCCATTTGTTTGCCTGCCTGCAGGATGGAGCGGCTCGAGCTGAGGTCAAACACTCCCTGCTCACAAAACACGTCGATGTTGTCGACTCTGAGAGTCCCAGCAGACATCCTTTCCTTCAGCCGAGGCAGCTGAACTCTCAGAATGTCCTCTGTAGCTTCTACCACTGTTTTCCCTCTAAAGGAGGAGAAAGACGTGGAGGAGGAGGAGATATGGAATATAAGGCAAAAATAGATCTGTGATACTTACTTGGGCACTGCATGAGCTCCGCAGTAGGTGGCAGAGATGTTTATAGGTAGGGAGCGCCGGGCCTCCTCGATCACTTCCAGCATTTTCAGCTCGGTCTGCAGCTCCAGGCCATAACCGCTCTTACACTCCGCCAGGGTGGTGCCCGCTCGCTGCATCCGCACCAATCTGCTGCGGAGGGACGCCAGGAGGTCCGAGGCGGGGGCAGCTTGAGTGTGCTCCACCGTGAAGTGGATGCCTCCACCTGCTCGGTGCACGTCCATATAGGTGGCACCTGCCAGCTGCAGATGGAGCGCCGAGCATGTCATCAACAGTTCAGATGCTAAGTGATGCGAAGTGAAGTTAAGCAGAATAATTTACCTTCATTGCAAATTCATGCACCCGGTCCCCAGCCCAGACTGGATGAGTGTGAGCATCAACCAAGCCTGAAACAAGAACTTTGCAGCGGTTAATCACTGCGAGAAGAGGCAGAAGTAAAAGGTGGAACATTAAAAGTACTTTGGACTTTGGCTCCTTCCTGATTTCTTAGTTTTTTGCATATTTGTCACATTTACAAGCTTGATCTCAAACAAATCATTTAAATTTGGCATCTTTAGTCTGTAAATTTGATGATGATAATGGGGGGAAACAAAAAACAAACCAAAAAAATGTTCGGGAGCCTTTTTTTAGAACATCAAGTATTTTTTACATTATACTAAGGCAAGAAATTCTCAACAATTCACACGTCTGACTGCTTATATTTGAGCTTTAGCCAACAGAACTGATACAGAGCTGATGCTCACCTGGCAGGACGCACATTCCTGCAGCATCGATCACTTTGTCAAACAAAGCTTCTGCATACTGAGCTCTGATGGTTTCTGCAGGCCCTACAGCTTTAATCAGCCCATCACTGTGAGGGAAAAGCACACATTCATCCACAGTGACTTTATTCTCTGACATGTCATGCGTCTCTACAGCCTGTAGGGGGCGCTCCAGTGTGTATCATTGGTCGTCAGGTTAAGAAGTCACTTTTCAAATAACCCGAAACTGGTGCCCAGAAGCAGGTACCAGCACAGCTCCTTACAAGCTCTGCTCACTTCTGTATCTACATGAGATATTTTCCATCTTTCTGATGCAATCTGAGAGACTAATAAAGCGTATTAACCTTCAACAGAGGTTATATATGACTCCTGTCATATTTATTCATGTGCCCTGTGTTATTTTTAAGCATTTCCTAATATATTTGTCAACCTCCAAAACAGATGTTTTTTTAAACAGAACTATTGATTTTATTGTAGTTTTCTACTTTTTTGCTATATTTTGATCAGTGTAGTATATCAGTGGTGGTCTCGGATTAACTCTTTTGCATTAAAATGACTGACTGGCTACATTAGAACATTTCAGAGCATCTGTGATAGACAGTAGATATGATAAATACAAACAGAACCATTTCTTTAAAGCCTTTAATATTATACAGAAATGCTCATCATTTCAGTCACTAAAGCAGCTTGGTCTGTGAATTAGAGATATATTAGAAAATAACAACAATAAGAAGAGTGTATAAATAAAATACCAAACCGGTCTAATTGTAGGGCAACATGGTAGAAGAGGCTCTGAATCAAATGTTTAAGAGACTTTAAAATTTTGCATTTGTGCAGCTACGTGTGCAATAAAAACCTATCACCGGTTTAGTCATCTTTAAAATGTACTTCATATCCTGCAACATGTGTCTTTATTTTACTTAACAGGACAGTAAACCTTTGACAGTCAAAATCTAATCTTTTACTCAATAATCCCTGTACTATTTTCCTCATTTATTCAGTTTCCTGTCAGTTTATGTGCTTTTGTAGAGCACAAAGCGTGCACATGTATAGATTTTGGAAGCCAAACAATCCCACTTTGTTTATAATTTAAAAATCTTGAGATTTTAACAAGCTTCTAACCTTGCATAGATTTCTTCTACTGTGTAAATCCTCACACTAGAAGCAGTAGTCATTTTTGCAAAATGTTCACTTTGTGCCCACCTTGACCCCCGACCCAGATTCTTTTTCATCTCCTTTATAAAGCTTAGAGATCTGAAAATGTGCCTATAAACTTCATAATTTGTGACAAACTTACCTTCCTATTACAATGCTCCCGTTTTCAATCACGCACAGATTTTGCATCCCATCTTTGGTCAGGTACTTCTCAGAGTTTTTGCAGATCAAAACTAGCTGTTTGGCATTTTTAACCAGCAGTCTGTAAGGTCTGGACATTTTGACTCATCTGAAGTCAAACTTTAGGAGAGAGGGTGTTGAAGCCAACTCAGGAAACAGGCAAATATTTGCCCAGGAGAGAAAGAGCAGAGTTTAAAGTGCACATAGGGGGTGGGGCTTACTATACAACCCCCCCCCAAAAAATCAGACGACACACAAACACATCTTTTTTAACAAAGGGTACAATAATCACTTTATTGTGTCTGTATCACAACATAAAACTGGTCTCACATACAGTAGGAAAAAAAAAAAAAAGATTCAAAGCTGCTTGAAAAATAACCCCAACCCTCATTTGTTTCACACGGTGAAAACACAAACACACATCAGCCCAGCATCACTCTCGCATCTCGCCGTCCTCTTCCTCCTCTTCTACACCTCTGATGTACAAAACATTATTGCACCTGTGGAGGTCGAGCACAGCATGAGAAAGCGTTTCCTTCCACCAGTCACTTAATTATTAACACAAGTTAGTCAAGTCTGACGACTTCAAACTGTTCGGACTCCCGCTGATTTCTCTCTGCGGCGTTACAAAGTGTCATTCACATACCTGATGAGAACCTCACCGAGATGTCCGGCCAACGCTCCATCCACATACTCTTCTGTGTTTGCCAGCTGTCAAAAAAAACATAAATAAAATAAAACAAAGTTCAAAGGTCAGGTAAGATAATTGGTGGAGCAATGAAGCCAAGATCTCCCTCATCCCAACAACCTCCTCCAGCTCATCCAGGGAAACACTGAGGTGTTCCCAGGCCAGCTGACAGATAAAATCTCTCTGGTGCTTCCTGGGTGTCCACCTAGAACACCTCACCCAGAAGGTGACCTCCTCAACTGTCTCCTTTCAGTGTGGAGGTGCAGCGGCTCTACTGTGAGCCTCTAATGAAGAGGCCAGCCATCCTTTGGAGAAAGCTCATTTCTACTGCTTGTATATCAAAATAACTAAAAAGAGCCTTAACAATACGATCAGGCCCAGACTAGCAAAGTTATGGCATTTTTCTACAAAAATCTTGTTGCTGCAGCTCCATCTGGTGGCAGATGGTTGTATAAATATTTAGGACACCAATTCACCATCATTGGACTTTAAATAAAATGTAATTAGATTAAATGACTTGTACATTGAGCACCGACTAGTGACAATAGCAATGATCAGTCGCCACAGTTGCACAAATTCATACTTAAAACATGCGCTAAATAAAAGAATAATAAAAAAAAAAAATGTAATCCTAGTTGCCACAGTGATTTCACCAGGTAAAAACAGAGCCACTTTGGTGATACAGAAAACTCTGACTTTAAGTTTAGCATAGCCTGTGGTGTAATTCTATAAATGTGCAGTTTTTAAGGGTAGAAACTGTTCATACTTCACAAATTATCGAGTATCAGGATGTTTTCCCTGAGGTGGATTATTGATGTTGTCTTAAGTATATTAATATGTGTGCATTTTCATCAGGGTGTATGTTTAGAACTACAAGTGAGGACAGTTTTGAGTTAACACAGGTCCCCTCTTCTGTGACTGTCTAGTCACTGGTGTACCACCCAACACTGGAATGATGCTTCCTTGCAATGATGTCATTTTATCCTTCAACAGGAAAATACTACAGGTTCTTGTGTGACCCCATGAACACATTACTCGAGTTTTAATAATAATAATAATAATAATGATAATAATAATGATAAAGATAATAACAATAATGTATACTTTATTCCCCCGTGGGGAAATTACTTTCTCTGCATTTAACTCATTCACTCAGTGAAGCAGTGGGCAGCCACTAATCAGGCACCCGGGGAGCAGTGTGTAGGGACGGTACTTTGCCCAGGGGTACCTCAGGGTAGCTGTTCAGTGGATTCAAACCCCCCGACCTTCCGCTCATGGGGCGACCACGCTACCTACTGAGCTATCCCTGTCCACAAAAGAGTTTTCTGTTGTTGCTGGGTAATGCAGGGGAACTGTGTGCTGACGGCTTGGAGGAGTTCTGTGTTGCATTAAGCAACAGTAAAAACAACCTTCTAAGAGAAGAGCTGTGTATGCTGCTTCAAACACAGTGAAAGAAGCAGGGGAGGCAAAGGTAACACATTACTCTGGGCTAACAGTTGTTTTTACTTGGATATGGAATAACACAAAGTTTAGAAAAATAAATCCAAGTCACCTTTCATGCTACAGCAGCTGCATTAATGGCAAACTAAATGCGCTTGTCAATGTTAAAAATCACATTAGCTAAAAACTGCTTTTATTTTGAAATCGAGTCTCAGTTTCTCTTACCATAATATCTAGTCTATAAACAATGCAAAATTTGACCGTAGAACAAATTTTAGGTAATTGAACAAGGCAAATGATCCATACCTGCATATTCATGTACCCGTCCACAGACACGAGGTAGCCCTTATATTCCATGCCCCACTTCAGCTTCACCATCACTGGTTTTCCAGTCAGGCCGTTCAGGAAGGGCTTCGGGTTCAGAGGTAAACTCTGGAGAAGCAGACCAATCAGAGATAAATACACACACATTAAATTCAGACCCAATGAAACAAACAGCTACGGTTTAGCATCGTAATACCCGTACATGTCAAATCAAAACCATATGCAGTGACTTATTCTGGTCTGTGATCCTATAGTAGGTATCAGGTCTCTAAAAAGAGCTCTTGCACATTTCCTTTCAGTTTGCACAATCTTTCAAAGACAAAGACGATTAAAAAATAAACCGTAAATTTTATGATGATCAAGTTATTATAAGTATTTAGCTTCAAAATGTTTGTGTGGCAGTTAAATTAGACGTTTTCTGAATGAAGTTTGGTGCGACACTCTCTACGGATTCAAGCAGGAAGAAAAGCGCCAATAAACAAACAGCAAATAAACGGGAAGCATTGAAACCAGCCGAATTATGTTTCCGTAGATAAACATAAAATGCGAGGCTGCTTTCCGTGTGAGGATTCATTCATTCACTATAAAGTTATGAATGAGATACTAGCTTCGCCTATGCTAACCAGCTAACAGGCTAGTCGCTATTCCCGCGCCCTTCTGAGTAAAAAATCCCCCCAAAACATCCGGTGAAGCTAAAAGGTAGTGTTTCCGAGCTTTACTCACCATTTTAGCTCAAATTAAATAAGCACTGTGCGTTTTAAGGTATACGTTTGATATCCTTTCGTCACAATAACGTTGCACTTCACAGCAGCACACGCTTTACCGCCGACCGGAAGTCCTGCACTTTGCTTCCTGAGGAGTCTGCGTGTTTTTACACACCGCTACCTAGCGGTCAGGGGTTCACACCACACCCAAACCGCATTGTTCATTTATTTATTTTACTGCTTATTATGAGCAGAACAGAAACCGTTAAGACCATGAGAGACATGAGAGAAACAAGCTGGGGTCAACCATCAAAGCAAGGGACAGCGCACAAGAAAGGAGAAAAAGAGGGTGGAGGAGGGATGGAGCGGGTGGAGACAATGTCAGGAGTGATTTGTGACAGGATAGCAACCATTTATAATCTTCAATACGATCAGTTGCAGGCAGGTGGCGCAAAGAACATACTAAATAAGGAATATGTACAGATGTGGTCAGAAGTTTCCAATAATTTGGGGGTTTTAATTACTTCTTTAAACTTTAGTTTTTCTAGAGTGGGATGATTGTACAGTATACATCTTTAATGACTTTAAAAATAATTGGGTGCGCAAGTTTGAATTTATTTTGGATTTTCAAAAGTATACATACTGTCTCAAATGTATAAATTAACTTAAATCTTTTAATAAGTGGTTCTGATTCAGAATAATAGGAAAGTCCAAGGAACCCAGTAAAGATCTAAGAAAGATTATTGTAGATTTACACAATTTACAAAGGTTTTCGGAGCCATTTGTAAACAACTGCAAATTCAAAGATCATCAGTTTGCATGCATCATTTGGATGTGTCAACACTTTGAGGTCTTGAAGAAGACCCCAACTGTCATTCTCAGATGAGAGGAAATTGGTTGGGACATTCAGGAACAACCCAGGAACCATTAAGGCTCAAGCCTGCCATGAACTAGAAACTTCTGGAACACCTATGTCTCTGTCCACAGTGAAGCCAGTTTTACATAGCTATCAACCAAGAAAGAAGTCCCCCCTCCAAAAAGACACCTTCAAGCTTGAATGAAATTTGCAGCTGTCCACACAGACAAGACAAATGCCTTCTGAAGCCAGTTTTATGGTCACATGAGACAAAGATCAAGCTAATTGTCCACAATGACAAGAGGAATGTTTGGAGGAGTGAAGGTCAGGCTATCAAACCTAAGAACCCTGTACCAGCTGTCAGGCATGGCGGTGGTAGCATCATGCTCTATCTGGGGCTGTTTTGCTGCCAGTGTTCTGGGACATTGTAATTTAGCATGAATACCTCAATAAACTTCAACTTAGCTCAAATTAACAGCTAAATGACTGAAAATTGAACATAACTCAGCGTTCCAACATGACAATGATCCCAAATACACATCAAAATGACAACTAAAGTTATTTTGCCTCATGATAATATACTTAAAAGTTAAATTGTAATCTGATTACTGTTCAAAGCAAATACACTGTAAAATCTAATTAGTTCCCAGTACTCAAAAAAATTATGGAAACTCGTTGCCTCAAAAAAATTGAGTAAAGCTTAGCTAAAAATGACTAAGTTAGGTCAACTTATTTACTTTGAGTACTCTGTACAAGCTCATTTGTTCCCAGAACTCAAAAAAATTGGATCAAGTTTACATAAGATGACCAAGTTAGGGCAACTTACTCATTTTGAGTACACTGTACAGCCTTGTTAGTTCCCAGAACTCAAAAAAATTATGGAAACTCGTTGCCTCAAAAAAACTAAGTAAAGCTTACTTAAGATGACTGTTAGGACAACTTATACATTGCAAGTCTGCAGTATTAACAATAACTTGATATTTCTGACTGTACAATACTAATTGTTTACCTACTGACAAAAATGTTAAGCTCAACTAAATGAAAAAACAATTTGTGGTAACATGAATATGATTAAAAATAATTAACAACAATTTTTGTAATGATGTTAAAATGAGCCCAACTTTTATTTTCAAACACAAAGTACAACAGCCAACATACTGGACACTGTTCTGCTGAACAACAAACAATTATATTGCCATCACTGTTATAATCTTACAATGAAACAAAGTCTCAGATGTAATTATTCTGAAAATAAGTTTAGGCCTACCACAGTTTGTTTTGTACTTACATTACTTATATAATCAGAATAAAATATTTATCGTTCTGTCACAAGTGCAGTCTCTAATTTAAACAACACATTTGTTTTGCATTCCAACACATGAGCTGGAATGTTGTATTATTTTAAGGATGGCTTGTTTCCAGTCCAGGCATTACTGCCTGAATGACTGTCATGGATCGAGGTGATCCAAATGTAGGTGCAGAAGAAAGTCTTTAACTTCCCTTAAGTACACTGGCAGTGGATGTGGGTTGGAGATGCAATGAGCTTGAACCTGCAGGCGACCATCTTCACTGACCACACCATCTGTGACGGAGGACTCATCTCTCCTGGTGTCCTGCAAGCAAATAGTCATATTTTTTGGAACATGAACTTAATTGCTTTCTTAAAACATTTTTTTCTGCATTTGGTATAGAACAGACTCCAATTTAGACGATCTCAGGCTCCCTCCCCACCGGAGAGGTGACATTCAATGTCCCAATTGTCAGTCTGCATAGTGACCACCACCCAGCATACAATAATGTCATGAAAGCATCATTTTAAAAAGGGCTATGCAAACATGGCCAATAACTTTCATTCTAATGATGTGCAAAATGATTTTGGGCACAAAACAAATTTTGCTGTTAGAAAACTTGCAGACTTCACTATATACAGTGTAGACCCTCTAAACTAAGTTTGGGGGATGTGATCTTTCAAGAAATGCAGACTAAACTGTTGTTGTTTGTTTACTTACACAGCATGTCTTGTAGAATTAACTGGAGTCACCAGCAACAGCATAGTGCAGTCATATCTCAAGTCTAATAACAGAAGACAGGAAAAGATCAGTAAAGAAACAACTTCCCCAAACCAAAGCACAAATAAAACAATAAGTAAAACAGGCTGATCTAAAGTATGATTAAAGTTCAGCCTGATTAATATAAATGTCACTGACAGTTGCTAATATATTGGAAAACCAAAATACTTACCACTGAGTTGATGTCTTTCTGTCCAACAGCAGGAGTGCTGGTCCCGATCGGCCTCAAAGACAGTAAGAAGCAAGCAGAGGGAGAAAAAACAGAACATTTTTCAGAAACTGATTTGATCCTTAATGGCTGTGCAATCATTGTAACATAGAGTTTGCTTATGTTGTTAAATAAAGGCTAGATTTGACATTAATAGATGCCACAGATGTTCTAAAGCTGCCACAAAGCATGAAAAAAAAATAGACGTCTCCGAAAACGTCGGAGCATTTTTGCAAATATGTGATGTCTTGATAAATCGAGCGGATATTTGAGCTTTACACAGCTACATTCTCGCCTGAAAATATCTTAAAAGTTTATTTTGTGACCCAGAAAAAGTAATAAGTTTTTCAGCGGCGCTCCTCCGCCATTGCCGCGCTTACAAGTACGCACAGGCTCCGACAACCGTGGCCGACAAATGCGATCCTCCTTTTCCCCAGACTACCCTTTCTGGGTCACAAAATAACCTTTTAAGATATTTTCAGGCGAGAATGTAGCTGTGTAATGCTCAAATATCTACTTAATTTATCAAAATATCACATATTTGCAAAAGTGCTTCCACGTTTTCGGAGAGCTCTGTTATCCACCCCCCACATCCCACACCTACCCCACCCCTAACGGCTGCACCTCCCGAAGAATTTTGTCTGGGCTCTTATCTCACTTATTTATTTCAAACAATCAACAGAAAATTTCACCACATAGTTTTATGTAAGGTTTTTAAGGCTGTGGTGTTAATTTTTAAGTAACATGAGCCCAGCGGCAGCAGCAACGCTAGGCTAACACTAACTAGCTAGCAAGATTTTAAACCTGGTGCTAAACTAAGAGAAGCCACAAATCAGTTTGAATAAGAGTAAACATTTACTCACCAAGTCAGTGTATCAGGTAAAGATCCACAGCAATGACAACAATAATATCTTGAGCTGACGCTTCTCCAGGTTTGCTCAACATATTCCATAAAAAATGCACCGTGAACATGCGGACTGATCCGAGAGGGAGGAGGACTGTAGTCACGTGGCATTTTCAAAACACATCTTTCATCCTTCCGCACTGAGAAGCAAAACTTCCAGCTTACTTAGTTTTTCTAAGTTAAGACAACTCAAATAAATTGAGTTTATCAGCGTTTTTGCATAAAAAGTACTGGTAACTTATTTAAATTGAGTTCTAATAACAAATTGATAAAAACTGAGTTCAGCCTATTTAATATTTTTAATTAAACACAATATTACATTTTACAGTGTAAAAGCATCACTGTCGGTGCCTCCACCTGCCCTCAGCTGGACTGAAGGCAGATGGAAAATGACATATCCTGTAGGTGCAACACCTGCTCTACTTATGTCACTTTGACATGCCCCTCACCCACAAACTGCTCACTAGTTGAACCCTGTGGCCTCTTTGGGGGCAAAAAGTTAAATATCTGTAATAACCAAGTCGGCCGGTTGTAAGTCTGAGCAGCAATTTCACTCCAGGCACAAACAGTCTGACGCGCTCACATTTTTTCTGCGCTGAAGCGTTGAACCGTTTCTGAAGTATCTGACAAGTTCAAACCTGATGCGATGAATGAAACTAACACCTGACTTCCTGCTGTTAGAGGCTGCGATTGTCCAGAAATTCCTCTGACATTGCAGCAGAGCTTTATTTGCATATTTGAAATGCTCGTGTCCTTACATCATTTTAGCTCATGAGCCGCCCTCTGTGTAATTAACCGACCCGTCAGTCAGTTTCTGTGTGTCTTATAGCATGAAGGAAATATGCAGCAGAGAGAGAGAGAATGAAAATGGTATTTAGACTAATCTGCCTTCATTACCTCTGCTTTTTGCATCCTTATAGATGCAGAGAGATTTAAAATAATGACTTCAAAGCAGCAGAAGAGGTTCAAAACTGCCACAAAACATGAAAAATTAGTAAAAAAAGGGATGTGTTAACACTGCGTCAGGCTGGTGACCTGTCCAGGGTGTACCCTGCCTCTTGCCATATGGTTGCTGGGATAGGTTCCAGCTCCCTGTGATCATCATAAGGCTAAACGGAAGAGGATGGATGGATGGATGGATGAATTAAGACTACAAACTATCAAAAAATGATAAGTAAAAGATGACAAACGTGAACACTGAGTGGGGGCTCAGTAAAGGTCTCACAGATAGAGGCGAGGGAGGAGGCAACACTAAAACACTTTGTGTCTGAATACCTGCAGACACTAATGACACTCCTATAAGCTCCTCAGCCATTTAAGCATTTATCAAAACTTCAGTTTCTTACAAATTTAGCTTTATTTAAATAAAATTGTCAAACCCTTAAATAATTTAACTTATGATCTTCCTCCCGTGTAGCCAACACATCCATTGGTCACTGGTGGCGCTGGTGGTGGAAAACAGACTAGAAAGACACACAACATGACTACAGAGATTAAAAAATAACCTGAAAGAGATCCAGAAATACAACAAAAAGAGTGAAAGATGAGCACAAACTGAGAAAAACCAACACAAAGAGCTTCAAAACTGACCCAAAAACAACAATGGAGATGATAAAAATGACTTTAAACAGATAAAAATTACCACAAAACAACAAGAAAAGATCAAACAAACTGCCCTAAATAGATGTAAAGTGACCACAAAGAGCTTTAAGAAGACCACAGTGCATTATTGGAGACTTGTTCTTTGACTTTTCTGCCAAAAAGCTGAGAAGATGAAAACGTCTCTCTTGTCTTTATGGAGCTAAATCCTGGAAAATGTTTAAAACCGTGAGAAAAGAACAAAGTTTTCTCCTCCACAAAGAGCCAGGCGGGCGGTGACTGAACCAGGACAGGCAGAACAAAGTGAACAGGTGAGATAGTTTAACTTGGCTCACTGCTTATTGGACAAGGGTCAGGTGCTTAGAAAGCAGGTCACGGTCCGATTACACCGCAGACAGAGAAGCCAGAGCCGTGCTGGGTTCAGTCGAGCTTAAGCCAAATGGGCCTGAGAGGAAATCGCCGTTCTACCTCTGCTGAACACAGGGAGGCGCCCTGCAGCCTGCACTCTGTTGATGCCACTCCTGCAGGCTGGAAGCTGGAGGTTTTCCCTCTTCTTTTTATGGGCAGCAATGATGTGAAAAGCAGGATGAGTATTTAATTGGATCTTTCACTGGTTTTCTATGGACACTGGCGATGTCATCTACAAAGGCTCGAGGTCGGCAGAGCAACCAGAGGGTGTAATTTGAAGTGCCTCAGCAGCTCACGCAGCTTCTGCATCCAAAGCCAATTAGTCAGAAATGTGGATATGAGCACTCATGTGGTCCGTTCATCATCAGGGTCTATGTGGTCCCCTCAGGGGGTCCAAACCCTGTCAGGACCAGTGGTGGGCAATCATCAAACTCACTTCAAAGTGTCACAGCGTCAAACCAAAATCAGATCATGTCCCACCTATGGGCAGAAATCTGTGCCATCAGAAACTGAATTTCTTACATCCCTGCAGTCTGAAGCCAGTGATGCATAGCAACACCCCAGTTTCATCTGATTTCTGATGATTCACTATAGAGAATTGCATTCTGGGTAGAATTTCAACTTTCGTAACTCTGTTTCAGAATGGTGACTGTTCAAAGCAAATTACATATGAAAGCTTTCCTTTTTTTGTGCCTACAATTTGATCCTGGACTGATCTTCTAGTCGTGATTCCCTCTGTGCCCAAATAATTTCCTACTGTCATTTTTTAACTCTTGCCAAATGTAAAACTATTTGTTTTCCTTTTAGCTGTCTTGAACATATAAATCCTTTTGTACTGGCAGTTGTTACACCATCACAGTCCTGTGAGAAAATAAGTACATTCCATGATTCAGCAGAACCACCTTTAGCAGCAATAACTTGAAATAATTGTTTTGTCTTGCATAGTTATGAAGGAATTTTCAAATTTGCTGACAATCGGTTAATCAAGTGCATTTGACCAGCACTTGGGTGCTACTTACCCTCTTAACTCCACCACCAACAGAAGCAGTGAGGTCGGTCTTCATAAGGAGATGTGAACACTGAAAACACAGTTTCAGAGGTTAAAACTGTAAAATATACATTGTTGGGTAGTTGACCCGAAGCAATAAACTAAATAAAACACAGAAGCAGCCACATATTTTTAGTGTACTGCAGTTTTCAGCTTCCAGTCATCCATTGGGGCATCCTGGACCCTCTGCTAGTTTGAGTTTGGCCCAGATGTTTGAACCCCTGGTTTAGTTCTGGTGGCTCACAATGATTTATTTTACATACCGTAATGTACAGTTGTTCTGAAAGGTTATTAAACCCGCTCTTAGGTTGGAGTGCATTTGAGATGCTAGTCATTAATTGAAAGTCATATATTTAATATGAGCATCCAAATGTACATGACAGGAATGAGGAAATGCGCCTTTAAAGGTAGTTTGGACTCCCTGAACTCCTCATAAAGTCCCCCCCGCGTGGTCCCGGGCCCTCGTGCCGGGACCCCGCTGGTGCGAAGATGAGGCTGGGAGAACGAACTGGAATGTTCCTTTAAGTCGCAGAAAAATGCGGAGGGAGAGGCGGAGCTGGCGCACAGCGCTGTCACCGCACCTCCTCTGCGTCTCCGTGAGCCCTCAGAGGCAGATCACCGCAGGGAGATGAACCACGCCGCAGGTCCCGGAGCAGCAGACGAGCCGGGCAGACCCGTTCACTTCTCCTCCTCCTCCTCCTCGGCCCTCCTCCTTTCTCTACGGGACACCTCACACCGTCCGGGATCATGCTGTTCCTTCATACGGCTGAGTTATCATCGCCCTGTTGGATCGCAGCTGAGTGAAAGAGAAAGTCCACACTGGAGCTGAACCCTGCGCACTTACCTTGTTTTTTTAAACTTTGCCACTGTGGATGAGCTCCCTGATTTCTGAGTAACTCCAGCGGATTTTCTGGCTCGCTTTTCTCCCCCACATACCTTGGATTATTCCCACAGCAGAGGAGATATGTTGCTCTTGTTCGTGGTCAGCCTGGCTGTGTTTTCAGATGCAGGTCAGTGTGATGTTTTTTTTATTTATTTTTTATTGGGGGGGAGGTTGCAACTGGGGCAACAATGTCTCCGTGGCAAGTGCAGCAATGCAGAACTCCCTTGAAATTTGGGGCAATTTAACCTCTCACTGCTCAGGTTTAAGATAATTAACGCACATATGTTGAAAGATGATCATAATCAGCTTTCATATTAACCTCCAGGAAGGAAGAGAACAATAGAGGATGTGTCCCATCCTCAGTGTTTCACTTTCAAAGAGCAGATATTGTGATTTATAGTTGAATAATTGAGTTATTTCTGATTAAAGCATATTGAGGTTGCTGTAAAACCTGCCATTTTTTGTTATTTTACATCCATTTATTGTCTCCCCATCCACACACTGTGACATAATTCATCAGGATCTACCGCCTAACAAAGAAAATCCACCTATAAAAAGTGCAAATATGCAATAATTCATCCTGTAAAATTTGATGTGAGCCTATCTGTGAGGTCTTGCACATGACAGAAGCAGTAGAGGGCTCCAGGTTTTAAAGTAATAAATCCACAGTAGGGATGACACCATTTGCCCGGAGGGGTGGAGTGGGTGGAGGGTTAGGGTTGTAGAGCGTCTGGAAGGCGTCTGAATGCTGCTCATCGTCCCAGAGCTGCCAAACTTTATCTGTGTCAGAGTCCACGCTGGCTGCGGTCCGTGGCAGGCAGGTGCACAATGCCTCTATTATCCTTTTTGCATAACATTTCCGATCGAGGTAAAACACTTGACTTGTGTACACACACGCAAACACACACAGCCCTCTCTTCTCAGCTCGCCCACTCACTCTCAGACTCGACTATATCTGAATGAGGTGTGTCTGTTCACTGTTCTCTGGCTGATTTGATTTTTGGTCCACTGACGCCGAAAATAAAACATTAGCCCAGTTTTAGTTTCACACTTTATGTTTTTATTTGGTTTCTGTTCAAATGAGAGTCCAGGAAAAGTGGAAATAACCCAATAAAACCGCGAAGAGATGCAAAACAGGTAGAAATACAGACAGAAGAAGCTCAAAGATGTTAAATATACCACTCAAAGAGCTGCGAAACATCCAGATTCTGTCTGTTTGACAAACAGAATATTTAAATCTGAGTAACTATAATAGGAAAATGTTTAGTTTTACTGGAAAAATGGACAAGATGATCCAAGACTTTTTTTTTTTTTTTTTTACACTAATGGGGACAATTATTTTGTAGATGGACTGATATCTCTTTATTGAGTGATATCTACCCAGATAATTTGGGTTTGATTTAATCTGGTCTTTAAAATGTTTCCCCTTCTCTTTAACTCATTTTACTTTTGCCAATAGTCCCAAAGAAACTGCTGATATTGTTTTTCTGCAGAGTAAACTGGACTCGGGAGATAAATTTTACTTTTAATGATGGTGTGAGAACCATTATGTTTAATATTTTAGTCAAATAATCCCACCTACATGGGTGTTGGTAAAGTCAGTGGGGTTTTTTTGGGGTGGAGTAACCCTTAAAAGTGACTGAGGATGTGTGGATGGTGTCATGTCAGTCCATAGTAAAGTTTCTTCTCTCCGTCCTGCAGGTCTGTCTGAGGTGGTGTTTAATGGGGGCGTGGCCCCCCGTTGTGAGAACCGCGCCTGCAACCCCCGCATGGGGAACCTCGCCTTGGGTCGCAGGGTGCTGACGCAGACCGTCTGTGGCAACAACGGCAGCGAGCTCCACTGCTTCTACTCCGACCCCGACGCCAACCTGGCCTGCAACCCCGCCAAGTGCGCCAAATGCAACGCCGGCCTGCCCCACCTGTCCCATCTGGCCGGGGCCATGTCCGACTCCTCCTTCCGTCACCCGAACACCTGGTGGCAGTCGGCCGGAGGGGTGGAGTCGGAGACAGTGCAGCTGGACCTGGAGACGGAGTTCTACTTCACGCATCTCATCCTGGTGTTTCGCTCACCTAGGCCTGCCGCCATGACTCTGGAGCGCTCGCAGGACTTCGGGAGAACTTGGAGGATGCTGCAGTACTACGCCACCAACTGCAGCGCCGCCTTCAGGCTGGAAGAGGGGAAGGCAGACGTTGGTCAGGATGGCGCCACCTGCACGTCCAAGTACTCAGGCGCCTACCCCTGCAACCGTGGAGAGGTGAGGCGATGCTCCAAGTCTTTAGGGGGTTTTATGACATCAGTCACACTGAAAATGAATAAAGAATTATTCTATTTCAAATCAACTCTAGCTCCATATTCCCACAAAGCATGGAGACAAGCAGGGTTAATTGGCATATAATCTCTGAATGTGAGCATGCAGAATCTGTAGGGATCAGTCAAGCAGTTTAGAGACAAATGGGAGTCTCCGAACCATCAGCTATCATCTGACTGCAGTTGATAGCTGCCAGACTGCCAGTCCCATGAAATGGGACATTTTGGCCTCGATCTCTCCCAGAAACCCCCCAAAATACTGGCCGCTGTCCCCAGAATGTGTCAACTGACTATGCTTCAGATCCAGGATCCCAGCATATAAAGGCAATGGAAAGAAGAGAAGCCAAACATATCTCTTACACAGTATTCAAAGACAGGGTATTTTTTATCTCCTCTTAACACTGGAGCTTTTATAGAAAAAAAAAAATCCCCTCAGGTGCTGCCAAAACTGCTCTGAAACATCGGGGCATGGACCTTTGGGGGTTTCCTGTGGGTCTGGCACTGAGGCGCTGGCAATGGAGTCCCGTTGGGGGCAGGGCTCTTGATTGGGCTCGTTCTGGTGCATACTGCAGATGCTTGATTGGATTGGGATCTGAGGATTTTGGAGGCCTGGGCTCTTTCTTGTGTTATGTGATCAAAGAGGCCACTTCTGGTGGGAAGTGTCTTACAATTGGAGCTGCAGTGTTTAGGTGGATGGGATGTGTCAAAGTAACATCGATACCAGCACCCAAGGTTCCTCTGTGCCTTTCACATGCAGCGGCTTTTCTTAATTCAGTCACCGAGTCCTGAAATGACTCTCTGAACATGTCTTCTTAGTTTTATCAGCCTGGGTCTACTGCTCACAGCCTTCTAGTAAATAAATCTTTGGAAAAAACATAAACTGCACCTGTATTGCATTAACAGGGCTACATTTCTAGCAGGCTGCAGAATCCTTTAAACCTGGTTGGGGTCCAGTTTGGGAGTATATGTCAAAATAAACAGAGGCATAACAGTGCGTGATGTTTATTTTCATAGCAGATCTCAGAGGGATTTACAGTCTCTGTGATGGATAAAATTTAATTTTTCAGATTGCAGCAGCGCCGATGGGACTCACTGGAATTAAATTTTGTTTTTACTTTTTCTGGACATTATGCACCAGATGAAAGCCGCTAAACGCCACCTTTTATTGGATATGAAAGACAAAATTATTATATTTGGCAACACGTTTTAGCGTTTCTGTATTTCCATTTTAGCACCTGCTGCAGTCGGTTTACAAGCAAGAATGAAAACAGGATTTAACTCGTAAATTTGACTAGTAAAACCTTGTGGGCGGTTTTTGCTGTGGGAGATCAGTTAAATTAGTTGCACTGACTACTCGGTCACTTGGTGGTTGAGACTGTACAGGTCTCCTGGTGGGAGGCAACCTGTGTCCAAACAGTAGCTCTCACACAGACTGGCAAAAGCGTGCAAATAAGACAAATTTTTAAACGCAGACAGATTGAGAACAAGTTGCAGTAAATCAGAGTCAATACCAAGGCAGCACGTCTCCTTGCAACAGGGGACTCAACTCAGCTGGCTGCCAACTGGTTTATGTGGAGTTTTCTGTTTAAGTCCTCATCACGACTTACATTTTGACATCTAAGTCTCTGTGAAACTCTGATTCCTTGGTTTTATGGCTTGTTGGTGGTCTCTTCTGGTTCTTAAAACACACAATCCAACACATTTTTAAGCCCAAAATTTTCTTTGTTGGTTGTTCCTGACAAATAAGCAACCCGGTGGTCTCTCCAATTTATACACAGCAGGTACAAAGGTGACCTAGAGAATAGATCAGCCTCAAGAGGAAAATAATCAATCAGGGAAACCTCATAAAAGCACAGCCTGAAGCAGAAAAAAGTAAAATTCTGCACGGTACAGGTAGATAACAGCAACAGTTTGAAGTTTAAAGGCTGTACTGTTACTGTTCTTCAACTGGCCTGCTTTCTTTCTGGAAGCAGTTTTGATGATCAGATTTCTATCAGGTCTCGAATTCCCACCTTTCCTCTGAGTCCAAACACTGCCAGCTCGCTCGGATAGCAGGTTAGCGCAGGTGGGAAGGAGCGCGGATGCACACCTGCAGGCCTGACAGACTTTCCTGCTCGTCGTGCAGCTTTTTTCTCCCTCCATGAATGAAGTGCTAATGATGTCGCGTGTGACAGGTAAAGCGAGCTACTTAACAGCCAATCCTGAAGGGCAGCCTCTCCATCATTTCCCCCCTCCTGTTGGAGCAAAGTCAGATCTTTCTGCAGTAAGTCACGCAACATTCAAGAGTCACACAGCACAGACAGCACACCGAGCAGAGGGAAAGCCAGGTGGGGGGAAGCTCCCTGAGTGCATGATTGAGTGTTTAATAGGCGTACTTTGACTGTAGCACGAGAGGGCTTCCTGCACTCCATTGATGTTTAATTGAAGCAGTGTGTCAGGAGCTGCTCTGCAGATGTGTGCTGAGGCACATGCCAAACCCGGTGCTGTGCCGGGCTCTCCTGCGGTGCTTTCATATGAAATGTGGACTCTTCCCTGCTACTCTGAGGTGTTTCCGTGAGCCGCTTAGGTCTTTTTTCCCTCCTCTGTCTCCTTTTGTGCGTGAAGGTGTGAAAATAGCAGCTTGTTTTCCATCTCCCGTTCTCTCCGGCTTGTTTGAGCCACCTGTGCTAGGAGCATGACCTGTTTGACCTTTAACCTCTCCACTGATGTCCCTGGGGTTAAAAGAGGTTAAGTAGTGCACTGACAGACCAGCTGCTGCTGCTCAGCTGCTCACACCGTCTGTGCCCCTTTTGGTTTTTGCTTCTACATCATCTCTACTGACAGTCAAGGTCACGACATGATAACAAGCCTTATTTATGTATGTACTGTGCGAATATAGAGCTTTATTCCATGCTACTCTCACTTGTTGTCTCACAGTTATGTTCATAGTTGGCCTGCATTCGGGTACTATTTCAATTAAAAGTCAGAAACCTGTTAAATTTATATTGATAACAGTACCTCAGGGGGCAGTAAACTACATGTGGCCACCTTCACAGGCTGCAGAGAAGTAAACAAAGCAGGAGAGACATCGTGCATGAGTGGATTCATGACCTCACCACACAATGGGTCTGCAGTGGTTGCTGACTATGAGTGCAGAGTTTCAGATTTGCATTTCTTTTCCAGTTTTGATTAAAAAGGTAAAGAATTCTGCTTTTAATTATTTAATAATGACGGGTTCTTCAAAAAGTCCGTCTTTGCACTTATGCTTGAAAAGCATCAGCCACTTTGCTTGTGTGGGAATCGTTTTGTCCTCTTTCACTACGGATGCACTAAGATGCTATTAACTGAATCATCAGCTTGAGCTCATGTGACTTATTCCTGACCTCCTTCTTCTTTAGGGGTCACCACAGTGGATCATCTGTCTCTCACCCTGTCCCTAACATCCTCTGCATGTCCTCCTTTGTCCAGTAGATCCATTATCCCTCCTCTGCACATGTCCAAACCATCTCAGCCTCTCTGAGGGGCACAGGGAACTTTTTGGAATAGACCGAACCCCCAAGGTTTGCCCACACCACGTCACTGATAATACATTAATTCCCAAGGCTTCCATAACTCCTTTATTTAACTTCAAAGTTAATTCTTTTGATTATTAAGCTTTGTAACATTTACTGGAACCTTTACTTATTGACTATTTTCAGGAGGGTCCAGCTGCATATTGTGGCTGTTATCACAAAGAAATGAATAACTTGAATAACTTAAAATAAAATTTAATCAACTTTACATAAACTCACTTACCGTCAGTGACCGCTGAATAGACGTGCCATCATTTCTCTTTTATGGAGCTTTTTAGATGTCATATTGGACTCTGGTTGCGCTTAATGCACTTAATTTGACAAAAGAAATTAATATTCCACTGCTGTTTTAGATTATTTCTCCAGAATGAAACTTTTTTGGCTTCACAGAGTCCTGAGCCTCCTTCAGAAACAGAAAAGTCAATGAAAAAATGCCATCGCGCTAAAATATAAAGCAAGATGAATAGCAGACGCATCAGCCGAGTGATGTTTGATTGTATGCATGTGTGTGATTGCGGTGTGTTTCTTTGGCTTGCATGTGAGTGTCTGAGGCTGTGTGATGAGATAAGTGAGAGCTGTGGTGAATTTTGGGGAGGGTGGGGGGGTGGAGGTCATAGCTGGGAGCGATTACAGGCAGCAGGTATGCTCAGCTCTCTTCTTCTCTTCTTTCACCCGCAAACATGAAAGCATGTCATCTCATGTGCTGAAAGCTGTTCGTGTTCACCTGTAGAGTGTGTGTGTGTGTGTGTGTGTGTGTGTGTGTGTGTGTGTGTGTGTGTGTGTGTGTGTGTGTGTGTGTGTGTGTGTGTGTGTGTGTGTGTGTGTGTGAGAGTGTGAGAGAGAGAGAGAGAGAGAGAATTCAGAGCTGCTTGTCTTATTTATGAGGTCAGCTGGGCTGGAAGAATGTGAGTGTTTGTTGTCCAGACTGACCTCCTTAGGGAAGAGATGCAGACCAGCCAATGCGCGTGCGCACACACACACACACTCATCCGTGCCCTTTCAGATAAACACTTACAGTCGGCTCTCCCTCTGTCTGCTGGGAAGGAAGTGCCGTTGCTCTGATGGATGTTGGTACTGTTGGCTAGACACCCATCCCCCCCCACTCCGTCTTTTTCCTTCCATCAATGCCCATTGTGCCTGTTTACCAGATTACAGTCCACAGTGCTTTGATGGAATTAGGCCTGTTAAAGGCAGGCTTACTTTATTTTGCAGGCTGAAACAGGAAGAAAGGTTTTCAGTGAACCTGCCGCCTCACAGAGCCGGAAATTTGTTACATAGCTTAATGGCAGGTGGAAAACTTTCCCAAGTGCGGTATGAGGTTTCAGCACGGCTTTCAGCTTCCATAAGTGTATTAACAGTTGATATCCTGCAAAGTGCAAAGACTCTGTCTAGATGCAGACTAATGCAGACTAACCAAGTTATTTACGCATCAGTTTGCCCCCCCTGACCAAAACAGCCAGTGCAGGCATATTTACACTGATGATTTTTTTGGTTTCATTTTTTTCTAAAATGCATTGCTGCAAATGCAAGTTCATTAATAAATTTCTTATCCTCAAAATCTGTCATATTGGATACAGGAATCTTGTGAGACATGCATGGTTTAACGATATATTCTGGCCTTTTTGACTTTTTGAAAACTCATATTTCTGCCAGCTGTACTTATGTAGAGCTCAAATGAACAAAACGTGTATCAGCTCATCAAGGGACTATACATGACTTATATGAAAAGCAAATTTATTAAAAAACAAAAGGTTGATTATGTTCATAGGTAATTCATGTAGTATATGGATGTGTGGCCCTGTGCTGTGTAAGTAAATCAAAAAAGATAAAGCAAAGTACAAACCCAAATGACAGTTGACAGGTGAGCAATTAACTCAGGTCAAAAACATTACTGTAAGTCAGCCACTCCCCTAATCCAACTAGTAACCAAAACCTGGAAGTAAACACCCACAAGCCGGTTAAGCAACACAATTTTTTTTTTCTATCAACCGGGGCTTGCCAAAGGGTCACCAACCAGTCTCTAGGCCTGCATGACTGGGGCTTTAAAAGGAATTTAACAGCTGACTTGGTGTGATAAGATGTCAGAGCTGTGTTCAGAGCTTGAGGTTGCAAATTTGAGTCGCCTAGTGACTTAAGGATGATATGAAAGGGTTCTTGAACACAAACCTTTTTGTCTTGCTAGGATGTATCTTCAACACATGGTGAGGTTATGCCCTCGATGCCAGGGCAGCTTCCATTTTGGAACTAATTTTCACCCAAGGCTAGATGGAGAAAAGCTAAAGTTCAAACCTGAGGAGGCTGTGGCTTCATCTCTGTGTATAGCATGGATTAAGATAAACATGGGTGTCATCAGCATATCTGTAAATGTGAATATTTGTTTTCCAGGGCAGCAGTAGTAAAAGCTCCAGGCGACACTGATTTGTGTTGTCAGCGTATGTTTATGTGCATGTCGATGTGGGTGTGTGTGTGTGTGCGCTGGTGTTGCCGTGGTGTCGCTAGGCTGTCGCAGGCTTTTGTCCGGCTCTGAGTTATGTGGAGCTGCATCTCCATCCCCGCCTTTGTCTGACCCTGCTCTCCGTGCTCTCCCGCGGACCAGCGCCCCTCATCCTATTTGTCGTGTTCTCTTAATTGCGGACCACAATGCTGTGACCTCGTGACCTTTTCCAACAACAGGGAAATTAATAGTGCTCCTCCCATCACACTCTCCGCCAGTCATCCAGCCAATCGGCAAACAGCAGGGTTGTTTTTCTTGAACCAAAGAAAAACACTCAGCCGCACACATAAACACACACCACTCACACAATGATATCAGTGACAGCTCGGCACACTGCAAACTCACACACTGCTTTCATAGTGAGAGTCGGGGCCAACAGCAACTTTTTCACCTCAACGACGGCAGTGGCGATGGTTGCCAGTGGCAGCAGTAGCCATGGAGATGGCAGCCCATAAAGGGATCTTCAATTTGAAGGATGTCCATGGACAAGAGAGTGTAAAAGGGGGGGTGCAGTGCACAGAACCCACATGACCAAGTGAGGACATGACCAATAATGGCCGGGTGTAAGGTCAAAGTTTGGTACATGAATGAAACCAAAACAAACCCCCTTTAATGAAGCAGATGTGGTGACATAAGTGACTTCAATTTATCCACTTCTGTTACTAAATACACCTGTCTAAGTGGATATGCACTCGTCATGGGCATACATTTTCATGGGAATTTTGAGCTTTGAGTGATGACTTAGAACTGAAAACAACAATTAGGTGCACAGATGATACAAATATACACATACTCCCTCACTAATATTTTTTTAAATGCCCCTTAGCAAGTTGCAAGTATGTTTGGAGGAGTAAAGGTGAGGCTTTCAAACCAAAGAACACTACAGCAACTGTCAAGCATGGTGGTGATGGCATTATGTTTTGGGGCTGTCATCACTGACATTCATGTCCTGTATATACACTTAATGAGACCTGCAAAAGGCAGAGCAGGGCATGCATGACTTTAAGGAAGGAGACAAAGTTGCAGCTGGCAATCAATCAAACCCTGAAAATCTACAAACGCCTGTAAAAATGTATTTTAAAATCTGTTTTAATGTGTTTGTAGTGGTTTATAAAATAGGAAGAGTATACCTTTGAAGCTATTAAATAAGTTGGAAGGCATTTTTCCCTCGGCTGGGATTTCTGGCTAATAATGTCTCCGAACTAAAAACACATTCTACAGAGACACGTCATAATGAAAGACGTCCCAGGCAATGAGTAGCACATTCCTTCAGTTAGATGTAGCGTGAAAAAAGTAAGCCCGTGTCAATCATTGCTGGATTTTAAATGATGCATGTCTTACAAAATGACTTTTTAGTTCCATTAGATCACAGTGAGCCAGGTAAATAGAGGAATTTCCATCTTTTGGTGTTTTGTTAATTTAATTTTTGTTTCCTTGATTGTCTCTTTCTAAATGTCAGGTGATCTACCGAACCCTTCCGAAGTGGGAGTCCCTGGATCCTTACGGGCTGAAGGGCCAGCAGCAGCTGAAGGTGACCAACATCCGGATCAGACTGCTGAAGCATCAGAAGTGTCCCTGCCAGGCCAAAGACCTCGCCTCCGCACACGAACCCCTCCCCACCCGACACTTCGCCATCTACGACCTGATAGTGAAGGGGAGCTGCTTCTGTAACGGCCACGCCGATCAGTGTGTCCCCATGCCGGGATACCAGCCCGTCAGAGACCGGACCAACCACGTGGTAAGAGGAGAGAAGTTAATGTTCTCCAACTCCGGTTACTGCCTGTTTTTGGAGCTCTCGAGCACATAACACAGTTTCCAAACGTTGCTGGAGTTTGCCCGGCTGTTTGTTTTTAAATCTTTTTCTTTCTATCTTTATCAGTTCCAGTGCTAATCGCACCACTATTCATCTTCTCTTTTTTCCCCCACACACGTACATCTTTTTTTCTGTTGCCAGTCTCACTTGTTTTGATTCTTCCGACCACGTAGTCACACGCCATGTGCTCGTTTTTCACTCGCTGTCGAGAAATCAAGCTTTGTTTCCCTTCATGTTGGCAGTCGTGTTAAGAAAACAGACTAAAGGAGGGGTCACTTTCATTCTCTCCTGCTTCCTCTGCTCCTGACTCCGGCCGCCGCTCTCTGCTTGATAACAAACGCAGGAGATGGAGATGTCCGTTCAACCTGCGGTTTGATGGTGGTGTTGATGCGAGCGAGTGTGTCGATGAAGGTGTGAACTGACAATGTTTTTGCTGGAGATCAACCTAAAGCATTTCAAAGCCATGTTCCTATCACGGCCATCTCCACAAACAAACACAGCCGGACGACTTTGAAGCTGAGCGCCTGCTCTGCTGCAATCAGCCATGCCTGACAGGAAAGTGAGAGTTTCCTTTGCAGCCTGTGAGCAGAGACATCTACACAGATAAACAGTGGTACTACATCAAAGCTGTAGCCCGTACACATATAAAAACTTATTTTTTTTCTTACTAAATGGATTATTTTAAGAGATAAATTTTGTTCATTTGATCTTTAAATGATTAAATTAGAGACCAAATTATAATTTACTGCAACAAACCACTTATACACTATATCTGCAACCCTTTGTGGTGCATCAAAACCGCCACCCCTCATCTTGAATTTCATTTAAAGGAAGTGGATGAGTTTGTAGGAAGCCAAATCTGGTGGGCAGATTCTTCGATTGACCCCAGAAACCTACTCAATTTTTCATGTGCGTGCCGGGAAACGATGCCATCATTCTGGCAAACGGCTTCCCTGACACGTCTCAGGACTTTAAGTAAAACTCTTCTTCAACAATCTGACCCTAGCAGGGCACAACCCTCGTCTTCTTCACACTCTTTGTCTTTTTCTTCATTTTCATCTTCATTTTATTCGTCTTCATTGTCTTCATCCACGTAATAATCTTCATCTTCATCTTCGTCCTCTCAACCTGAGCTGCCCCTCTGATGCACTCATTTGTATTCTTGTCCATCCTGGTCACTCTCAATGAAAATTTTAACAACTTCCACCTCAAGCTCTACTTCCTGTTTTGTTTTTTGTTTTGTTTTTTTCTGTTAGTGCACAAACCAAATATCAGAAAAAGTGAGCATCTGATGCTCATTTTTTAGGGTTTGGACTGTAACCTTTGTAAACTCGGTCTCTGGACTCTAGCCAAGCTGTCATCGGCAGTGACGTGAAAGTTAGGCCAGTCTGATACAGAAGGTTTCCTCTTTGTAGAAGTTTGAGATCCACAGTCGTCACAGGTGCGCACATGCAGGTGTTTGGGGACTGATCTAAAGATATTAGCAGTGCTGGAAGAGGTCCAAAGGTGCAAAAGGGTAAAACCTTTTAAAGGAAATCTGACAAATTAAACCAGGCGGAGCCACTGAGCTGTCTGAAAATACTGCAAGTGAACAAATTTAACTTTCAACAGAGCTCTCAGTTTTAGGCTCTGGCTGCCAAAAGGTCAGGCCATTCTTTACTTTACATGGTTCCATCTATCCATTTTCTATCTATTTATCCGGGTGTGGGCTCCAACCACCACCTCCAGCTCTCCAGGGGGGTCATGGTGGCATTCCTAAACCACCTGGGAGGCAAAATCTCTCCACTGTGTCCTTACAATTGGACAATCCTAGCCAGATGCTGGAACCACCTCAGCTGGCTTTTTTTTTTTTTTTTTATGTGGATCAAAAAACTAATAACTGAGCTCCTCACCTGATAAGGTGAGCCCAAGCCTTCAGATGAGCCTCACTCTCACCACTTTTATCCAAAATTGAATTCTTTCTGTCACTAACCCACAGCTCGTGGTCAAAGGTGATGGCAGGAACATAGATTGGCTGGTAAATCCACAGCTCTGCTTTAAGTTCTCTCCCACTCCACTCTTTCCATCCTGTTAAAGAAGACCCCAAGAAACAGCTGTTCCCCAGTGAAGTGGGCACTGCTGCATCCACTTATTATCCTTTCAATTAATCAGTCAAGCGGAGCATGAAATGATAAAGTTATATCCCCTTGAGACATGCAGCTGAAAAAACCCAGAGTGCTAATTTTTTAAACTGATATGAAACAGCGAGCGTGTTCGGTATTCTGCGTGATAAATGAATGAGGTCGTTCGAGCGTGTTTTTATTGCTGATACGAGCATTTTTGCAGTGAAGCTGGTGATAAACGATTTATTGGCCACAGCTCTTTCAATCTTTTAATCTGACTGTTTGCATGCCAAGAAATTCCAAGTAGCTCAGCTGAGTATTTTCATCAGGATTTCCTCCATCAGTGGGATGAAAAATCCTCTGAAACAGACTTTAAAGGACAGGGCAGAAAAACCCTCCTCTGCATGCTAAGATAATTACAATAAATCATTCGAATGTAGAATGGTGGAGGATACTACTTAATTTCTTTTTTCTTTTTTTTTTTTTTTACAGCAAGTATTATTCTAGCTGCACGTGAGCGTTACAGTTCGAAGTGTAAATCTGCCTTCACAAAATTACCTCAGGTCATTGGAGCGTGGTTGCGCTGTGTGCCATGCGGGAATGTTCGGTAAACACACAGGGGAGGTTATATAAGCGCCTTTTTGTCCCGCCTATCAGCAGTTTGTTTTATGTCTCCGTTTCGAGCCAGAGCTGCTGTTTCTGACAAAACCCAAACAAGCAGTGCTGCACAGGACAGGAGATGAGGGCAGAGATTAGTAATCGCTCTGAGGAAGCTTTGTGTGTGTGCGTGTGTAGGTGTGTGTGTGTGTGTGTGTGTGTGTTATGCATTTTTGGGGTTCTTCATACTGTAAACGTGTGCAAACTCCTAAATTTGCCATTCTGTGTGCTAAGCAAACAATGCAGTATTCTCTTCTCTACCCAAATGTGTACTTTTATCACACTGTTTGGTTTGCTCTGTGTGTGTGTGTGTGTGTGTGTGTGTGTGTGTGTGTGTGTGTGTGTGTGTGTGTGTGTGTGTGTGTGTGTGTGTGTGTGTGTGTGTGTGTGTGTGTGTGTGTGTGTGTGTTAGGTGTGCATGTTTTCTCAGGCATGCAGTGTTTTGTCTGCTCTAAGTGTGCCTGTTTGGCGTAATCAGCAGAGAAAGTGGCTCTGATAGTCACTGAGAGACTGAAGGGTTGCTCTGTTTGTTGGTTTTGTCCTCCCGTCCACCCACAGGGGGCTTTGTAGTTCACTGTGATGAGCCACAAAGCCAACACGAGCACATTTAATGGCGTCCCATGCCTGCAACTGAACTGTCAGGGGGAAATCAGTTCTGTCAGGGATGGCTCTGTTCTGAGTGTGACCCTGAGCTCTGGGATGAGTTTTCACTTCCAGAGTAGCTGCTGAAAATTAAGCATGTGAGTGAATGAGGAAAAGCCATCATCAAATAAAGAGCAGGGCTTCCCTTTTCACACATGTCCTGTTTAGTCCATTTAAATCGAGCTCTGGTTCGTTTCACCGCCTCTTGGTGGGGTTTGTTTTTTGCCGATATGAACACAGTGCGAACTTTGGTGGGGACCAAAAACAACCACACCTTTGAAAAAAGGAGTTCTTAGTTTGGTTGCAAATGATCTCCAGAACAGTTCATTTATGTTGGGAACGTGATTCAAATCATAATCCAACCCAACTGCCAGCTATACACTGCAAGTTTGAGCTAAACGCCTGCTGTAGCCATTCATGCCTTTCAGTCTGCAGAGTACACAAACTGTAGCAACTAGTATTAAAGTGAACTGCACTCATTTAGGAAAAATGAACATGATTTAATGAGATGCAAAACTTAATGAACTATTTGGTGATTAGACTTTGATGAATCATAATAGACGACTGATAGGAATTAGGAAAGGACCCTCAGAGACGGAGGCTTGGATGGAGCTCTGAGTGAACAGGGTGAGACAGTCCGCAGATTGAGCTGGTAAGAAAATGATTGGACCAGAGTCGTGTTGTCAGCATTTAATTTGACAGTGGAAAAGAGGAAGTGATGTAATGAGTAAACTAGCAGCATGATGAGTGATGTTCCTTACACAGCACCTCCAGACTGATGCACTCAGGTTCTTGCATATTGGTTCACTTTGAGTTTCCTGTTTGTGAAAGGAACCAAACCACAAGTTTGCAAACTCATCATCTGATTCAGACCGAAATAAACAAGCTAAAAGTGTGGAAACGGCCTCAGAAACATGAGAGGGTGGAAGAGCAATTTTAATCTGCATCATCTTTTCAGTTAATAACTTGAATTTTTTTTAAAAGATAAAGCTGTATCCCGAGAGGGACAAGATGCAGGTGACAGGAACTGAAGTTAAAAACATGGATAAAACAGATAAGATAGTTTATTTATGGACCCACAGGAGCAGAGGAGTGTAATCCTGCTCAAATGCACGGAAGCAACATTCCACCACTTTTTTGTTTTTTAAAGAAAGATTATAAAATATATATATTTAGCTTAAGTTGTTAAAATTGTCTGTCATTTTAACGCTATTTCATGCACACAAAATAAGTGGTCAAAGATGTCATGTTATGAGATTTATGCCAGCACAAAACCCTGTTTTGGTGTTTAAAAAACTGCTGGGAGTGCAAAGTTCTTCAGGTGATTTAATAACAGGTCATTTCAGTAATTACCTGCCGAGAGCTGCTCGGAGACGAGTGCAACCAATGAGGCTGTGAAGGAGTAAATCAGGGGTGCCCAATCCCAGTCCTTGAGAGCTACTGTCCTGCAGCTTTTAGATGCATCCCTACTCCAACACAGCTGAATCAAATAGTTGGATTACCAATTCGGCATGCCATCAAGTCTGGCAAAGGCCTGATAACGAGCCATTCATTTGATTCAGGTGTGCTGGAACAAGGACGCATCTAAAAGCTGCAGGGCAGTAGCTCTCGAGGACTGGGATTGGGCACCCCTGGAGTAAATTATGTTCCGACAACAATAATACGCAGTGGAATAATTTAAATTAAACGAGCCCTCATCTGGATGAGACTGCTTTCACCTGAGCTGTCAGATACACCTGTAACTGACGGTTACTGTGAGGAAAAACTGGAGGATTCAAAAGTAACCACAGAATAGACGACGAGGGAGAAAGCGAGGGGACAACTATTGAACTGGAAAGAGTGAAAAAAGAGAAGACGCGTCAAGGAAGGAAGGAGAAGCTGAAAGCAGGGCTGATGGAGACGATGACTGTAAATGTCCTTAAATTCAGTCTGATGTTCGATCACTTCGCTCGGTTATAGCTTATAATGTAAGCTTGCCATTTTTGTTTAAGTAATATTAGAACTAAATACCAATACAAAGTCAAATGTGCTTGCCGCTACTTAAACAAATAGTACTACACCTATGTACAGGGGTCACACTCACTTTAACTAATGAGCAATCCTCCAGTCTGTCCGACTGTCTTCATTTCTCTCACTTAAATCTTTGCCTCGTTTGTCTTTCACACTAACTCCAATGGGCCTTACACAAGAGGGGTATCACTCATCACAGCATTTATCCGGTTTCTTTTGTGCCAATGTCCATCAGCGTTACAGATGTGCACAAATATGTGGCATTAATGGTGAGATTACATAATAACTATTTGGTTAAAAGTTCAACATTGATATTTTTTTTAATTTCCTCTTCTGAGAGGACCCAGAGACACTGCTCAATGCTGGCTCAGGATTAAGCTATAAATGAAGCCAAAATGTTGTGTAACTTTGTACATGCGCAGTAGAAGAAGGGAGAAAAAAGCCTTTTAAACCTTTTATTTATGCATTTTTATGCATGTCCCAGTGACATCATTTATTTAGAAAGGTGCTTAAAAATAACAGTCCAAATAACTGCCTGTGGGCCTTACAAGCATCCTCCAGTTTCTGTAGAAGTAAAGTAAGGGTTAGGGTTAACAAGGGGGGAACTGAAGAGCAAACAAAGGTTTTATCATTAATTAAACTTGGAGAAAGACTACTATCGCTAAACAAAAGAGTAAGTTTAAAGGTTAAATTATCAAAACACTGTCATCTATGCTGAGCAGCAGCATGCCATCACAAACCACACAGTGACAATCCTGCAAAGGCACTGTCCTCTCCTGGAGCCTCAGTGCTCCTCAGCTAATTGCTGATTGGAGTCAGCTGCCAAGCACTCTACCTCAGGCTTCATTAACACAAGCCAGAGACCAGCTGGTGACCTCCGGTCCCTGGGGAAGAATGTGTACTCCTGACCGGTTGGCGAGCAGTTGCTGGCAGCTACACTCACCATTTACTGTCTAGGTGACTCACTGCTCCATTACCAAAAGGCTCCGGCGAGAGAGAAGATGATGACGACTTCCTGTCTCTAGGCCTGTGAGACTGCAGCCTTAGGTTTTGAGTATAATCTGAGTCAACAGTCCTAAGGTGCAAGAAAGTGCAAGACACGCCCACTAGTGCAGTTTCACATCAGGCCCTGGTAGAGCTGTAATAGGCCTTTATTTGTTATGTTACATTTAACCCGAGAAAACCTCAGCTATGTAAAACCTGAACTTCAAAAAGGCATTTTATAAAGTGGTAATAGTTAATGAGCCTGTAATGCTTTCATCTGTCTCTTTAAAGCTTTTGTGGTGCTGTTACGGAGATAAATCAAGCACACCTACAGTTGTGGTATTTACTTATAACTGCCGTGCAAACACTGAAATATTTGTAGTTCTTTGGGAACTTTTGGTAACCGGTAATGGTCTTTGTGTAAAAGTACATAAATGCACAGACAGGCCAGCCCCGCTTGTCCACAGTCTGGATGAGTTTGCATCATTGGGTGTGTGTTAACTGTGGCATATCGCCGTATGGTAAACATGTGGGTTGAAATACCAGCCGTCTGGACTTAAGCCAGAGTATTTTCCTGGCCTTTTCCTCTTCTCCTCTTTCCCCTCCTTTCTTTGCACACTTTATATTAATCACTACTCTTTGCTGGATGTGTAATCATGTCTCCTGCCTCCTCTTTACCCGGACCTCTCATTTGTGCAATTTCTCCTCCTATTAGTGTGATTAAAACCGGTGTGTGAAACCAGTCATGTGTGTGCGTGTTCACCTCGACATTGCGGGGCTGATCTGGGGTCAGTTCAGGCAGAGGGCATGCTGCATGTGGCCGTGCTCCTATAGGATTTTTGAACCGGGGACAAGGTACGACGCATCACGACACCGTGAGAAATGAATGCAAAGAATCGGTGTGCGTTTGCAATTATTTTGCACGCCTGTGTGCACGTTGATTATTGCGAGTGTACCCCTGCAGTCGCCGTGTAATTGTGTCCTACATCGCAGTTGCACGGTGTAACACAAACAAATAAAGAGCTTCCTCAGATGCTTTGCTCCCCCCTCTGTTCAATCATTATCCAGCATGCATGGCATTCCAGCTCACAGGAATGACAAGGAGATTGTTATTGTGCTCTCAGCGCTGCATACTTGCACTCGTACACACATACTCATAAACACACACACACACACACACACGCAGGCTTTTCAGAACTGAGGCCCATTCCCGTTTCTAGCCATGAAGCCAAACAATAAATCTCCATTCACTGATTTTGGAGAATGAGATGGACCAAGAGAATAGGAGCGATTAAAAAAGGAAGAAAGTGGTTAAGAGAGAGTGAAGAAGCTTGTCCTTTCCATCACACTGACCTCTTTGTTCCTGCTATTCGTCCATCTTTACCTCCGTCTATCATGCTGCTTGTTGTTAATGAGCTCTCTCTCTCTCAGGTCCATGGGAAGTGTGTGTGCAGACACAACACTGCAGGTGTTCACTGCGAGAGCTGCGCTCCTCTGTACAACGACAGACCGTGGCAGCCTGCCGATGGACTGACGGGAGCGCCGCATGAATGTCGGAGTGAGTCAAACAAAGTTGTTCACACCTTTTTCCACCACAGGACTCTTGTATTAAAACTTAGCCTGTAAATCTTAAATCTAGATCCAAGCACCTAGGTGGCACAAATGGCACACATTTGGGTCTATTCCTGGCTACCTTTGGTGCTTGTTGGTCGGTTACAGCTGGGCTTGCCACAGGTTACCCAAAAGTATTGTGTGGGTCACATGTTATCCATATAAAGTTTGAAACTACAGTGGTGTCTCCCGCTGATTAGCGAACTCCTGTTTTAAAGCCTCAAGATCCTTCAAGACAGGTCATGTCAGAAAAGTTACCATAGAAAAACTTTTTGATCCTTTGGTGTCGGCTCTTACTATCATTGTGAAGTGCTGGGTCGTTCACCCAGTGATAGGGAACATGAGCTGGGTTTAAACCATTGTGAGACAGGCTGGTTTTACCCTGTTGGTGATGTGTGAATGCAAAGTTTAATGCAGCTGATAATAAATAATTTAAAAGTTCTTTTCCCATGTAAAAAGAACCTTATTTGACATAAAACTGGCACGTACTCACAATTGAGCAAACAGACCCAACTTGGCCTCTGGCTATGGCCACGAGTGCGAGCACCAGTTTTCCCTGGATGAGTCTACAGTGTTCAAGCCTGAAGCTGCAAATCAGGTCAGACAGGTGAACAGCACCATTGGGTTCAAGTTAACATCTTGAGGTATCTGAGAGAGATGGTGTAAAAGCAGTCTTTACTCATAATCAGCCGTATTTGTCCTTTAGAACGGATCCAGGAAGTGATCTAAAACCTTTATACCTAAAATATCAGAACTAACAGCTACCAAATGTTCTCTGAAATATTTGTACATATAGCCAATTGCCAGTCTGATATTATTATTCCTAATGACTATTTTCTTCTTCTCACACCAGAGTGCAAGTGTAACGGACACGCTCAGACCTGCCGCTTTGATTGGACAGCGTGGCGAGAGTCTGGCCAGCGAAGCGGAGGCGTCTGTGATTGTCTGCACAACACCGAAGGCCGACAGTGTGAGAAATGCAAGCCAGGCTTTTACAGAGATCCCAACCGACCGCACGCCGCCCCCGACTCCTGCAAACGTAAGCTGCACACACATTTTACAAAACTAAGGTGGGAGGAACACTTTTAAGAGCACAGTTGGTGGCATCAACTTGTTAGTGTCTGCAACTGAGATGTTTGCTCAGAAAGATTGTCAAATGTTTCAGATGTAAATCTAAAACTAACAAGCCCATTTACAGCCCACAAAATGAGCTGTATGTGCCCCATGAATTAATCTATCCTAGACACCCTTGATGTAAGTCTATATACCCTCATTGGTAACACTTTGCTGGTACTAGGTTGGACCCTTTGTCCTTCAGAGCTGTCCTACATCTTCATGATCCACCAAGGTGCTGGAAACATTTCTCAGAGACTTCATAGAGGTCAGAGGTCCATATTAACATGAAAATCATGGCACTGTTGCTGCAGATTTGTCATCTGCACATCTATGATGTGAATTTCTTGTTCGAGTGGATGTTCAAGAAATCAGCTGATTTGATTTTTGGGATGAGACACATTACCCTGTTGGAAGCAGCATGAATGCTCAGGTAGGCCGGGGTGTTTAACAATGGTAATTGACTCAAACTGTGTCCCCACATCATTAGCTCACCACCAACAGCCTGAACCTTTTAGGCAGAATGGAATCCATGCTTTCATGTTGTTTACACCAAATTCTGACCCTACAATCTGAATCTTGTAGCAGAAATAGAGTCTTGTCAGAGCGGGTGTGAATTGTAGCCTCAGTTTCCTGTTCTTAGTTAATGGGAGCAGCACCTGGTGTGGTCTTCTGCTGTGGTAGCCCATCTGCTTTGAGGTCCTAAACGTTGTGCTTTCAGAGATGCCCTTCTGCATACCTTGGTTGAAATAAGTGGTTAAGTTGCTTCTACTGAAGTATTTTTTAAATGTGAAAGAGCAGCTAAAAGCTCAGCCGTGTCCTTGACTGTCCATTTACTTTCTACAGTATATTATAGTATATTATAAAACTGCTATCTATTTGGCATGATAATAGGAATTTCACTGGCACATGACATTTAGTATGGAGTCACAGCATTAGACCAGTGGTGACAAATGCACCACACTGGCACAGCCCTTTGATTTTTCTCAGGAATGCAGAGGACGGAGATCACAAGCCAGGACATGCTGCATAACACTCAGTCCTCACGGGCACCTGGCTCTCTGTATCAGTGTGTGTGTGTGTGTGTGTGTGTGTGTCTCAGAGGCAGCAAATGCCCCATGCACCATCCAGTTACTCCATAGTTAATCATCAGATGGAGGCATACCTGCGTCTTGACTCAAAGCTCATCATAAAAAGCTCATCATAAAACTCCTGCTTGTCCATCTCGGTTTGTTCTGCCATTTTTAAGATGTGACTCAGAGCTTGATTGTTAGCTGTGAATGTGTGAGGGTCCTTTCTCCGTCACTGTGTGTGTGTGTGGGTTGAGTGGTGTGTGCTGCCCTTCAGTGATGAGGTGAGTCTTAAGTAAACACGAGATAGTCATCCATAAACACAGACCGGTGGCTACAGTCTCCCTCTGATTATCTGTCAGATTTGTGAACTCATTCCCACAGGTATGCTGGAAATGAACGCCAGAGAAAGTGTGTACTTGTACTGACATTTACTATACTGGTGGGGACTTTCTGCACAGTGGGGACCAAAATCCAGGTCCCCTCGGGGTTGAAAGCAATTTTCACACTCAAAATGTGGTTTTAGTGTCAGGGTTACAATTAGGTTATGGTTAGGTTTAGGGTAAGGGTTAGGGTTAGGCATTCATTTTTGATGGTTAGGGTTAGGGTAAGGGGCTAGGGAAAGCACTATGTCAATGGGATGTCCCCACGAGGATAGCAAACCAGACGTGTGTGTGTGTGTGTGTGTGTGTGTGTGTGTGTGTGTGTGTGTGTGTGTGTGTGTGTGTGTGTGTGTGTGTGTGTGTGTGTGTGTGTGTGTGTGTGTGTGTGTGTGTGTGTGCAAGCAAGCACATCTCATTAAAACCTAAAGACTGTCAAGTAGCAGCAGACCGTTCAAAAACACAGAAAGGGAAGAATATGTTGGCTATCAGCCCAATTTGCCGTCTTTCGGGGTTTGATTTCATCGTGCATTATATAATTCAAGAGATTCATTTCAAGATAAATAAGCAGACATTTATAAGAACCTGTAAAATACTCAGCAGCAAATCTGTGTCTGGGCATGAATAAACCATGTCTGAAAAACAGGAAAAAGTGTCTGCAGCTCTGCTCTACAAAAGACAGACTGTATATGAAAGACAGACATGGCTTCAGAGGAAGCACCTTAAACCTGCATTCCTCCTAATGGCCACCAGAGGGGTGGGGAGCATTTTGGTCATACGATTCCATATGTGTTTATAAGAAAATGATCCAATTTCTTACCTGATTTATGACCTCATTAACACATTAGTTTAGTTTATAATATAATTCAGTAGTTTCCAGTCATTTTTACTAAACAGCCTTATGCGTTTTGGAAATTATGATCCTATTCAGAGTAAAATAAATGATAATTGACAGTATTATTTGGAGAAACCTTGTGATAGAAGGGTTATTACTGTATGAGTGTGCAGAGTCCTAGGTTGTTCAGGAGGATCCACACCTTGCTTATCCAAACTAAGATAGCTGAGGCAAAATGCCAAACTCAACACTTCAAAACAGAAGTTCATTAAGCAGATAAATAGAATGAAAATTAATAATAAAGTTTAAAAAAAATAACTTCTTTGTAGTTAGAGAGTTGTAGTTAGAGTCGCTGTTAGTTAACGTGACAGCGTTATTCTAGAAGAAAGTCCTGCCATGAAACTAGCAGCCGGGGTGGGGGTGGGGTGGGGTGGGGGGGGAGGGAGAAGTCAAAAGCAACGCTTCAGCTCCCTGAATCTGTGACCTTAGTAAACACAATTAAAATTAACTTTAAACTAAGGCTCCAGATGATTATTTCAGAATTTATAGTCATTTATTAAACACATGTTCCTAATTAGAGACAAACAGGAAGATAAAGCAGGGTGTGCTTCTCCATCACCTTATGGTTGATAAATTGTTTCTGTATGAGTGTGCAGTGTTCTGGGTTTCAGATCCACTTGTCATGTTTGGTTTCAGTACACCAAAATAGCAACGGTGGAAACACATCTCAAAGCTTCACTTGTATATGAATTCACTAACCAGTGGGCGATGTCACAGTGGCTTTGTCTGTTTTTTATAGACACTGATCGGCCAGTTTGTTACGTACAACTCCCTGCTACTAGGTTGAACCCCTTTTTGCCCTCTGAACGGCCTTAACTCTTTGTGGCACAGATTCAACAAGTTGCTGAAAGCATTCCTCCGAGATTTTGGTCCATGTTGACATCCATGATGCAAATCACCTGTTCCACTACATCCTAAATGAGCGCTATTGGACTGAGATCTGGTGACTGTGGTGGCCATATGAGTACATGGAACTCATTGTTATCCTGCTGGAAGCAGCCATCAGAAGATGGGTACACTGTGGCCATAAAGAGATGGACATGGTCAGCAACAATGCTCAGGTGGTGTTTAAACAAACACTATTATATCACCACCACCAGTCTACCCTTTGATACAAGGGTATCAAAGGGTATCAAATAGCCACCTGCTTGTAGCAGGTGGCTATTTGAGTTACTGTTGTGTTTCTGCCTTCTTAAAGCGATTTTTCCATTCTCTCTACTCTGACTTCTGGCATCAATGGGCCATTCTCTCTAAGCCCAAGCGATGGATGTTTGGGATAATCCAAGTAGACAAGCAGTTTCTAAAATATGGAGACCATGCCACTTGTGATGTTCCATAACTTTTTAAGCTTGTCATGTCCTGCAGCATGTGTATCACTCTTCCAGCCTCGTATGGCAACATTAGCATAAATCATTATGTTGTTCCTAGTCTCTTGCTGTTCTGCTTGGAGTTCAGGAACAGTGAGTAGTTGATGAATTGCATACAGTATGGACTTATACAACCTCATTTATTGTCCTTCCATATTTTCTGACGTTTTCTCATATCTCTGCATCTCTGATAAGGTCACAAAAACAGAGGCATGCCTTCTTTGCAGCAGGCGTGATGTGTAAAGGTTTGGATTTCAGTGATTAGGTTCGGTGCTATACACCCCAAAACTCACCTCTGGGATAATAACTAATGAAGGCTGATTGATTAGAAAAAAGGAGCAACGACATGCTTGGAGAACCCCTAAAACGAAGGTTCAGGTTGTGTAATCCCACTGCAGCAGCTCGCTGACAATGGAGGAATTTCCCTCTGTTGTGAGGAACATTTTTTTCATTCCAGCCTCTGAGGGGCCCGCGAAAGAAAACACTCTTGTCAAGCTTCACGCAAGCTGGTACACACCAAAGCAGTTTATCAGGAGGGAGAGTTACAGTGTGTGTTTGTGTGTGGGGATTTATGTCTGTAGTGGGTTTTCTCGTGGTTGTTCGGGCAGGTGTCGTATCATGTCTCAGCACACGCTCATAAAGTCTTCATTGTCAGAGCTCTTGCAGCTGACAGGTTTCTTAGACGCACATATTTGCTTACAGGAGTTGTTGCATTGTGAATCCTTCAAGTGGTCATAAATTTTCACACAAATATGAAAATTCACACGCTTTCCAAACACACCGTCACACGTGTCTTGGTTTTAAATGGCACTGAGGTGGCACTGTAATCTCTATTAATTATTTACCTGTGCAAGATGCTTCCTCAGAAAGAGTGCTGATATGGCCTTTTTTTACATGCCCACATCTATAAAGGATATAAATGTGATATCTTTATGATTTTATTGGTACTGTATTGCTAGGTCTTCTGATGGAGTTCAATCTTATCTTTGTGTGGGTGAGTTGTCTGATAAACTGTTTGGTTTGACAGTTGACATCGTTCTCTTGGGTCAAAGGCACAGTTTGGGTCATGTAACTCCCGTCGCCTGTTATTGTAGAAACTTGGAGCAAAAACCAATATTACTCACATTTACAGTGGTGTGGAAAAAGTGTTTGCCCCCGTCCTCATTTCTATTTTTTTGCATGGGAGTCTCACTTAAATGTTTCAGATCATCAAACAAATTTAAATATTAGACAAAGATAACACAAGTAAACACAAAATGCATTTTCAAATGAAGGTGTTTATTATTAAGGGGAGGGGCGAACCTACATGGCCCTGTGCGAAAAAGTGATTGCCCCCTAAACCGAATAACTGGTTGGTCCACCTATTAGCAGCAACAACAGCAATCAAGCATTTGCAGTAACTGGCTATGAGTCTTTTACAGCGTCGTGGAGAATTTTTTGCCCACTCATCTTTTGCAGAATTGTTGTAATTCAACTACATTGGAAGGTTTTCAAGCGTGAGCTGCCTTTTTAAGAGCATACTACAGCATCTCACTCGGATCAGGACTTTGACGAGGCCAAACCAAAGTCTTTTTTTTTTTTTCCTTAAGCCTTTCAGAGGTGGACTCACTGGTGTGTTTGTAGTCCTGCTACAGAAGCCAAGTGTGCTTCAGCTTGAGGTCACGAACAGTTGGCTGGATATTCTCCTTCAGGATGTTTCGGTAGAGAGCAGAATTCATGGCTCCATTTACCACAGCAAGTCTTCCAGGTCCTGAAGCAGCAAAACAGCCCTAGACTATCACACTACCACCACCATATTTTACTGTTGTTATGATGTTCTTTTTATGAAATGCTGTGATAGTTTTATATCAGATGTAACGGGACTCAAACCTTCCCAAAAGTTCTCCTCAGTCCACAGAGTGTTTTCCCAAATGTCTTGGGGATCAAGATGTTTTTTGGCAAATATGAGACAGGCCTTTATGGGTTTTTTGTTTTTGTTTATTTGTCAGCAGTACTTTTCTCCTTGAACTTTTGAAGTCTCTTTCTTATTGTTGAATCATGAACTCTGACCTTAACTGAGACATGTGAAGCCTGTGGTTCCTTAATGTTTTTCTGGGGTCTTTTGTGACCTCCTGGAGGAGTCATCACTGTACTTTTGGAGTACTTCTGGTTGGCCGGTCACTCCTGGGATGCTTCACCACTGTTTCATGTTTTTTCTATTTGTGTATAATGGCTCTCGCTGTGGTTCCTTGGAGGCCTAAACCTTTAGAAATGACTTTGTAACCCTTTCCAGACTGATAGATGTCCTCGACTTTATTTGTCAGGTGTTTCTTTAGATCATGGCATGATGTGTTCCTTTTTATAAAACTATTTAGGTAAAACTAGATTTCTTGTGATTAATGTTAACAGGCATTAGCTTACCTCCCAACATGGATCAATTGTTTAATAGGCAGCTAATTGAAAAGAACTGTGTGCTGGGACATGGCTTACATTATAGATATTAATTATCTTTATCGTTTCTGCCAAGTAAGTTATGTGACTGTTGTGGTTTATTTTTGTTTGAGTGTTTGTTAGGAGCTTAAAAAAATCATTTGTGGAGCTTCTGGAGGCTCAGTTACATTTAGTGGTAGGATAAAGAATTCAATTATTCAGGAGGGTCTAGGAATACAGGTGGTACTACTCCACATCGAAAGGAGGCAGCTGACTAGGATTCCTTCTGGGTAGCTCCTGGGTGAGATGGTCTTGGCATTTCCTCACGGGAGGAGGCCCCAAACCAGACCCAGGACAAACTTAGGTTTGGGAGATGTAATCTCCTTCCTCTCCCCAGGTCTTAGCCAGTCTAAGACCTGGGGAGAGGAAGGTTTGGGTTTCTCTGCTTAGGCTGCTACCCCTGAGACCTTGCCCCAGATGAGCAGTAAAAAAACAAATTCAGTCTTTTTATCTCAAACTTTAACTAGCATACATTTTTTTTTGTTTATTTGTTTGTTTTTGTTGTTGTTGTTGGGTTTTTTTTTTTTTGCATTTTTAGGCTTTTTAACCTTCTTCTGATAGCACAGAAAGCCGAGAGAGAGATTAGCAGCAAAAGGGCAACATTAGATTCAAACCCAAGACTCTGCAATAGCAAAGCATATGTGTTGCCTCCTTGAGCTATACCAGCACTCAGAGTTTTTGCATTTTAATCATAAAAACTCAGTGGTGCCTCTATTTATCTACAAACTTCAAGCATTCATGTGCATTTCACTGCTGAGGCGGGGAAAACGCCTATATAAACTGATAAGCTTTAAAAACTTCGCATGTTGACTGTTGTATTTCTATTTCGGAACAATTTATCAAATAAAGTCCTTGAAGTGCTCTGATAACGATTTGAAGGCAAACATGCTTTAAGGTCAGGAATGAACTCGAATCTTTGTTTCTATAAACAAATGCCATTTCATTTGTTTATAGTCGTCGATGTGAATTTAACACATTCAGTTCGGTTTGAGAAAACCACCTGATTCAGACCTCTGGCTTAAAGTTGTTGTTTTTTCTTTTTTCTCCACCATGATTTATTTGAAAAAGGAGCTTGAGGGAGCTTCTGGGTGTACAGTAAGTAGTCATTTACCGGCAGTCAGGCTTCAAGCGTCATTAAACACAAGACAAATGACTCCAAACAACACCCCTTCTTTGTTTCTCTCTGCGGTTTATTTATGGGGGAGGCCTGACAACTCCGGGTCCCAGCAGACAGCAGTTTTCTCAGACGTCCAATGGAAACATGGGTGGGTGTTTAATAAGGTGTGTTCATTGTTTTTGGAGATTGTTGAAAAAACACCCTATCAGTACACAATTAGAGGGCTGAGAGTTTTACGGTATATATTTGCTCATCTATCCATGTGAGGAGGATTAATTTGAGTTTTAGACCTTAAAGGCATATTGATCGACTTTGGGAAAGAGCTTAGGATCTTAGGATCACCTAATCACAAATAAAGAAGTATAAACATCTGTCTTCATGTGATTAAAAAAACAGAGACACCTTTGTGTTTTTAGTGGCTGCCACAAAAGCAGACAATAGAGCAATTGATGAAATACTTAAGTGCAGGTAATAAATAGTAATTTGCTAATCAGCAGACTGTCAGACCTTTGGACTCACTGCTTTTCTTTAGTCTTTTGTATAGTATTTCTGAACAGGTATTTCATTAGGTACACCTTGTTGGTACCAGATTTTTGAGGGCCTTTTTCAGCTTTATTTGATAGACACAGTGAAAACAGGACAGGAAACTGGGGGCAGAGAGAGGGGAGAAGACATGCCACAAAGGGCAGCAGGTCGACTCGAACCCAGGCCGGCCGCTCTCAGCCGTATGGCATGTGGTCACCTGCTCAACACACTGAGCTAAACCAGTGTGTTGGTACCAGATTTGATGCTCTTTTTGCCTTCAGAATTTCCTCAATTCTTCATAGCATTGATTCAATAAGATTCTGCAAACATTCCTCATGAAGTGGCACTTAATGTGGTTTTCTGCTGCTGTAGCTCATTTGCTTCAAGGTTTGAGATGCTCTTCTGCATACTTTGGTTCTAATAATTTGGTTATTTGAGTTCTATCAGGTCAAAGCAGTCTGGCCATTCTCCAACAAAACAATTTCCCCCAGAGAACTGCTAATGGTGGATTTTTTTTTTTTTTTGGTCTGACCATTTCCTGTAAACCCTAGTTATGGTTGTGTGGGAAAATCCCAGTAGAGCAGCAGTCTGTGAATTACTCAGATCAACAATACCATGTGCATAAGAATTTATGACAATTCAGTAATGAACTGATGACGTGTCCAGTATGTACCTCGCCTCATATGGCAATGCAAGGATGATGTTTTGGTATCATCTACCATTAAAAACCTTCCAATCTAAATTAATTTAACCTTTTTCTTTCCCAGCATGCAACTGTCACCCCATGGGCTCAGTGCCCTTCCACTTGGCAGACGGCTCGCTCTGTGACCCCGCAAACGGGAACTGCATCTGCAAACCAGGTGTTGGTGGAGCCCACTGCGACAGGTGCATGGTGGGATACTGGGGCTTTCACGAATACGGATGCCGTCCATGTGACTGTGCAGGAGACTGTGATCCGTTTACTGGAGACTGCATGTTTGGGTGAGTGAGAACTTTTATCTCCTGATAACAAAACTGTAGTGCCTAAAAACAGAAGCACTGAACTTTTTTTAGTCATGACCTTGTGCCCTTATATTATCAAATATCTGCCCAGTTTTTGAACAGCAAGTACAAAGGCAGGGTCGAGACTGAGAATATGTTAGTATGGTATCATCACTCGGCAGTATGTCTGCTCTGTTAAAATAGTCAAACATGTTTTTCATGTAAATATACGTAGCCTTAAATATACATATAATTTTTTTTCTGCTTAAAGAGATGTTGATTTTAAGGACTTTAAGTATATTTTGATGCTACAATTCCTATTTTATGATAACATGTATGCCGATGTTGTGTTGCAGCTCTGATCTGGAGTTGTACCACCTGGACAGAAACGCCAGTGAGTCAGTCAGAATCTTCAGAACGGACGAACTCTTCTCTGCTCTTCATTTAGGTACAATACAGAGTGTGTGTGTGTGTGTGTGTGCGTGCTTACGTGCGTGCGTGTACGCGTGTGCGTCCATGTGTGTGTGGTTCGTCCTCCTTCACGGTCCACTGACCAAGCGTTAATGGTTAAGTAATGAAAGTCTGGCTAGGCTCTCAGAAAGACGTTGAACAAAGATGTGTGTGAGTGTGTGCTTGTTTTACTCATGTTGTGGGGACATAAATCTGCTTATGCAGGAACATTGTGGGGCCCCGTCTCCATTTTAGGGACAAAAGGCAAGTCCCCGTAATTTAAATCATTACATTGCTGTATGAAGACATGCTTGAAGGTTGAGGTATGCAGATTCCAGGATGGAAACATGACTCTGTGTGTGTGCAAGGACAGTTTCCAAGTGGAGGTCTCTTCTCGCAGACCTCCAGTACCACCACGCTGTAACTCCAGCTTTTATTGGCACATTCCTCACTGGACGGCACACACTGTACTTATTATTAGTCTTAGGACATCACATACAGTATCTGAGGCAACACACACACACACACACACACACACACACACTCACACACACAGAGGAAAAGTTATTTATTTATGCTACAAATATGAATCTGTTCTTGCATGTCCCCCCTGCAGAGAAGTGTGAGTGCCAAGAGCAAAGTCTGACCAACAGCAAACTCTTTTGCACCATGAATTATGCATACGGTAAGCATTCAGACATCTCCAAACATGCACTGTAACTCATGTAAGCCTGGCTTTACCAGATTAGTTTAATACCTTTAAATGTAAATCATCTATTTTACTATATTTATGTCTAACATTGTTATACTCATGCTCATTGATTCAGTCTGTCTCTGTATTTTAATTATACTTACTTTATTTATCCCACCAGTTGGTAAATTATTATGTTACAGCAACCAAAACATTAAACAGAACCTGTAATAAAATGGTTCAGTAAAAAAATTACAAAAACAAAATAAAAGTTAAGACGTTTTTGTGTTTGTTTTTGAAGATTTATTTTGGGGATTTTTGCCTGTAGCTTGCATTGAGGACATTAGCTAAAAGCAGTAATTAGCTAAAAAGTGGGACGCACATCATAAATGGCAAATTTTTGACTTCAAACTAAATGTCGCCACTGAAACCAAAACCTTTCAAAAGGTGCAGCTTTTGTTTTGAAGACAAATCTTTTCCATTTTTAGTCTGCTGTTCGCTTTTCAGAGTTTCACTACTGCTTAGAGGGGTAGGCAACTCCAGGCCTTGAGTGCCTGCAGGTTTTAGATGTGTCCTTGATTCAACACAACTTACTCAAATTGCTAAATTACCTCCTCAACATGTCTTGAAGCTCTCCAGAGGCCTGATAATGAACTAATCATTTGATTCAGGTGTGTGGACCCAGGGTGATATCTAAAACCTGCAGGACACTGGCACTCGAGGCCTGGAGTTGTCCACCCCTGGCTTAGAGATTAGTTGGCAAGTTTTTGCAGACAATTTGGCATCTTTCATGCAAACTTCAGGCACCTTATACCCTGTTAACTCTTCTTTACAAATATAAAGACAGCATACAAGAAAAGTAATTAAAACAAGCAAGAACCTGGTGTTTACCTTCAGTTACTCAGCTGATATCTGTCTGCTCATGCTCACTACCTATGCAGGTCAAATCATTCACAGCGTTTGCATTCTGTTTAATGGGCAGCAGGGGGCGACTCCTCTGATTCCAAAAAGCCTTACTCCTCGCTCTGTGACCTCTAAAAACACTTTCCGGTTGAGTTTCTGATCTCAGTTTCTAGTTTAGGTCACACTGAATAAAACCTGAACTTAATCTTATAAATTATGGTCGTTATTAAAGTCCCAAAGGAGGAAAAACCTAAGTTGGCTAACGAGTTGAAAATCACAACAAATGTTAGTCATGCTCACCCTCATGAATGTCTGAAGAAAGCATCACAATTCACTTTCTTTACTTTAAAAAGTCCCAGCATTCAGAGCAATGATTAATTCTGCTCCAGCCCCTCGGGGGGAAAGAAAACCTGATCTGAGTTTCAAACTGATCAGATTAAAACTTTGTTTGAAGTTCATCCAGTAACCAAACTTTCCACAACAGCCTCCTTCCATGGATCACATTGTTTTGTCGCATTTTAATGCAGAAAGCAGTTGTTCTGGTGTAGCAACACTCCAGCTCTGAAGGTCTTGTTGCATTTCTCCCTGACTTCCAGTGCTGAAGGTGAGAGTGCTAGCAGCTCACGATAAGGGCTCCCATGCTGAGGTGGAGGTCAAAGTTCAGAAGGTACTCAGTCAGACCACCAAAATGAAGATACAGCGTGGTCGCGTCACCCTTTACCCCGAGTCCTGGACCGCACGGGGCTGCACCTGCCCTATCCTCAATCCAGGCAAGACTCGCACATCCAACTTGGTTCATTGGTAACATCCAAAATGTGCTTAACACCTCTGACCTCTCCTCACAGGCGTGGAGTACCTGGTGGCAGGGCACTTGGATCGTAAGCGGGGCCGCCTCCTGGTCAACATGAAGAGCTTTGTCAAGCCTTGGAAAGCGAGTTTGGGCCGCAAAGTTCTCACTTTACTCAAGAAAGACTGCAATTGGTAGATGGGTAATTTAAAAAAACAGCACCGGAGGGACAGCTGCCGTGACGGATGTTGGTTTCCCATCTTCTAGGTGTGGAATTGGGTCGCACAGGTCTGAAAGCAGGTTTTTAGGGGACGGGGACTAAGATCGAGGCCCTACCTGTCTCCACTGCAGAGAGCTCAAAGCTAGTGGCAGACTGCACAAGCTAAAAGCACACAGGACGCAATTTCTTTAAGACACGTCCATCTCGCATCTGTCTCTAATTCTTGCATTCTCATATAGGAGTCAAGAAAATGTTTCCTTTGCTGTCGCTGCTGCAGCTCAAGGATTTCAGCAGCATGTCCAAGAACTGAGCCACACTTTCTCCTCCTCTGCAGCACTTTATCCTCAGAAGGACAGAAGGAGGGAATATGGACACACAAACAGAGGAGCATTAATAATACAAACTCACACACACATAAAACCTTCCTTTTTTGTTATGTTTTTTACAGTGGACACACTCACAGAGGCAGCAAGTGTGTGTGTGCTGCAGACACAATGTGCGAAGTGTGACGCTGAACAAGCCATACAAGCCACTACAGGTGGTTAAATCTTAGCCAGTCCAGGTGTGCCTGTGTTGAAATCAGAGCGACTGGATTTCACCCCAAACGTGAATGTATTTGTCTGTGTGGGTGTGTGTGTGAGAGAGAGAGAGAGAAAGAGAAAGAAAGAGAGAGTGTGGTTGAATGCAGCAGTACATATATATATATTATGAGCACAGTCCAGATCGAGTCCAGCTCTTAAGCTTTTCTATAGTTTTCAACCGTTCCAATGTGTATAATGCAGAACGTTGTACATTAATTTCGCTCATATTTACACTCAGAAATCAGAAAACTTGTTATTCCTTCCTTTTTGTGCTCGTGTACAGTATTATTTTGTATATATCTATATAAATATTATGCCATATCTTTCTCCAGTTTTTTTTTCATGGTAATATTAAAAGATAACTTCAAATTTCGTCTTGTTTTTGTCACTTGGCCATCGTTTATCAGCACTGATAAGGCTTCTGATAAACTGCAGCGCCTTCAGAAAGCCTACCGAGGGAAGAAAGACACGAGCCAACAACCAGATTTCCACACGATTGGGGCCAAACGGTAACATCTGTGCTTACCAGTACACTTTGTAGAGAGATGCAATTAAAATTGAGGCCCCTTGTGACAAATAATTTTCCAGCCCGCATCACCTCATACCTATCTTCACATCCAACTGGCAAATCTTAAGATTCAGTGTCTTGGCAGCATCCCAAAAATAGGCTGCCGAGGTTATTAGAAAGAAAGCTCTCCTACAGTTTACAGATGATGTACTGATTTAACTAAATAACTTGGCACTTAACTCTTGGGTCCAAATATGGCAACTTAAGCCTCCAATAAAACCAATGTGGTGGCAACCAAAACTCCAACACTGATATTTAAAAAAAACTGGTTTACATCACTTTAACTAAGGGTGTTTTTATGCCTATGGTTTATTTACTCTGGTCCAAATCAGTCAGTAAATAAACTTGTAGTATTTTCCCCGTCGTTTAGTTTCAGGATGAAGATGGTGTGTTCTGGAAGAAGTGGATAACATGGAGCAACATCTCCATTTGTATGTCTGGTGTACTGTCGGATCTCAGAATGGAAAGCTGGTCACGGGAAGGCATTTAGCTCAAACTTGCAGGGTCAGATTGAGGTCGGATCACGCTCTCACCATAAATTAACCGCTCTGGAGTTTATCCATCACTACCTCACCTAAGTTGTCTTATTGTAGTTGTTTTGGTTCACATCTGCACAAACAAAACGCGCCGAGGGGGGAAAACGAAGAAGGCATCAATTGTGTATGAAAACACCCTCAGTCTCTCTTTTATGTGCAGTCTGAGAGGCAGAGAAGAGAAGGCAGGTCCCAAACTGAACTTTTCTCTACCAATGAGAGTGAAGGATACTGTTCACAGATATATGATCTGGGTACATTAGCAGTTGGAGTGATGCATGATGACCAAAATCAATGTTATCGCTTCCCAAATCTGTAAAAGAAAAGTGACAAGAACAAGAATTAAAACACTGATGGACAAAACTGCAGCAAAGTAGAAAAACTGTCTTGTTGAGCGACCTCTGTTTGCTGCTGAGCATAGCTGAAACTAGACGCGCATATTTTCAACAACAATCGATATGACTGCCAAGACCTTGAAATACTTCACATAAACGGGACAAAAATATCCTTAT